>NC_081415.1:663853696-664189946 GCF_030272615.1 Cryptomeria japonica
ACGTCTCACAGATTAATTTCACTTTTTTTAATCCTTCTTCCGATCCACCTTAAGAGGCTTCACAAGAGCACCCTCTTTGATAGATTTTTTTTATAACTCCAATGTAGTTGAGGTTTCCTTACTTTGGCCAACATCTTGAGTATCCTTTTGTAGATTAATCATTAAACTAGCTAAAACTAGACAATCTTTCACCTCATTGCACCCACTTGTCTCCAACACACCAAAGTCAACAAGGGAATATTTGTGTCCATCCAAGTATCTAGGCCTCCATCTCTTGAACCAACATGAAGAGTGTTATTCTTATCAACCACTATTTGATATGTCCCCAAGGGTACCTAATGAATAGGAGTTCCTACAAGGACCTTATCAAAATGGTCCAAATCTTCTAGCACATTAAATCTATTTAACACCTCATTTGTTTGCCTATCCTTTAGAGTTATTTTCTACCCTCTTCCTTTATTACGAATCTTGATTGGGACAAAACTCTCATGTAGAGCATTGTAAATTGTAATTGGTATGATTCACACCTTATGTGTGCACTCCTACTTTAGCGAGTCCTATCTAAATTTCCCCTAGGCATGTTTTGGCCCTATTTACTCTAACTTTGATGTCACATGTTGACACCACTAAGTGGCCCCATCCTAGAGTGGTCTTCCCCCATTTTTTGATTTGCTAGTATGTCGCCCTAGTCCCCCTTAAACATGGCCCAATTTAAATCTTGGTGGGCTCTTTCCCTCCCTAATGGATTTTAGTCCCCATGGATACACTTGATTGTTGGAGATCAGCCTAATCATTAATTTACCTAGAGAACCCTATATAGAGACATCCTAACAATTCATTTTCCCTTAGAAGCAATTGATACACAACATACCCCATCATTCATGCATCTATCAAGCATTCATCATCAAATATTTTTAGACATTCAAGGTGACATTTTATCCTTCAAGCATTATGGAGCAAAGTTACATCAATCTTCATGCAAACATATGTGTTTGATTAGGGTTTCATTTCCTATCTCCATGTGTTTGTCATGCTATTACATCCAACATTTGTGATTACATCCAAAGAGAATTGAATCATCAATATTTCTATCAACCATTGTGGATCTGAAGTATATCTCCTAGCATTTACTCCAGTATTTACATTATTCAATTCAAGGTTAATTCCTAAACTGAGGTTTGACCCAAAGCAAAATACTATTTCCAGTTGACCTTTTTCTTCTCTTTCTGTGTGCAAGGAATCAACTTAGGAGTTGTACTCAAATATTCTGATAGAATTGACAACAACAAACAGGTTCACATTTTGACGAAGCATAAAGTAGATGACCGGGGCGAACTGTAGCTACCCAATTTCGAAAAATCAGCCCGAATTTTCAAAAAACAAGTTTTGATTCTCTTCTTCTACTCAGCTCTTAGTTTGTGGCTCTATCTAATACCTATAGCAGTATGTTCTTATTGTTCTTTTTCAAGTATCCATTGTCTTGCCCTAACTTCACAGTTTACATCTAAATTTCAACTCAAAAGGGGGAGATAACAAATTAGTAAATCTGATCAATATTATTAGCCCCTTTTCCAACTAAATTGTGGCTAGATCTATTGGATTTACCCCCCTCTTTTAATGTAATGGTCCCTTAAGTAAGATTAGTGGTTTCAATATTTCAATTAGTGAAACCCTAATTTTACACTATCACACCTCATCCTCTACCATAGGTTATTTCCCTTTATCATGTTAAGGCAATTAGCAAGATGATCAATTACTTAAAGGCTCTACATAATTAAATTTTAGACACATTTGTTACAAGTCACCATATTCATGATAGAGTTTCATAATCAATCTATTAATCCAAGAGGTGGATCCAGTCAAATTTCCATTGAATCTGGTAAAGACTTAGTCATATCAATTTCAATACAAACTCGAGCATAAGTGATTACTTTTAATCCATAGTTTGTTGCGACGGACCCAATATTTAACCAAGTAGAAATGCAACCTAGTGAAAAATGCCATTTATTTCCAAAATTCCAATAAGAACCACATAAGCCATACCCAAACTAGAACCCTTCATGGAAGCTTCTTTGCAGGGTTGAATCTAATATGCCATGACTTAATGAAAAGTCCAACTTGATTGTAAAAATATACCCCTCCTTCAAAATCCTTATTCCTATATAAAATGCATGAGAATGCCACCAAAAAATAGTTATTGTAGCCAACATCACCTCCAATTTGTCCTCTGAATTCTGAGTGCAATGAGCCCAAGATTCCAAAAAGGGTAGTGAAACATGGATACCCACAAATCTGAAAATCAAAGCATAACTAGTCAAATAATTGGCATCCTCCTCAATATCTGGTTTGATCACAAGGATAGGCTCGCGTTCACTCCTTGCCTGACATCCATTCACCTTTGAAGGTCAAAAGCCGCCATTTTGAGAACAACTTTGCCCAAATGTGATTTTATTCTTGACCTATTACCATAATTTTCCTACAAGATTAGTGAAGAGCTTCCTTTGATCACAACATCTTTCAAGTAACTCAGTACCCCCCCACCCCACCGAAGAAAAAAAAAAAAAAACCCTTTAGGAAAGACCATGTAATGCCATAGGGAGGAAAAGCAAACACCAAAAAACAACACAAAACCCCCCAATAAAAAACAACCCGAGTGAACAATGAAAAACAAGGAAAAGATAAAGTAGCAAGCTCCACCCAGTACCAAGATGAAGCCTCGCATAGGCCAAAATACACAAAAAACCTTCCTACCACAAAGAGGAAAGCCACCACTAGATGACACTAAGAACACAAGAACCCAACAGCCAACCATACGCTACAAAAAAACTCCAAAAAACCTTTGATTACCATACAACAAAACCATGCATCCACGCCTTGGCTGAATACAGTCCAGATGCCCCAACCCAACACCTTAAATGTAGCAAGAGTGAAAGAAAACATGCGGCTAGGGAAGCCCTAGCCCACACAGGAAGATAATCGCATAGCCATGAAGTTCATCCTCATGTATAATTTTTTAAAACCTATCTCCTTAAATACACAAGAGTGAAAGAAAACATGTAGCTAGGGCTTCCCGCATAGGAAGAAAATCGCATAGCCATGAAGTCCATCCTCATGTATAAACTTTTTATACCTATCCAAGGTGGATTGATCATGCAACATTTCCTAAGATAAATTTCATTGTTCATTCTCAATAAACACAAGAAATGAACCTAGATCCAATTATAGAACTACACATGCATTTCTACCACATTAGGACTTAGAGGGAAAAAAATAATTGATGCATTTCAAGGTGCAAAAACTAAAAATAAATATAAATTTTGTTTAAATGTAAAATGACTAATTTAGTAAATTTATGAATGATTCTTTGAAAAATTCAAAGTTCTTGTTGGTCAAATGATGGTTTTAGGTGAAGATGTGGCTAATAAGCATGTCATAGAAAACTCTGTGTGGCAAATGATTCCCAAGTTTGATAGTGTGGTTACAAATAAAAAAAATTAAGATTTCACAACCATGACAATAAAGGAATTGAGTGAAATTCAATTAATAGCCGATGAAAAAATGGAGAGCAATGAATAAAGATTAGAACAAGAATTTTCCTTTATAGCAATCTTTGGAGGTAAAAGAATTTTTTTTTAAGAAACATGTAATGAAAAGTATTCTAGAGATGACTAGCAAAAAAAGAATCTACACACGAATCAAACAACTTTGGAAGAAGAGGTAATCATTTTAGAGGTAGATGTAACAACATAAAAAAGGGGAAGAGGGAAGAATATTGGAAGAAATAATAAGTATATAAGAAATGTTCAATATTTTAATTATAATAAGTTTGAACACTATGAACCTAAATGTTCGAGTAAACATGACGAAATGGAAAAAAGGGAATGATTTATTCCTTCAATCTTCTTAGTCTTATTGGTTTTATTCAAGTCCCTAGTAAACAACACATTATTGCATACATTTAAATTAAATGTATGAAGTTTCCACAATCCATGATAGTTTAGATTATTTCTTGATTATTGTGTAAAAAAAAAGAAATTCTCTTTTCTAGTTCTCATCGCGATGATTGGATCATGAAGCATGATACAAAACGATGGAATTTTTTTTTAACATAGTCAAATCCAAAAATAATCTAACTAAGCTATTGCATACATGCTACACAAAAATTTGTTTGGTATAATTGATGTGCAATGTTGATCATAGAATGTTAGCTTTGAATATTCTTGTATCAAAATTATGCATGTGTTTCCTATCTTCTCATATATGTTTCAAGTATTCTAAGTGTAGATGTATAAAAATGACTATATTCCTAAATGAATATTTTATGTTCATTTCTCTATTTAATTAAATCTAATTAAATTATCCACATTCCTCTATTTAATTAAGTAAATTACCAAATTTATTTAACTAAATTCAATTAACCCCCTTTTAGGTGCAAATTGCAAACATGAATTCCCAACTTTCAAACTCAACCCTTGATTAAATCTTTCAATCCTGGCCATCCATTGCCCTATTTTTGCTATAAATAGAGCTCTCCATTCTCCATTTTAAAGATCCAAGTCTTTAGCATCATACTTATACTAAAATCCATCCAAGCTTTAATATATCATTTTTGCTCATCATTTAGCCTGTCTTTTTAATAGGATTTAATCTAAATATGCATGTTTAGAGTAATTTCCTTATCATTTAGATTAATTATAGACTATTATATCATGTTAGGATAGTCTTGCTACTAATCTTGTCATCTTATAAACTAGTTTATTGCATTTGTAAGATCATGCATAGCTTAGGATGCATTTCATCTTAAAATCAACCAAAGCATCCCTCGTTCTTGCATTTGTCATCCCTAAACCACTTTGCTCAGTGATCTGAGAGCAAAGACATTGGTTTGAGGGACCCTGTGAGATAGAGAACCATGGAACCAACCTTGGGAAGTTGAGTCATTCTTCATGACTCCATAACTTGCACCAAAAAGTCCTGTGGGTGTGTGAGCAAGGCTCCTTAGGCTTAATTTTTCCCATTTTAAGTTCTATTGGCTCACTTTTCCCGCATACACTAAGAGGTCCTTAAATACATAAAATATTTGATAAATAAACATAAATGATAATGACTATTCTATTATAATAATAAATTAAAAAAAACTCTTTACCTAAAAAAAAAAAGTATGTGAACCTAGCTTAACCTAGTCTAGCACCAATATTGTGCAACACATTCTAACCCATAGTGGGTTAAAATATCCTAGAATATATTGCAACAAAATACAAGGATGATGAAATGACAAATCATTCATAAATATTAGGTGAGAATTAGTTTATGCATCAACCAAGTCAAATGAAGTGCTATTAAACATTGGTTTATGCATCAACCAAGTCAAATGAAGTGCTATTAAACAAAGGTGCAGAAGTGAGAACATGGAATTTTGTCCCACAAAAACATGAAGAACATGGTATTTATGCTTTTAGAATCCAAATCAAACAAGCATTGTGCCAAAGGAATGGAAGGTGTATCCGTATCGTCCTACCTACTTTTTTATTGTAATATCGAGGCGTAGAAGGTGAAAGTACACTCACAAATTTATTTCATAATCTACAATCAAGTTTGCTTCTTAAATGGCCAGCTTTCACGGCTCCCAACTACACACTCTGTTAAAAAAAATATATATATTGTTTTCCTTCCGCAGGAATCCTTTTCCTTACTAATGCAAATCAAAATTAGTTGCGTTCCTACATATATTTATAATATTATTTCTGACACCGCCATTGCAGTAGCTGGTAAACCCTAAAATAGCAAAACAATTCACATTAAAATGTATAGTTTGGAACTCCACGTGCCTACCTTTCACCGGATCCTGAGATCGAGAATTACAACTCTGTTCTGCTTCTGTGGCATCAAATGACCTGCAACAAATGGAGACAACGGAGAACATTTACTCAAATTGTGCCTAAACACACAATGTGTGCTGTCAGAAAAACAGGCAGAAAGAAAAAAATTTAGGCCGGTGACCTGCGGCTCGTTAGCTCACCGGAGTAGGGAGAACAAATCCGTCAAACTTGACCTGTAATTCTTGCGTCCTTCACGGAAATTCTTCCAAAGACTCTTCTTTTAGGGTTTAAAATATTTTTTATCAGATTCTGGTACCTAGGTTGAACAGAAAGGCTGGTCAACCAAGCATTCCTAGTCACTTTTATACGGCTTTTAAATAATATTGCCGAAAGTGACTCTAAATCAGTGTTATTGCAGTCCAGTGCATTGTACTGATCAGGATGACGGACCTCGCAAAGTCTTAGTAGACGATGTATATACGCTCCAAACTCTTTGGAATTAATCTGTACGCTTCATTTTCAGTTCTCGAATTTCAATACCTTCAGACGTACATACATTTAAAGCTTTCACGTTCGCTTCTTTCCAGGCTTGAGTCTGCTATGATAATCCATCCGGTAATATTTGACATAGATCCGGTCATTTTGGTTGCACGCGGTGATGGTGGACTGCAGGGTGGAGGTGAGGCTATCGTCACCTGTGACGTTCCTCTGGAAGCTTCCGGCGTCCTGCACATAGCAGCGTGGCTTTTGCAGAGGTAGGGTTAGGGTTTACCTGACCGGGATAACGAACAGCACAAATATGATGAAGATAGCAGGCATCCGCACAGACTGCACAGGAGCTTGCTTTGGTAAAGACCAGACCAAATCAAATGATCTGACTGCAAAGGCGCAGAGAAACAATTTACCTGGGGCTTGCACGGGCCTGATAGAATGCCTATAGTCGGAAACGGAACAAATTTTGTGATTCACACAAGTTTTTTCGAATGATCTCAGAAACTTCTGCACTGACAAAGAAGAATCCTCCAGTCAGTTGGGGAACGTACTGTTAAAGTTTGTTCATTGTCGGTCACTGAACGGCATCGAGGTAATTAGGTGGGAAATAGGGTCGAGATATTTTTTATTTTTTTTATTTTTTTTTAACTTTTTAGCTGTTTGATACAGGAGCACTTCTTTAGCACAAGTCTTTAGGGGCTCTCGAGTCATATACATCACTAATTGCATATCTATAAAGAAATGTATTGTGAGATGTGTTTTTATATGTTGCATAATTATTGAGGGGTATCTATATATTCTAGTTTCATTTCTTATGATGTTCAAATTTTCATTTAAAAAGGTTCGATCCTTGATGAACTAATTTAGAATCATTTAATTTTCATATAGATCAAGAATCTATTGTGTAGAACATAAAATTTGAACAATGAAACAATTACTAATAAAATTGAAAGGAAGTGACGAGAGAAATTAAAAAAAGATATTTTTTCATGATAGTTTTAGTTTGTTTCATAAGGTATATATATCTCTTGTAATTTATAAATTTTGATTATTAATTAGCACTTTTACATTAGAATATGACGTATTATTTCATATGTTTTATTTTATAATTCATATTTTAATATTATATATATAATAATGTAAAATAGTATAAAGATTTCTTTGATTGCAATTTTCTAAAATAAAAAAGACAATATTGGCATGGTGTGATGGTGAAGTTGTAGTGTTATTGTTCTTGTCATCAAAGTTCAAATACCATTAAGGTGTAATTGTTGAATGGTTTTATTGAGGATGAGGTCCCGAATTAAAAATGTTTAGCCCTATTAAAAATAAAGTCATTCAAAAATGATAAGATCAAGGTAATTGCATTTTTTTTCTAGTTATATTTTCATCTACTATTTAGATCTAAAAGTATCCACACTTGTTTAGAAAGCTCTTTTTCTTCAAGTGTTTTATCCACTATTAAAAACTTTAGTAGGTTGAATGTGTGGAGTGATCCTCAACATATTGTTTATAAAGAGCTCGTACTTACATTGCCTTTCATACTATGCAAATCACTTTTGATAGTTCATTCAAGTCAAACCAAGTGTTATGCAATGAATGCAAGTTTTAAATTCTCAAATTAATTTGGCTAGAAAGGATAGGATTGAGGTTTACAATTTGCTATAAGTTTCAAATATATGGGAAAATCTAGATGCATTGCATGTTGTTGTAATTTAATTTTAGATATATATTTGCATCAATACTATTTTTTTTAGGTGATCTATATTATATATGGAGATCATTTTTTCAAACTGTCAATGTAGATTACCAAATGACGATGCCACTACTTTTTTTCTCAATTTGTTGGGCCCTTTCTAGTTTATTAAAATTATGTCCCCAATATTATTTTTAAGGTAGATAACACACCTTTCATGGTTGATTCCTATGGATTATTCAAAATTTTAATAATGATAAATGTTCGGCATCTTTACAAGATTTTAAGCATTATTTATGTTCTAGATTCTCATGTTATATCATGGGGTAAGTGCACAAAGATGGGTGGTCAAAAAGGGGGGTATAAGTGGACACTTTTTTTCTGAAATCAGGTGAACCTGAACTTAGAGGCAAAATTTGAAAGTCATTCCACTCAAGATATGAAGATAATCAAAGAACAAATATTGTAGTACTTTGAATCTAGTTTCCAAACTACTAAACTTTTTCAAAATTGGATAAGATTAAGGGGGTCAAATCCTTCGCACACGAAAAAATGACCCTGTTTTTTTTTTTTCTGAAAAACATAACATAGTGTCTGACGGTGCGCATCAAAAAAGTCATAGTTAGATTTAGTATTTTGACAAATCATTAGACCTTTGACAGAAAGATAGTTAAGAGGTGAGCACTAGAAGATGTGTATTTTTTTTGTAATTTTTTGTTGAGTATTTTTTTTTTTATGATTTTTCCAATCGAGCACATCCTGAAAATTCAGTACTTGTTCGTGCGCGAAGCATAAGTTACACTAAACAAAATCGAAAATACAATTTATTTTTTTTTAAATTGTAAAGAATCAAGTGCACTACAATATAATATAAAATTTTTTAAACTTGGATACGTATATCAAAAGTTATTCAAAAAATGGTGCACCTATGTCTGTGAGAACTATGGAGACCCTAGAGAGTCTAAAAAAAGAAACTCAATAATAATATGTTATTGTTGTTCAAAATTGAAAAAAAAAATTATATGGTTAGAAAGCTCAAAAGATGGGTGAAAATATGGTAGCAATTTTAGAAATACCCACTTTATGAAGTGTAAACCTAATGATGACAAAGTCGATAAACCAAGTTGATAAAATAAAACACGTCAAAAATGAGAGAAATGGAGGGAAATCAAACTTCCAATCCGTAGCTTTGTCATCTAGGCCTATTTCCAAGTCTAAAAAGTCAAAAGCCCATATAGGGGTACTTATGGTTTAAAAAGCGCGTACGGGGTATTTATAGTGTAAGAAGCGCGTACAACGCTATCTTACTATAAACAGCGCGTACGCGCTATTGTATAATATGTGTATATTCATATATATATATGTATAGTATGACATTGTATATATAATAATGTTTATATACATATAATATATTAAAACATATATATAGCACATGTAAGTGTATCGTCTCTCCCTCTCAAACGCATACAAGTCTCTCTCTCTCTCTCTCATCTCTCTCTCTCTCTCTCTCTCTCTCTCTCTCTCCCTTCCTCCATACCCCATCCCTCTTTCTCTTCTTCTCTCCCTCCATAACCTCATTGCAACCATGTTTGCACTTCTATAGAAGTAAGTGAATTTATTTATTATCTGCAACTTCCTCTTTTGATTTTTATCATATATTCTCTCCCTCCCTCTACCTCTCCTTCCCCCATTTTCTCTCCCTCTCTCCCTCTCTCTCCCCTCTCCCTCTCTCTCTCTCTCTCTCTCATCTCATCTCTCTCTCTCTCTCTCTCTCTCCCCCCTTCCTTCTCTCCCTCTCTCCCTCCCTCTACCTCTCCCTTCCCCCATGTTATCTCTCTCTCTCTTTCTACCTTCCCTCCCCCCTCTTCTCTCCCTCTCTCCCTCCCTCTACCTCTCCCTTCCCCCATGTTCTCTCCCTCTCTCCCTCTCTCTCCCTCTCTCTCTCCTCTCCTCTCTCTCTCTCTCTCTCTCTCTCTCTCTCTCTCTCTCTCCCTCCCCCCTCTTCTCTCCCTCTCTCCCTCCCTCTACCTCTCCCCTTCCCCCCATGTTCTCTCCCTCTCTCTCTCTCTCTCTCATCTCTCTCTCTCTCTCTCTCTCTCTCTCTCTCTCTCTCTCTCTCTCTCTCTCTCTCTATCTCTCTCTACCTTCCTCCCCCCTCTTCTCTCCCTCTCTCCCTCCCTCTACCTCTCCCTTCCCCCATGTTCTCTCTCTCTCTCTCTCTCTCTCTCTCTCTCTCTCTCTCTCTCCCTCTCTCCCTCTCCCTCTCTCTCTCTCTCTCTCTCTCTCTCTCTCCTCTCTCTCTCTCTCCCTCTCTCTCTCTCTCTCTACCTTCCCTCCCCCCCTCTTCTCTCCCCTCTCTCCTCCCTCTACCTCTCCCTTCCCCCCATGTTCTCTCCCTCTCCCTTCTCCTCTCCCTCTCTCCCTCTTCTCTCCCTCTCCCACCCCCCCTCTCTCTCTCTCTCTCTCTCTCTCTCTCTCTCTCTCTCTCTCTCTCTCTCTCTCTCTCTCTCTCTCTCTCTCTCTCTCTACCTTCCCTCCCCCCTCTTCTCTCCCTCTCTCCCTCCCTCTACCTCTCCCTTCCCCCCATGTTCTCTCCCTCTCCCTTCTCCTCTCCCTCTCTCCCTCTTCTCTCCCTCTCCCACCCCCTCTTCTCTCTCTCTCTCTCTCTCTCTCTCTCTCTCTCTCTCTTCTCTCTCTCTCTCTCTCTCTCTCTCTCTCTCTCTCTCTCTCCTCCCCTCTTCTCTCCCTCTCTCCCTCCCTCTACCTCTCCCTTTCCCCCATGTTCCTCTCCCTCTCTCCCTCTCTCTCCCTCTCCCCTCTCCTCTCCCTCTCTCTCCCTTCCCCCCCTCTTCTCTCCCTCTCCCTTCCTCCATACCCCTTCCATAACTTTTTTAAGGCTTAGTAGCGCGTATGTGGTACCTATTACTCATAAGTGGTACTATTCCCATTATTCGATACCCTAGGATAACATTTTTAGGCTTAGTAGCGTGTACGCGCTACTTATCAGTCGAGAATACCATTGGGCTTGCCAACATTTTATGGCCTAGCAATGCGTACACGGGTATCAATGTAGCATGTACGTAGTTTATAGACATAGTTTTAGTTGCCCAAGAGCCTCAACGGCCTCAAAAGAAGTTTTTGAGGTCGTTGAAGGCCCCACTGGAATTGTTTTTGCACTTCTATCACTGTTGTATACATAAAAGTAAGTGAATTTTTGGTTTTTTGCATGATTTCAAATGATTGAATTGTTGTTTTTATTAGTTTTTTGTTTTTGCATGGTTTCAAATGATTAAATTGTGATTGCTTAATAGTTTGATTCCAAAAAATAGTGATAAGATGCATACTTATGGTTATTTATTTATTTTTGAACATTTCTTTACATATATATGTAATATGATTCTATTTAGGTCAACCGATCTCAACCATGGGAAAGAACAAGCGAGGAACGATGGAACAACGAGAGGCTCAAAAGGAAAGACAAAGGCATCGTATGAAGAAATTGCGTGACATAAGAACAATGGGAGAAGAAGGTATGTCAAACTCAACATCTCAATTCGATTTACCAAATGAATATAATGCACCTAATGCAATTGAAGAAGAAACATTTGATAATTTACCGTTTGAACCTAATGCAATTGAAGAAGATACCGCATTGAATAATCAATTAAATGATGAACATATTACACCTTCTCTACTTGATGAATTGAATGTACATAATGCACCGATGTTAACACCTCCTAGAATCATTTGTAGGAAACCAAAGTATCTAATTGACATTGATAAGAATATATTGAAGTCAATGCCCAATAAAATGAATGAACGAACTTGTAGGAGAATGGTTAAAAGAATATGGCAAAACTATTTTAAAAACTTAAATCAAACCGCAAGATGTCAATTAATTGTTCAAATGATTAAAAATTTGAATTTTAGAGAGACAATGAAAATTCTAGGCCTAAGATCATCTGAAAGTAACAGTGAAAGAACTATTGTCAGAAATCTATTTGATGCATATCAACCTATTGGTTCAAAATCACATAGTAAAGATTCTAATGCTACACGACGTGTCATTACATCAACCATAATGAGCAAGAAAATAAAAAAAAAGATCGTTTGATAAGAAAAACAAGTAAGGAATTGAACGTTAGTAGAACAACATTAAGTAAAGCATTAAAGAGGCGAGAACAAATAGAGGAACCTAACAATAATTCTCTTTGGGCATTCTCGGGTAGACTACCACGCAAAGACAAGGTTGTTGTAGATGCACTAAAAACATTAATTGAAAATTTTTGGCATGACAACATAAGAGTATCGCCCAACCAAAGAGATGTTGTTAGAAGGCGAATTGGGTCTAAAAATCGTGAGCCACATGCGAAACACTATTTGGATATGACTCAAACTAAATTTTATGAAAGATTCCTTCAAAAGTTTCCTCAAATAAAAATTTCTCAAAGATTTTTTGAAATGGCAAAACCTTTTTATATTAAGATTAATCATGTATGCACCATGTGTTGTTGTAGGATGCATATTGAATTTTCCATGCATTATGATATTTTTCACCATATTTGTTCTACTTTGCACACTAACGATGTTTTGCAGGAATGTAATATACAAGCACCTCCTAAGTCGGCAAGAGAATTTATTTCAAGTGTGTTATGTAATAATCATGATGGTTGCATTTATTATAAGATGCCTTATTTGGAAGGTTCTTGTGCTATATGTGGTGGTTTGCAACGTTTACCATGATGCATACATTTGGAGAGCACACATGAAATTGGTACGAAACTAGTTTCTTTTGGAAAATACAAGACAGTCACATATGGAGTTAAAGATGGAAAAGATTTGAAGAGATGTGAGCTAGTGAAAAATGATATATGTGTAGCTCAATTTATGAAAATGTTTCAAGAGAAACTAGTTTATGAGTACATAATGCATACACATAGAGCTCGATGGTTACATGAGCAATTCAAGTTGTGTAAGGACACATTTCCTCTTGGCACCATTGTCTCTATTGTTGATTTTGCTGAAAATTATACACTACAACCTCAAAATGAAGTGCAATCCATGTATTATCACTCTACACAAGTTTCTATTTTTGTACACATAGAATTCATGCATGTAGATGATAGCACAAAGGAGGACAGAAAGGTTGTAAGAGAGTATCACTTCTACATAAGTGATGATCCTACTCATTCATCAGAGTTTGTACAAGGATGCTTTAAAGTTTTCTATGATAGTTTAAGGGAAAGGAACATACGATACAACCAACACTTAATATGTTCAGATAATTGCACCGCACAATTCAAGAATGCAAGGATGTTTTATTGGCTGACAAGGATGCATGTGACAAGCGGTGTACAACATTTTTGGAATTTCACTAAGGCTGGACATGGTAAGGGAGAGCACGATGGTGCAGGAGCATGTATGAAAAGAGCCCTAGCTAGGGAAGAATTGAAGTACGAAGGTGGTGCTGAGTTGGTAGATGTAGAAACAATTGTGTGATGGTGTAAGTCTATGATGGGTCCAGGTAATACAGGTACGTCATTGGTTCGTAGATATTTTTGGTTGATTACTGAATCTAACATTGAAAACTATCTAGATTGTTGTATAGTTGCAGGATCGAGTGACATGCACTCATTTATGAGTTCAAATTCAAGTTCACTGGTAATGTATACGAGATAGATAGTATGTTTTTGCTCTTCATGCATGTATTATTTGTGGGAAGAATGTGAATCAGAAGAGTGGGTTGACAAATGGTCTTGTAGACCGTTGGTTCCCATTGATTCATATCAAATTCCCAAAGCACTACAATTGAGCCAGATGGAGACATCAATGGATTTTGACCATGTATCCGACCTAGTGGATTCAGGTGATTTTTTGAGTTAATTTTTTTGCTAGTATTCTTTTTGGTTCATTTTGTTGTACATCATACTTTATTTTTGGTATTAATTAACACTTTATAAAATGCAGGTCATGTGTATGCAGTTGTTGCAAAAGAGAACAATGAAGAAGGAACATATTACTATTTGTGTCGTTGTGTTGAGCCTAAAAGAAAATTGACAGCCACAATCATTAACGAAGAGGGTATTGAGTACCCAATAGGGTCTGTTGTCGTGACAGGAACATGGCTTCGGAGATACCCTATCAAGAATTCTGATGTTTGGTTGTTCGAGGACTTTGAAACACACAGACATATTCTTCATTTCTCTAACCTTGTTGTTGCAACAAATATTCATTTGATGAAGTATCGTGGTAGACCTCATAACAAGATTTTATGGAAAGTTCGTGAATTTGATCACGAGGCAATACTTGACACAATACGGGTTAGAGCCGATCCTGAAGGCTCACTTGATTGATTCTACAGTTCAGAGTAGAATGATTTTGAGAATTTTGTATAAATCGTGGACGAATTGTTCTATATTCGTTTTTTGTATATATAAATGCCCATGAGCTGATTTTTACATGTTTAGGGGCATAATTTTGTATATTTAAGTGGCAATGAGCTGATTTGTACATATATACATGCCAAATTTTGTATATTAAAATGGTGATGAGCTGAATCACACATATTGTAATGCCAAATTTTGTATAAAAGCCCATGAGATGATTTGTATATTAAAATGGTGATGAGCTGAATCGCATATATTGTAATGCCAAATTTTGTATAAAAGCCCATGAGATTATTTGTAAGACAATTTTTTGTATAATCAAATAGCCAAGAGCTGATTTGACCATATTTAGAGGCTAATTTTTGAATAATATGTGACAATGTTTTGTGACTATTTTGTGTGTCAATGTTTTGTGACTATTTTGTGTGTCAATGTTTTGTGACTATGTTTTGAGTATATGTGATGTGTCTTTGGTCAATCATGAGCATTCTTGATTCTTGTATAATCATGGATAATTATTTGAGTCATTATCGGGTCATAGGGGTGATAGATTGAGACTAGATACAATTTTGAGCAAAAATTGCCATTGTTGTCAAAAAAATTGTCAAGCAACTTCTACATTGCGTCGGTAGGGTATGACTCTCGACGTTCTAGTGCTTTGGGATGCATGATAAGGGCATGCCTAGCATAAACATGCCCACCCGGATGCGCTCGCGACATCAGTTTGTGCACACGAGGAACAGAATCAATTCTAGCCAATCTTGCAACTTTTCCTTGCAAGCAACTGACAGTTTTTTGAGCAGGCAAAAAAATGCTACTAATTGAAAATGGCTCCGAGTCGTCGAAAACCGAGATAGGCCATTGTAGAGGAGCCTCACACGACCCCATGAGATCAAATAGATCGACTGTATGTGTCGTGGATTGGAAGAAACAGTTCATCAAATTTTGACAATTTTTTGGACTCAGGGCACTTGAGAGATCTCACCGGTAGGGTATGACTCTCGACGTTCTGGTGCTTTAGGATGCACGAAAAGGGCATGCCTAGTGTAAACATGCCCACCCAGATGCGCTCACGATGTCGGTTTGTGCACACGAGGAACAGAATCAATCCTAGCCAATCTTGCAACTTTTCCTTGCAAGTAACTGACGGTTTTTTGAGCAGGTGAAAAAATGCTACTAATTGAAAATGGCTTCGAGTCATCGAAAAATGAGATAGGTCATTGTAGAGGAGCCTCACGTGACCCCATGGGATCAAACAGATCGACCGTATGTGTCATGGATTGGAAGAAACAGTTCGTCAAATTTTGATAATTTTTTTAACTCAGGGCACTTGAGAGATCTCACCGGTAGGGTATGACTCGACGTTCTAGTGCTTTGGGATGCACGACAGGGGCATTCCTAGCATAAACATGCCCACCTGAACGTGCTCGCGATGTCAGTTTGTGCACATGAGCAACATAATCAATTCTAGCCAATCCTGCAACTTTTCCTTGCAAGCAATTGACGGTTTTTTGAGCAAGCAAAAAAATGCTACTAATTGAAAATGGCTTCGAATCATCGAAAATCAAGATAGGCCATTTTAGAGGAACCTCAAGAAACCCCACGAGATCAAACAGATCGACCATATGTGTCGTGGATTGGAAGAAACAGTCCGTCAAATTTTGACAATTTTTTGGACCGGTAGGGTATGACTCTTGACGTTCTGGTGCTTTGGGATGCACAACGAGGGCATTCCTAGCGTAAAAATGCCCACCCGGACGCTCTCACGATGTCTATTTGTACACACGAAGAACATAATCAATTCTAGCCAATCTTGCAACTTTTCCTTGCAAGCAACTGACGGTTTTTTGAGCAGGCGAAAAAATGCTACTAATTGAAAATGGCTCCGAGTCGTCGAAAACTGAGATAGGCCATTGTAGAGGAGACTCACGTGACCCCACGGGATCAAACAAATCGACCATATATATCCTGGATTGGAAGAAACAGTCCGTCAAATTTTGACAATTATTTGGACTCAGGGCACTTGAGAGATTGCACCACTAGGGTATGACTCTTGACGTTCTGGTGCTTTTGGATGCACGACAGGGGCATGCCTAATGTAAAACTACCCACCCGAATGCACTCGCAACGTCGGTTTGTGTACACGAGGAACATAATCAATTCTAGCCAATCTTGCAACTTTTCCTTGCAAGCAACTGACGGTTTTTTGAGCAGGCAAAAAAATGCTACTAATTGAAAATGGCTCTGAGTCGTCGAAAATCGAGATAGGCCATTGTAGAGGAGCCTCACGCGACCCCACGGGATCAAACAAATCGACCGTATATATCATGGATTGGAAGAAACAGTCCGTCAAATTTTGACAATTATTTGGACTCAGGGCACTTGAGAGATCGCACCGGTAGGGTATGACTCTCAACGTTCTGGTGCTTTGGGATGCACGACAGGGGCATGCCTAGCGTAAAACTGCCCACCCGGACGCGCTTGCGATGTCGGTTTGTGTACACGAGGAACAAAATTTGACCATTCCGAGCGTGAGGGTGCTCTCGCACCAAACACATTGTTGTTTAAATTCATATTGTCGATTTTTGTTGTTTATATTCATATTGTTAATTACATATGCAAATATTCATTTAAATTTATAAAAGGGCAGCCACCAAATACAGCGAATACACAATAATGAACTGAATACAAGGAGTTTTGTAGGGTTAATTCAACATTTTAGAAATTTTATTAAATCATATTCCACGATTGCAATGCTTTATATCATATATTTTTGTTGTTTATATTCATATTGTTGATTACATATGCAAATATTCATTTAAATTTATAAAAGGACAACCACAAAATACAACAAATACAAAATAATGAACTCATTACACATTTATTGGATCAAATATCGATATTTATATATATAAAAAAAGGCATGTCTGCCAAGTCAATACAAGTATTACAAAAATGTGGCATATGCCATGTCCAAATCAATATACAATAAAAATGTAGAATATATCTACATGTATTGGTCATTCTATGACCAAAACTAATAGTACATGATCCTAAACTTCTGGTGGATCATCAAAATCAAGCCTCTTTGACGCAGTACGCGACTTTGTAGATGGCTGCAAAACCACAATTCAAAAGCCAAGTTAGAATTCTTTTGTAGAAAATAGTTCACAATTAACATCATAACTATGCATTTAACTTTAATTCCTTTGCAATTGAAATGTAGATTACCTCATCGACTGATCCAGGAGCTAATGTCTTTGCTCTCCTCTCCTTGTCACTCTTAGGAGTTTTCTTGAAGACATACTTAAATTGATCCACGTTATGGCCGTACCGCGAAGGAGTCTATTGTAGATTAAATGTACAATTAATACAATGTACTAACATAAATATATCAAAAATACTTAAAAGCTATAATATAGAGAACAATGACGTACCTGTGCATGAGATGCTTCTCCAAAGGACTGAGGATGGCTCACCATCAATGTAGAAACTGACGCTATTACCTATACAAAAAATGTACAAAGATTAAATACAATTAATATAATGATAAGTATTGAAGGTTGAAAACAATTAATTTTACATATCAAACAAAAGTGTACCGGATCCTGAGATGCTTCTCCAGTGCAAGGAGGAGGGTTTGCCATTGATGAAATAGGTATGGATATTTCCTATATGAAAAAATTATAAAATTATAATATATCACAAGTTCACATGTACGCGTGCATATAATCATGAAATCAAGAAAATAAAGTAGAGATACATACCTCCGCCCTCTCTTGATCCGCGAGCGAATCAGGTGCATTCAACATATCCACAAAGCTCAATGGCCGCTATACATGTAAAATAGACAAAAAAACACTAATCAATCTACAAACCCCAAATAATACTTGATTTCAACATTTTCAAACAATTGTACAACTAAAAATGTGTTCAATTACCTTCTTCACATGTTTTGGCGTCTTCGAGGAATTCTTTTTCTTAGGACGAGCCCTAGACGCGGAGGGGGTACCCTAAAAACACAAATTTAACATGAGATATTAGTATAGATAATAAATTAAACATAATTTTAAAAATCTAAAATGAAATGACTTGCATATTCCATCAAAACAATACATAAAAAGAGTTGTACAAAATATCATACCATATAGCCTTGTAGGACAAAATCGATCACTGAGAGTGTGATGTCATCAATCTGGGACATTTCGTCCCCTGTCAACACCTACAAACCAGAAATTGGACCAAGCATTAAAGATAGTTAGTATATCTTGTATTTTTTTGAATTCAAACTGTACTATTCTATTTTAACATGTTACAAAATTTATACCTCAGGCGTCGAAGTTGCAGTTGTGGTAACTGGGGGAGGTGTATGGGATACTGCTGCTACATCTTGAAATGCATATTATTTGTCTCAATTTAAATCGATGTATAAATGAAAATTCATTTATGTAATTACAAATTTAAAGTGACTGATAAATAAAATGTTATGAATTCAAATCAACACACCTGTGTCTGTGGCTCATGGGAAAACACCATGTCCATCAACTCATCTGTCAGCGCGACATCCTCAACCGTGTGAGCCTGACATATACAACCACAAATCGTGCATAGATGATATGAGTATCCATCTGCACCGGCTGCATCATCTATCCCTGAGCATATCCCCAAGCAACTGACACACATATGCTCGATGGGCTCTCTGTCACCCTCTAACGGCTCATCATCCAATACAATAGGGTGTGCTAATGATGTCGCATGCTGGATGATGGCACCAGTCAATGTTGTGGCCGCCTGAAGAGTCTGTAGCTCCATTGACTCTTTCAGCTCTAATGGGACAGCCTAATGAACCTTGGGTTTGGGTGCTAGGGGGCAGCGACTCTCCGCGGCTAATCGCCTACGGGCTCCAAGGCTATCTTGGGCAGAGCCACCACCTCTACCATGAAACTCTCTCATGCCAAAATAATTTAGGCGCACATTGAGCACAAACTCACAATATATATTTCTCAAAAAATATAATGGCACCTCATAATTATTACAAGATGGATCGTCAAAGACCATCCACCACCTCTGCCAAAAAAGATTCTTCATCTGCACATTGGTACACCAATGTATGGGAAACCTCTTTGCATTAGGAGGTAATGACTAACGAGTTTTGGGGTCAACAAAAAGGGCACATATTTGTTGTTTAGAAATATTTTTGTTTTTAACTCCATCATATGATAGCCCATTGGCATAGAATTGACGACACTTATCCCTAAAGCTTCCCCATTTGGTAATTTCTGTGGAAATAACTATGGCACCACTAGCTAATGTTTCTAGGCTAGTGGCGAGGGATTGATGATGGTCAAGTTCAGAAGATTTCAATTTTACAATCAGTCTATTGATTTTGGATGTATTTTGCCCTAACTGATTAATTAATTCTTCCCGTGTTTCGGCTGTGCGGTCAAAAGGAGGAATTGGGGGTTGTTCTTGTGTGTTTTCAGGAAGTGCATTTGGTTGTTCTTGTGGGTTTTCAGGAGGTGCATTTGGTTGTTCTTGTTCTGGATTAGAAGAATCTGGTTTTTGAAACAAAAAATGAAAAAACCTAATCAAAATTAATGAAATTAAATTCAAAATGTAAAACAAATTGCATAAACTAGAAAGAAAGACAAAAATAAACAAAAACCAACCTTGATCCATAGCCTGGAGGACAAATTTAGCACCCCGTTCACGGTTTAGGTTAGAAAATGGGAAAAAAACAAAGTAAAAAACGCGCTTTTCGGGTAAATGAGGACCTAGTTTTTTTTTTAAAACTTTTTTTATCAGGCACCGCGTACCCGGTTTTACTCGGATTATTAGCGCATACGCACTCATTTTCCTATAAGAAGCGCGTATGCGCTAATTTTCCTAGGCGTAGCTTAAACGCGCTCAGTTTCCTAAACTCAGTGCATACGCACTACCTTTTCTAGGCTCGGGAAGAACAAACCTAAGCGCGTACACGGGAATTTGAAATTTTAAAACCGCGTATGCGCTGCCTGTTTTTCCAAGTTTTTTTTGGGTGGTGTCCACTTTTCTGACCACCATCTTTGTGCACACGCCCCATGATGAGTACAACATATATGATAATGTAAGATTTCATGAAATATTGAAAAGGGAAATGATCTTTGAGTTACAAGATGATCCTATTTTTATGACTAAGGTATGTTTGTCTCTCTTTCTTTAATGATTTTGTCATGAACCTATGTTGTAAGAATTGGTTCAAGTCACTAATCTAACACAAAAGATTAGTGTAACAAGGAAAGTTTTTTTTTTAACTTCTGGAGTCTATAATTCATTAATCTTGCTATCTCTTCCTCCTTACAAGTAGGTGAAGATAAAAATGATCAAATTTGGAGTTTGGCCTTGGTATTATTGCATATAGGATTTGGGTTGCATACGAGATTGGGTATGGTTGTATTGTAGGTTATTTGTAAAGAGGATATTTCACTAGATTTTATGATGAATTTTGTTACTTAAAACCATCTTTTATGTTGAGGTTCTAATGGAATATAATGCCTTAATCAATTGTGATCGTTGGCTTGGAATAAAATTAAGTGCTTGTGATTATGCCAAATCCATTTCATCTTATCAATTCAATTTTCCTAGTTTTTAGGTTAGTGAATTTTGTGGTAAAATATATTTTATAGATATTATGACATTTGAAAAATATATAATGTATTACAAGGTATCAAACTACTCAAGTACCACAAAAATAATAATCATAGTCTTGTATTATTTGTAATAATATAACATGAGTAAGTAGTTGCACATAACATCTAAACTGTTAGAGTTTGAATAGAAATTATTATGAGGGTGTAGATGCAAACCTAATTTGGTTCTTTCTTTAGATGAATATTTGATATTAATTCAATCGAAAGAGATGATGATGAAATAAAATGAATTACATATTATATGTTTCTGATATGGGTGAACTCACAATATTGGTTAACACTTTCTGGTACATCCTGATTTTTGTTGAAATCATACATTTTTAAGAAAATATAATGATTTAAGATTTGAGAGGTCCCATTTGAAGTAATTAATTGAAGAGAGTTAGATCAAAGGCTCTTAGATCAAAATTTATTGGATAGAACCTCTCTACTTCTAAATCATACTTGCAATGGAGTCTCCTTCACACCTATCAAAATGTTGATAAAAACCCACTTTTACATTATCTTTTGGGGGGTCAAATGAATTCATTTACAAGTTTTATTTTTTTAAGTATTTAGTCCTTATTATAAGCTTTCCAAATAGTATAATTTTTAATATATTTTTGTTTTATTTCTTATGAATGTAGATTTTTCACTGAACATGAACTTCTTTGTTCAATGCATTCGGAAAAATAGTAAACTAATTCAAAAAAAATCTGAAAAAAATATATGCTCTAGGTGTTGATGTCTTCTTTCTAACAAAAAAAAAAGAATTTTGATATATATAGAACAAGTTATGTGTTCAAACGTACACCTATATCTATACTATAATTAGTTGGACTTCAAAACTCAATAAAATGAAAAATATTCAACATATCACTATCAAACCAACTACATGCCCTGGGTATTGATGTTACAAACCAAAATTCAAAAGAATTAAGTATTTATCATTTATAGAAAGAAAAGTTATGCATTTTAGGATGCACATCACTCTTAAAAAGTGTTGTTTGTTGTAAAAAAATACTTTTCGAGGGAGATGGAAACATCAATAAAATTGTATTAAAAAAAAATTGAAAAAAATGTATTTAGAATCTACAGACAAGATGTTACAAATCACTAGTTTACATCATCTCCAAATTCTTAACGGTTTAAAAGTTATAGGTGTTGGAAAGTGAAGGTGTTTTTCAAAATGTTCATCTAAGTGTCAAAGTTGGTCAAAAAGTGGGAACCAATATTGTGAATTCGCCCATATTAAAAGCGATGGAACTAGGGTGTTGGCCCTTTAAGAAAAATCATAAATGACACACCGACAACGTATAGTAATCTTAACAAAAGTTATAGTAAATATAAAAAATAGCCATAGTAGAGTGGAATCTTAAATAGAGATGACCAAACAACACAAAAAAAAGATAGACAATAGCTAACTATCTAAAGAGTTAGCTCCAATCTTTAGTGAGGAACTTGTAAAAATCCTTATGGTTACCGTCTTTGTCTCTAGATTTATCCAACTACTTTTCTTGTAGCCAACATAGTGAAGTGGTCAATCTATGCATCACTTTGGAGTAAAATTTGGATATGTTCACCATCTTCTTATCCAGCTCCATAACCTTCTCCTTAAGAGCTAAGAGTTTAATTGTCATAGTATCACATTTTGTATGGGTGTGGGTTCCTCCAAGCATTTATGTCGGGGTTGTGTATGTGTTGTTAGAGCCCTATATGGTATTTTCAAAAAAATTCCCCACATAACCAATTTCAACATACTCCTCCTCATTAGTAGAACCCCCCTCATTAACCTAGTCATCCTCCATATCCACCTTATCCCTGATTTTTGGATAGCTCACAAGATTATTGGATCTCCTAGGATGAGTACTAGTTTATTCAATAGAATCCTCCCTACTTTTGTCAATATTTTCAACCTCTAATATAACTTCCTTAATAATGGGTTTGGTCAAGGATTTTTCCTAATTTTTATCCAATGAAGTTTTATGTTTCCCTGACAAGCACTTTTTACCCAGATTATAAGAAGAAGGGCTATTTTAAGGTCACACAAACCTTGATCTACAAGGTTATGACAATTATGGGGAGTTTTGGGTGAAGATTTTCTACCATGGGGGTTGGGAAGACTAGTGGAGCTATGAATGGCATGCGGCAAGGGGGATTTACTAAATAAATTGCTTGGAGAGAGAAAGATCTGGGCAGAGACCAAGTACTTGATGAGTTTCGTTTTACCTTTGGAGTTGCCCAGGATATCCAAAATTGTAAGAAATGATGGGGATTTAGAATGTTGGGGATTTTCAACTAGAAAATTTTTAATTTATTTAGGAAGACACAAAGCCAAGCGGATTCGATAGAGGCAAAGCATAAGCCTCTAGTGGAGAGGAATGGGGAGTTTATCTTAAAAAACAATTAGCCACATCTAGAGCTTCCTTGATGGATATTTCCAAGGAGGTCAAGAGGTAAACGGGGAAGTTGATTAGGGAGTGAAGGAAAAAATGGTTAAGGGGGATAAATGATAAAAGTATAGACATTTAAAACTCCCTTCAAGAGTGAAAAACTTCAAATCATTAAGCGTACCTTGTTTGAGGGCTTCAACAATTCCTCCCTATCGAACCTACCATGGAGCTTGATGGGGTTTTCTCCATCTTTAATGTACAGGGACAAGCTTTTTATTGTCAACTACCTTACTATTTTTTTCCAGTTCCCGCCTCTAGTATTCATTCAAGTAGCATGCACAATGACCTCTTCATCAACTTCTAAATAAACACTACCAATCATCACCTTCCTATTGTTCCAAGAGTAGGCAAAATGAACAGATAGATTTTCATCATGCCCTTTAAGACACTATAGGAAAGAGGAAACCCCTCCCTTGCTACATATATGCTAGATAGTGGCATCCACATTGAATTCTTCAAAGGAGTCAGGCTCAATTCTAACTCTATCTCCTCCCATTTTTAACTAAACAACCAACCAATACTTCACAAAATTTGTAAACCCTGGGCAACACTCATAAATATCAGAACCTCTCTACAACATAATAAACACGTAAGGAGATAGGGGGTCCCCCTATAGATCTAATACCCCTCAGAATCCCACTTACAAGGGCATAATACATAATAGCTAAAGCTAGAAAGGCACTCTAGGAACCCAACTTTTTTAAGACTTTAAACATAGCGTCCCAATTGATCCTATCATAAGCTTTAGAGATATTCAATTTAAGAGTCATATTAGGGAGAAGGATTCTTTCTTGGATCTTTAGACCAAGTTATTGCATTTTATCATTCTATTTTTATTCAATCATATCAATAATAAAAAAAGAGAAATAATCAATCCATATGCTCAACTCTCCCAAGGGTTTTTTGGTTGGGCCTATTAATTATTTCTCTAATGTATGTTGATGTGAATGGGTTTAATCCTTTGTTTGCATGTGTAGACTAGTGAACCCCATTCCCACACATTATAGTCCTAAAGTCAAATGATAGATTCATTTATTTTGTTTTAGTTTTATAGGTATTAAACTACTTATTTTCTTTGTTCTTTTGTGAACTTTTCTTGCATTTAAAGATAACATATATTTTTAATGAGGTTACTATGTTTTTTATTATTTTACATTTATTTAATTTAGATTATCCTACATGACTTCAAAATGCAACTTATTTCTTATAAATTGTTATTACATTCCTTACAAAGAATATTGGAGTGTAACTCAGTTTCTTTGCCCAAATTTGTGTGCTCACCTTTTATTATGAGGAATATGACACAGGAACATATTTATGCAAAGGAGAAAATATAAAGGTTTATGCTTTTGGTCATATTCATGTAATATGGTTGGTCTTATGAAGTCACTTGAGCTCATCAACTAGGAGTGACAATTGCATGTCATTATCTAAAGTTACAATGTCTTCCCTAAAAAGTTATATTAGGGTGGTCATTTCACTCCACCTTTAAATTTTAATTAATTTATAATTATTCTTATGACTATTGATGCTACTTTTTTAATTTTTAATTGATTTATAATTATCATTATGATTGTTGTCACCTTTATTGAGCACTTCACAAAAGAAGCTAAAAATATTGGAATCTTTTTTGGTGTATAAAGTTGAAAAGACTACAAGGACTAGCAATAAAAGAATAAAAAAAAAATATGTGTGAAATTTAAAAGTAGATTAGAGATAATTGGACAATGCATTAGGTGGTGTAAGAGTGTTAGTTTCACACAAAATAATGTTTGGATAAATAAGATGTCATGTCTTATGTATTCTCCTATACTAATCCAAACCTAATAGAATGCTCAAACCTAATCAGTTATAAATTAAATGTAGACAATGACTATTGTAAAGTTCTAGAATAATTGGAAAAATATTAGACACTTATTTGAGTTGGGCATGGGAGGTGCTTTACTTTTTTCTTGATGGCTAGAATGACACAATAGAATATTCAAAACTAATGTTTGGGTGCAAATCAATTCAAACATAAAGCTACATATGATGGTTATATGCAAAAAGTTATATTGTTGTGGGCTAACCTTCATCATGTATCTTTTTTGGACTAGGTCAAGTCATATGATGAATGTGCAACTTGGTCCTATACAATTGTGAAACTTCTAATCTCACTTACCTCCATCATTTCTATCTACTTTTGAATTTTGATTTTGGTTAGAAGTAGATTGAGACTTACTTCAAGATGAAGTCAAGGTCCTTGGCTTTAATGAGGGACATAATAATTATAGAAAAAAGTCTAATGCTTTCATTGCAATATGTGTGGAAACATGAATGGGGTCCTTTTTTTTTTACATGCAATTTGTGGAATCATGAATGGGCCCTTTTTTATTACATTGCAAAATGTGTGGAATCATGAATGAGATCCTTTTTTTTATTACATTGCAATTTGTGGAACCATGAATGGACCCTTTTTTATTACATTGCAATGTGTGGAACCATAAACGGAACCCTTTTTATTACATTTGTGTGAAACATGCATTAAAGGATGATGATGTGGGCTAACCTTTATCATGCATTTTTTTGGACTAGGTCCATGTAATGATGGTGCAACTTGATCCTATACCAATGTGAATCTTCTTATCTCACTTATCTCCATCATTTCTAACTACACTGCAATATATGTGGAACCATTAATGGGGCCTTTTTTATTACATTTATGTGACATATATACGTGGAACCATTAATGGAAAAAAAGGGAATGATTTATTCCTTCAATCTTCTTAGTCTTATTGGTTTTATTTAAGCCCCCAGTAAACAACATATTATTGCTTACATTTAAATTAAATGTATGAAGTTTCCACAATCCATGATAATTTAGATGATTTCTGGATTCGATTGTGTAAAAAAAAGAAATTCTCTTCTCTAGTTCTCATCACGATGGTTGGAACATGAAGCATGATACAAAACGATTAACATAGTCAAATCCAAAAATAATTTAACTAAGCTATTGCGTACATGCTACACAAAAATTAGTTTGATGTAATTGATGTGTAATGTTGATCATAGAATGTTAGCTTTGAATATTCTTGTATCAAAATTATGCATGTGTTTCCCATCTTCTCATATATGTTTCAAGTATTCTAAGAGGTTCTTAAATACATAAAATATTTGATAAATAAACATAAATGATAATGACTATTCTATAATAATAATAAATTAAAAAGAACTCTTACCTTAAAAAAAAAGTAATGTGAACCTAGCTTAACCTAGTCTAGCACCAATATTGTGCAACAAAATTGAAGGGTAATGAAATGACAACTCATTCATAAATATTAGGTGAGAATTGGTTTAGGCATCAACCGAGTCAAATGCAGTGGTTTCAAAGGTGCAGAAGTGAGAACATGGAATTTTGTCCCACAAAAACATGAAGAACATGGAATTTTATGCTTTTAGAATCCAAATCAAACAAGCATTGTGCCAAAGGAATGGAAGGTGTATCCGTATCTTCCTACCTCCTTTTTTATTGTAATATCGAGGCGTAGAAGGTGAAAGTACGCTCACAAATTTATTTCATAATGTACAATCAAGTTTGCTTCTTAAATGGCCATCTTTCACGGATCTCAACTAGGGGAAAGGACCCAGTAGTTGAGCATGTTCCAATTGTTGTGAGGGTTGTTGATACCTTTTGTTCCAAAAATTGAACAAATAAAACCTATTGTTTGAAACAAAAAATATCAATTTTTGTTAGGAAATGTACCAACAGTTGTTAGGAAATGTACCAATAGTTGTTAAGAAATGTACTAATATTGTAAAAAGTAACCAATCAGGTGATGCCACATCGGCTGCACAACTATTGGGGTCTCTAATGCACGCCTATTGGTCTCACTTTTTTTTGGGGCTGTTTTGGACACCTTGGCAAAAAGCATGCTGATGTGGCATCATATTTGATGATGTGGCCCTGAAACCTTAGTTATAAGCAGGGGACTTGCCAGGTAAGCTGCTGTAAAAAAATCGGAGTGATTCAAAATTTCCAAGTAGGATTTTGAGAAGCGTGAAGTTAGGGTGCACGACTACTGGGTCCTTTCCCCTACTCGTAAAAAAAATTATTTCATGGTTTCCTTCTGTATGAATCCTTTTCCTTACCACTGCAATCCCAATGCAACTCAAAATTAGGTAGTTGTGTTCCTACATATATTGATAATATAATTTCTGACACCGGCATTGCAGCAGCTGGTAAACCCTAAAATAGCAAAACAATTGACATTAAAATGTAATGTCCGGAACTCCACGTGCCTACCTTTCACCGGATCCTGAGATCGAGAATTACAACTCTGTTCTGCTTCTGGGCCATCAAATGACCTGCAACAAATGGAGACAACGGAGAACATTTACTCAAATTGTGCCTTCACACACAATGTGTGCTGTCAGAAAAACCAAAAAAATTTAGGCCGGTGACCTGCGGCTCGTTAACTCACCGGAGTAGGGAGAACAAATCCGTCAAACTTGACCTGTAAGTCTTTATTGAAATTCTTCCAAAGACTCTTCTTTTAGGGTTCAAAATATTTTATGGCAGATCCTGGTACCTAAGTTGAACAGAAAGGCTGGTCAACCAAGCATTCCTAGTCACTTGTATACGGCTTTTAAATAAAAATGCCGAAAGTGACTCGTAAATCAGTGTTGTTGCAGTCCAGTGCATTGTACCGATCAGGATGACGGACCTCGCAAAGCCTTAGTAAACGATGTATATACACCCCAAACCCTTTGGAATTAATCTGCACGCTTCATTTTTAGTTCTCGAATTCGAATACCTTCAGACGTACATACATTTAAAGCTTTCACGTTAGCTTCTTTCCAGGTTCGAGTCTGCTATGACAATCCATCCGGTAATATTTGACATAGATCCGGTCATTTTGGTTGCACGCGGTGATTATTGACTGCAAGGTGGAGGTGAGGCTATCGTCACCTATGACGTTCCTCTGGAAGCTTCCGGCGTCCTGCACATAGAAGCGTGACTTTTGTAGACGGAGGGTTAGGGTTTACCTGACCGAGATAACGAACAGCACAAATATGATGAAGAATAGCAGGCATCCGCACAGACAGATTTGGTACAGACCAGACCAAATCAAATGATCTAACTGCAAAGGCGCAGAGAAACAATAATTTACCTGGGGCTTGCACGGGCCTGACAGAATGCCTATAGTCGGAAACGGAACAAATTTTGCGATTCACCCAAGTTTTTCGAATGAACTCAGAAACTTCTGGACTGACAAAGAAGAATCTTCCAGTCAGTTGGGGAACGTACTGTTAAAGTTTTGTTCATTGTCGGTCACTGAACGGCATCGAGGTAATTAGCTAGGAAATAGGGTCGCAAATTTTTATTTTTTTAAAAACTTTTTAGCTGTTTTATACAGGAACATTTATTTAGCCCCAATGCAGTCATATACATCACTAATTGCATCTCTATAAAGAAATGTATTGTGAGATGTGTTTCTTATATGATTGTATAATTATTGAGGGGTATCTATATATTAGAGTCTCATTTCTTATGATGTTGAAATTTTTACTTAAAAAGACTCGATCCTTGATGAACTAATATAGAATCATTCAATTTCATTATAGACCAAGAATCTATTGTCATAAAATAGAGAATTTGAACAATGAAACAATTACTAATTTATGAGAGAAATTAAAAAAAGATTTTGTTTCATGATAATTTTAGTTTGTTTCATATGGGGTATATATATATATACATTCTTGTAATTTATAAATTTTGATTATTAATTACTACTTTTACAATAGAATATGTCATATTATTTCATATGTTTAATTTTACAATTCATATTTTAATATTATATATATAATAATGTAAAATAGTATAAAGATTTCTTTGATTGCAATTTTCTAAAATAAAAAAGTCAATATTGGCATGGTGTGATGGTGAAGTTGTTGTGTTATTGTTCTTGTGATCAAAGTTCAAATCTTATTGGAGTGTAATTGTTGAATGTTTATATTGAAGTTTAGGTCCCCTATTTGCGATCCCACTGATTCATAGCTCCAAATCAAAAGTGTTTACCCCTCTTAAAAAAAAGTCATTCAAAAATGATAAGATCAAAAGGTAATTGCATTTTTTTTCTAGTTATATTTTCATCTACTATTTAGATCTACAAGTATCCACGCTTGTTTAGAAAGCTCTTTTTTTTCAAGTGTTTTATCCACTATCAAAAACTTTAGTAGGTTGAATGTGTGGAGTGATCCTCAACATATTGTTTATAAAGAGCTCATACTTACATTGCCTTTCATACTATGCAAATCACTTTTGATAGTTCATTCAAGTCAAACCAAGTGTTATGCAATGAATGCAAGTTTTAAATTCTCAAATTAATTTGGCTAGAAAGGGCAGGATTGAGGTTTACAATTTGCTATAAGTTTCAAATATATGGGAAAATCTAGATGCATTGCATGTTGTTGTAATTTAATTTTAAATATATATTTGCATCAATACTTTTACAAAACTATTTTGAGGGGGATTTGATTTGGTGAATTTTGTGAAGACAATCAAGTAAGATGTATTATATGTTAGTCTTTATATTGGTCCAAAGATCTATGTTGAATAAAATTTTGCTTATAATTTTTTTAGGTGATCTATATTATATACGAGATCATTTTTTCAAATTGTCAATGTAGATTACCAAATCACATGCCAATATTTTTTTATCAATTTGTTGGGCCTTTCTAGTTTATTAAAATTTTATCCCCAATATTATTTTCAAGGTAGATAACACACCTTTCATGGTTGACTCCTATGGATTATTCACAATTTTAATAATTATAAATGTCTGGTGTCTTTACAAAATTTTAAGTATAATTTATGTTCTAGATTCTCATGTTATATTATGATGAGTACAACATATGATAATGTAAATTTTTTCAACAAAGCCTATAGATTTGATGAAATCTTGAAAAGGGAAAGGCTCTTTGAGTTACAAGATGAACCTATTTTCATGACTAAGGTATTTTTGTCTCTCTTTCTTTAATGATTTCATGAACCTATGTTGTAAGCATTGGTTCAAGTCACTAATCTAACACAAAAGATCAGTGTAACAAGGAAAGTATTTTTTGTTTTTAAACTTCTGGAGTCTATGATTCATTAATCTTGCTATCTCTTCCCTCCTTACTAGTAGATGGTGAAGATAAACATGATCAAATTTGGAGTTTGGCCTTGGTATTATTGCATATAGGATTTGGGTTGCATAGATGGTTACAAGATTAGGTATGGTTGTATCGTAGGTTATTTGTAAACATGATATTTCACTAGATTTTATGATGAATTTTGTTACTTAAAACCAACTTTTATGTTGAGGTCAGGGATAACTTTAAGAAACCACCCCCTGGGAAAAAAGTGTAAAATCCTGGCAAATTAGACATTATTTTAGTGGGGAAAACTTCATATTGATGGCGAAAAAAATTTTAAATTTGGAAAAAAAATTAATTTGTATTGGCGATTTTTTTTAGGGTATGAAAATTCCATAAAATCCTGGCGAATAATTCATTTTGTGTGGGGAAAATATATAATGTATGAAGCAAATGTTTTTTCGTTTAAAGGAAAAAATATATAAGTGCATGGGCGAAAAGTCATACTCAGAAAAAAAATTTATTTAAGTGCATTGGCGATTTTAATCTACCATTTCAAAATTATTTAATTTTATTGGCTAATATTCATTATTTATGGAATAAAAAAAAATTATTGGTGATTTTTTAAATTCATTGCCATTTTTATTTTCTATTAATAGCCATTTTTGTTATCTAATTAATGCAACATCATGTTGAGTCCAAACTCTGTATGATGTATCGATAAGTGCGACCTCATCGATACGTCACATGTACCTAAAATCCATCAATGATTTAAAATAATTCGATGATCGTAGATCAATGACTGACATTTTATTTCGGCCCAAATTTCTAAAGAGAACATAGTTCTCGAGAAAGTCCTCGGAATGGAATTGGAGACAGTAGACACGTATCAAATCTTATCCTAATCGGGTATCAACATTTATTAATGTCTTATCACTGACTAAACTAGACTATATGATTCATTGGCCCTACGACCTACAATCTAGATGTCTGAGGTCTCTCGGGTGACCACTAACGGGTCCCCATTGAATAAGAATGAACTCAACAATGCAAACATATAGAGATGAATTCATATTAATATTATAACACTTCAAAAATATGATCACTCGCCTTTAGGTCACTAGAATTCGCCAATGCAGTCAACAACAATGGTTGTTCCTGGTCTGAAACTTCGCTATTGATCTGAATTGAGAGCCCAGATCCAACCAAATTGTGTAGAGATAGATCTAATCTTTGAATGTATTTATACCAATCCTTATTTGGCAAATTCAGCAAGAATTTTATATGGTATACAAATATTTGGCGAATTCCACTTAACTATAACACGTCTTATGTAATTTCTGAGGCGATTATGGGCCATCCAATTAATTGGAATATATAATAGAGTTGGCAAAAATTAAGGTGAATGGAGACACACGTCTGCAAAATGTCAGGCGAATTGGGTCCTCTTGGAAAATAAATCTTTATATGGTTATTGGTGAATTATGGTCGTCTATTAAGGCAACCTCGGAGGGTGTAGGCGAAAAAATTGAATTTACCGTGTGGAAAACATGGATTCTATTGGCAAAATCTTCACATAGATACAATTAATTACATAAAACAATGGGCGATTGGGTCATGCATTTGACGAATATTTATAAATTCTTGGCGACATGGCCACCCCCGGTTGGTACAATATATTCGCCATTTTCTAGGTCGCTGACGTGAAATATTCGCCACTAAAGTAAAATCTAGACATGAGGTTCTAATGGAATCTAATGCCTTAATCAATTGTGATTGTTGGCTTGGATTAAAATTAAGTGCTTGTGATTATGCCAAATCAATTTCATCTTATCAGTTCAATTTTCTTAGTTTTTAGGTTAGTGAATTTTGATGTAAAATATATTTTATAGATATTATGGCATTTGGAAAATATATAATATATTACAAGGTTTCAAATTGCTCAAGTGCCACAAAAATAATAATAATAGTCTTGTATTGTTTGTAATAATATAACATGAGTAAGTAGTTGCACATAACATCTAAATTGTTAGAGTTTGAATAGAAATTATTATGAGGGTATAGATGCAAACCTAATTTGGTTCTTTTTTTATATGAATATTTGATATTAATTCAATCGAAAGATATGCCGATGAAATAAAATGAATTACAAATTATATGTTTGTGATATTAAAAGCAACAGGACTAGGGTGTTGACCCTTTAAGAAAAATCATAAACGGCACACCGACAATGTATAATAATCTTAACAATAGTTATAGTAAATATAAAAAATAACCATAGTAGAGTGGAATCTTAAATAGAGATGACCAAACAACACAAAAAAAAGATAGACAATAGTTGACTATCCAAAGAGTTAGCTCTAGTCTTTAGTGAGGAACTTGTAAAGTTCCTTATGGTTACCGTCTTTGTCTCTAGCTTTTATACAACTCCTTTTCTTATAGCGAACATAGTGAGGTGGTCAATCTATGCATCATTTTGGAGTAAAATTTGGATATGTTCACCATCTTCTTATCCAGCTTCATAACCTTCTCCTTAAGAGCTAAGAGTTTTGTTGTCGTAGTATCACATTTTGTACGGGTGTGGATTCCTCCAAGCATTTATGTCAGGGTTGTGTATGTGTTGTTAGAGCCCTATATGGTATTTTCAAAAAAATTCCCCACATCACTAATTTTAAAATTCTCCTCCTCATTAGTATAACCCCCCTCATTAACCTAGTCATCCTCCATATCCTCCATATCCCTAGCAAACTCCTTATCCCTGATTTTTGGATAGCTCACAAGATTATTGGATCTCCTAGGATGAGTACTAGTTTCTTCAATAGCCTCCTCCCTACTTTTGTCAACAGTTTCAACCTCTAATATAACTTCCTCAATAATGGGTTTTGTCAAGGATTTTTTCAAATTTTTAGCCAGTGGAGTTTTATGTTTCCCTAACAAGCACTTTTTACCCAAATTATAAGAAGAAGGGTTATTTTAAGGTCACATAGACCTTGAGTTGCAAGGTTATGACAATTATGGGGAGTTTTGGGTGAAGATTTTCTACCATGGGGGTTGGGAAAACCAGTGGAGCTATGAATGGCATGCGGCAAGGGGGATTTACTAACTAAATTGCTTGGAGAGAGAAAGACCTAGGCAGAGACTAGGTACTTGATGAGTTTCTTTGTAACTTTGGAGTTCCCAGGATATGCACAATTGTAAGAAATGAAGGGGATTTGGAATGTTGGGATTTTCAACTAGAAAAACTTTAATTTATTTAGGAAGACATAAAGCCAAGTGGATTTGGTAGAGGCAAAGGATAAGCCGCTAGTGGAGAGGAACAGGGAGTTTATATTAAAAAAAATAGCCACATCCAAAGCTTCCTTGATGGATCTTTCCAAGAAGGTCAAGAGGTAAAAGGGGAAGTTGATTAGGGAGTGAAGGCAAAAATGGTTAAGGGAGAAAAATGATAGAAGTATAGACATTTAAGACTCCCTTCAAGTGTGAAAAACTTTATATCATTAAGTGTACCTTGTTTGAGGGCTTCAACAATTCCTCCCTATCGAACCTACCATGGAGCTTGATGAGGTTTTCTCCATCTTTAATGTATAGGGACAAGCTTTCATTGTCAACTTCCTTACTATGTTTTCTTCCAGTTCCTACCTCTAGTATTCATTCGAGTAGCATGCACAATGACCTCTTCATCAACTTCTAAATAAACACTACTAATCGTCACCTTCCTATTGTTCCAAGAGTAGGCAAAATGAATAGATAGATTTTCATCATGCCCTTTAAGGCACTATAGGAAAGAGGAAACCCCTCCCTCACTACATATATGCTAGATAGTGGCATCCACATTGAATTCTTCATAGGAGTCGGGCTCAATTCTAACTCTATCTCCTCCCATTTTTAACTAAACAACCAACCAATACTTCACAAAATTTGTAAACCCTGGCCAACACTCATAAATATCAAAACCTCTCTACAACATAACGAACATGTAATGAGATAGGGGGTCCCCCTATAGATCTAATTCCCCTCAAAATCCCACTTACAAGGACATATACATAATAGTTAAAGCTAGTAAGACACTCTTGGAACCCAACTTTTTTAAGACTTTAAACATAGAGTCCCAATTGATCCTATCATAAGATTTAGAGATATTCAATTTAAGAGTCATATTAGAGAGGAGGCTTCTTTCTTGCATCTTTAGACCAAGTCCTTGCATTTTATCATTCTATCTTTATCCAATCATATCAATAATAAAAAAGAGAAATAATCAATCCATATGCTCAACTCTCCCAAGGGTTTTTTAGTTGGACCTATTAATTATTTCTCTGATGTATGTTGATGTGAATGGTTTTAATCCTTTGTTTGTATATGTAGACTAATGAACCCCATTCCCACACATTATAGTCCTAAAGCCAAATGATAGATTCATTTATTTTATTTTAGTTTTATAGTTATTAAACTACTCATTTTCTTTATTCTTTTGTGAACTTTTCTTACATTTAAAGGTGACATATATCTTTAATGAGATTACTAAGCTTTTCATTATTTTATATTTATTTAATTTAAATTATCCTACATGACTTCAAAGTGCAACTTATTTCTTATAAATTGTTATCACATTCCTTACAAATAATATTAGTGTAACTCACTTTCTTTGCCCAAATTTGTGTGCTCACCTTTTATCATGAGGAATATGACACATAGGAACATATTTATGCAAAGGAGAAAATATAAAGGTTTATGCTTTTGGTCATATTCATGTAATATGGTTTGGTCTTAGGAAGTCACTTGAGCTCATCAACTAGGAATCACAATTGCATGTCATTATCTAAAGTTGTAATGTCACATTTTAGGTGGTCATTTCACTCCACCTTTAAACTTTAATTAATTTCTAATTATTCTTATGATTATTGATGCTACCTTTCTAATTTTTAATTGATTTATAATTATCATTATGATTGTTGTCACCTTTATTGAGATGGATTGTAGTGATATTTTTAATGAATTTATCAAAAAGGCCATCTAAAGAGAAGGGTTTATTCTTTCACTTCACAAAAGACAAGCTAAAAATATTGGAATTTTTTTTGGTGTATAAGGTTGAAATGACTAAAGTAGATTCAAGATAATTGAACAATGCATTAGGTGGTGTAAGAATGTTGGTTTTCACACAAAATAATGTTTGGATAAATAAGATGGCATGTCTTATGTATTCTCCTAAACTAATCCAAACCTAATCAATTATAAATTAAATGTAAGCAATGAGTGGAGAAATAATAGACATGTATTTGAGTTGGGCATGGGAGGTGCTTTAATTTTTTCTTAATGCCTAGAATGTCACAATAGAATATATAAAACTAATGTTTGGGTGCAAATCAATTCAAATATAAAGCTACATATGATGGTTATATGCAAAAAGTTATATTGATGTGGGCTAACCTTCATCATGTATCTTTTTTGGACTAGGTCAAGCGATATGATGATGGTGCAACTTGGTCTTATACAAATGTGAAACTTATAATCTCACTTACCTCCATCATTTCTATCTACTTTTGAATTTTGATTTTGGTTAGAAGTAGATTGAGACTTGCTTCAAGATGAAGGAAAGGTCCTTGGCTTTAATGAGGGAGATAATTATTATAGAAAAAGTCTAATGCTTTCATTGCAGTATGTGTGGAACCATGAATGGGGTCCTTTTTATTACATTGCAATTTGTGGAACCATGAATGGACCCTTTTTTATTACAGTGCAATATGTGTGGAACCATGAATGGGACCCTTTTTTATTACATTGCAATTTGTGGAACCATGAATGGACCCTTTTTTATTACATTGCAATATGTGTGGAACCATGAGCGAGACCCTTTTTATTACATTGGTGTAAAACATGCATTAAAGGATGATGATGTAGGCTAACCTTTATCATGCATTTTTTTGGATTAAATCCATGTAATGATGGTGCAACTTGATCCTATACCAATGTGAATCTTTTTATCTCACTTACCTCCATTATTTCTAACTACATTCTAATATATGTGGAACCATTAATGGGGCCTTTTTTTATTACATTTATGTGACATGCATTAAAGGAGCAACAAAAAAGTAAAGCATAAAGTTAAAAAGATAACAAAACTGTATTTTTGGTTCAAGGTGCAATTAATCAAACAATATTTCTTATAAAAAGTGGTATTCTTCATTCTAAGAAAATATGGGACATTTTAGAAGGCACAAATTACAAAATTGCAAAAACATTAATATTCTTTTGAAAATGTAAACAACTCATAGTGAAATTGTGTGATTTTTTTATAAGTGGAAGGTCTTAATGAAAGTTTTAGGTGAAGATGTGGCTGACAAGCACCTTATAATGAAAATCGTAAAGAGTTCAATTCTCAATTTTGATGTTGCAAATCTAAAGAATAAAAGAAACAAAAATGAAAACTATGTATTTATATTTTTAAAAAAAAAAAAAATCTCTTCCTTGTATGAAATTGATGTGAAGTTCTGTGCTTTTACAATCCAAATCATACAAGCACTGTGCCAAAATAATGGAATTTGTATATGAAAAGATAGCCTTTCTGGCAGCCTATTTATTATAATTTCAGAAGGGAAAAAAAACTGCACACCTAACAATTTTATTTCATAATCTAAAAATCAAGTTTGCCTTCAGTCACCAGCATGGCTTACTGTTTCAGGCCTTCCATCAACTACTAAAAACAAAAAAGGGCTTTTCCTGCAGAAATCCTTATCTTTACTACTGCAATCCCAATGCAACTGAAATTTACCTACATTCTTACAAATATTTATAAAAATGCTGCTTCTGCGCAGCTCAGACGTCCACATCACACCTGGTGCCCGCCTGCAAAGGAGCCTGACCGCCATTACAGCAGCTAGTAAATCCTAAAATTGCATAGCAGTTCACATTCAGACGGTAATGGCCAGAAGTCCAGGTGCCGACCTTCCAGCGGACCTTTCCTCCGATCCTCAGATTCACAGTAAGAATTCCGTTCTGCTGCTCGGATCTCAGATGATCTGCAACAAACGGAGCCAAAGGAACGGAGGCCCCGTAAAGAACAGGGGAAATAACATTGATATCGTTGTGGCCCTGGTAAAAAGGCATTAACGGGCTGTAGGGGGAAATCTGCTGGCCGAGGTAGTTGGCGTAGCCGCTGATCCGGTCATAGTAGACGCCGATCCGGTCATTTGGATTCCGCGAGATGATGGTGAACTGCAAGCTGGAGGTGAGCGTGTCGTCTCCCGTGAGGTTCCACTGACGGATTACGGCGTCCTGCACATAGAACCGTGGCTTGTGCGGACGGAGGGCTAAATAAATGATCAGAATGACGAACAGCACGATTATGATCAAGAATAGCAGGCATCCGCACAGCCCGCGCCAGAACTTCTCCCGAGGAAAACCATCCCATGATCCGTGGCTGTGCTTTCCGCAATCCTTTGTCATTTTCGATGCTGCTTACTCTGTTACAGACCAAATCTGACTGAAAATATACAATTTTTCTCTGTTACAGACCAAATCTGACTGAATGTGCAGAGAAAAACTACAAATCAGAGAAAAATTAGAAATTTTATGTGGCCGTGCCTGCTCTGCACTGACAGAATTCTTATAGTCGCGAAGCGGAACAAGTTCTGCAATTCGCTCTGCTTTTTCGAATGGACCGAGAAATTTCTCCCGTGAGCGTACTGGAGGGCTAGAAAAAGGCAGGCTAAGAACAAAGAAGAATCTTCCGGGCAGATGCCTAAGAAGAAAGGGAGCGCATTATTGGCGATTTGTTCGTTGTCGGTCACTGTGTGACGTTAGAGAATTTGGTGCGGAACAGGGTGGAGATTTTGACGTGTTGGCTAACTCACTTTCGAGTGGTATTTGAACAACGGGAAAATTGCTTGTTTTTTCTGCCATGGATTATTGACTGTCAATTATTGTGGAGTAGGAAGACAGCAAAAGAAGAATGAATGAATTGTTTTCTACTACTAGGGTTTTATTTACTCCGGCTTTGCCTTTAATGGCGGATGCGTGGTTTTCATGAATTAGCTGACATCCTCATTTTTTAATCTCAGATTCTCTTGGATTTTCCAGGGTTCCGTGGCTTTTTAGGGAAGTCCGCATATTACGCCGTTGTTTTTCTGGGTTTTTAAATGTTAAATAAAATTGAAAAAGTATGTTTAGAGAAAGCGAGAAATTTAAAAAAGTATATTTAGAGGGTTAACAAAGATTTTGTTTGAGGATATCTAGCTTTATTTTTATTAATTTTTTACTTTAAAATTATTAAATTTATATGGTTGATATTTTTTAATATTTTAATTATATTGAATACTGGTCTTATTTTTATTGGATAAAGTTTACTTTTTGATCTGCGTTGAATAATGTTAGATGATCATTATTAATTGTGAACAATTTCATTAAAAAAAATAATGTTTATATTTTAAAATAAATTAAATTAGAGAGAGTGTATAGATGGATAATATGGAACTAAGTATATGTACATTAATTCATAACTCCAGATCAAAATCATTTATTCTTTTAAAAAAACTTTGTATATGAATATGTACATTAGTTAGTAGCTTCGAATTAAAAGCATTTATCCCTTTTTTTAAAAAGTGCATAGGAATATGTAGAGTAATTCATAGCTCTAGATCAAAAGTGCTTATGCCTCTTAAAATAAAATTTATAGGAAGTTGTGCACTAGTTCATAGCTCCGAATCAAAAGTGTTTGCTCCTTTAAACAAAAAAGTTGTATAGGCATATGTATGCATGTAGATGAAGTAAAGTCTAGAAGAACAAATCTAACTTCATCTAAATTATGCCAATTAACCTTGTACTATAGTAGAGGCGCCCCCTCCATTTACATCATTTTTTTTTTTTTGGCATGGAGACAAATTTTAGTATCTATTATTTATGAGAGGAGATAAAAATACAATAGCCATTTTGTGACTTTATTCATACCATCTAGTAGTTGGGAGTGCAAAGTCATAAATTTTATCTCCATCTTTCACACTTTGAATGTATGATTTATCACTACAAAGCAATTTGAAATATATGATATATCATGATTTATTTATAATCGTAAAACTCACTTGCTACATGAAGGATGAAAGATTGAAGATAATATTTTTCCATGCACTTGTGAAACTTGCAAAATGATATTCCTCTAACAACTCAATTACCAGATTTGCTAATTTATTAGCAACTCTATTCACCTTGTGAAATGCATGGTCTAACTTATAAACCTCAAACATGTTGAGGATCTCACTACATTGCCTCACTAAGATATTCAATTTCCAATTGAGGTTTATAGACAATGTAGGGTATTACTAGTGATAAACAGGTCTCCTTCTACATACAATATTGTAATATTTAGAATCTTGCACACGTGCATAAACCTAATAAGGCAACATGAATTTTTTCCTTAATTTTAGTACCCTCTAGAAAATTTTGTATAATAGATTCAACTAAAAGCACCTCATAATTCCTTAAGATGCAACTGTCGAAGGGCTCAAATTTATTTTTGCCTCTCCATTAAAATTGATTTTATGTCAACACTCATCTAGAGGAATCCACCTGGCATCTGCTTTGGCACTAGAAAAAAGATTAATTTTTGACACCCCATATGCCATAACATCTCATACAAATATGAGGCTAAATTAGTATATTAAATATAAATTGTTTTACATTTTGAAGTCATTTTCACACATTGAAATTAGATCAAGTCTATTTTAAACCAACCAAAAATAAACCTTAAAAATAACATAAAATACAAATACAAATAAAAGTACAATAATAATGTATAAATGACAAAAAGTATAATACATGATTGAGTTGTGACTATTTTCAATCACTTAGAAAAAAAAACAATATTGAATTGTGACAAACATCAAAATAGACAAACACTAAAATGAAAATAGAGCCAAATGGATGTAGCTCAATTGACTGATCACAATTGGTGAGGATGACAGTAGATGATACAGAAGCCATCCATCAAGGTGCATTCACCTGGAGGTGTGTCCTGGTCAATTTCAAGCTATAGGTGAAAGATGGTAGTTAGTCAAAGGTGACTTGTGGTTTACATGAATGCTTTCTCAAATTGTTATAATTTGCTACACGAAAGGTGGTAGTTTAATTGAAGGTGACTTGGCAACGTCTACCCAGCCCCTACGATGCACATACATCTTATGCATACAATACATGTTACAAATCCCATGCATACAATACATGAAATATATATACATATAATTGCATGCGGGTGCATCATAGGGGCTGAATAGACGTTGCCAGGTGACTTGTGGTTTACATGAATGCTTACTCATTTGTTATAATTTGCTACAGGAAAGGTGGCAATTTAATCAAAAGTGACTTATGATTTATATATATCCTTATTCAAATTGCTATAATTTCTTATATAGAAACAAAGACACTAACATCTATATATTCTAACTTATTTCCATAAAAAATTAAAAAATATTCACCAATTTTACCATTACAAGAATACACATTAAACCAACACCATGGACCAAAGCAAATAAAAAAGCATTTAAAGTCAAAAATATATGATAATGGAAGGTAGTGCCACGTGTTAAAATCAAGTCAAGTGGTCATCAAACTCCTTGGTTGGGTAAAACACTAAATGAGAATGGGACGAAGACAATACACGTGGCACCGACCCACATGCTTTTGTCGCTGCTTTCCTTTAAAGTAAAAATTCCCTGAGTTGTCAGTGGGTCCACCTCATCTAAAGATGATGTCAAATGCTATACACTCAATTTCAGTCGTTAGGATAAATAATAGCTTCACATTTTTGCTTATTATATACTTTATTTACAACCATTATTGAGGGGATATGACAAAGAAATTAAGTTTCTAAGCTTAATGATTGACAATAAAATAAGGGATATGCTTTAGTAGGTTGATCGCCCATTTGCTCCTACGTACAAATTGATGTAGTGATTGCCTTTTTGAAAGAAAATTTCAAGCTTTTTTTCTTTTTTTTTTGGTTCTTTTTAGAGTTTGTTTTGATGTGAAACTCCTTTTCTCATTTGCTTTTGCATGTGTTTTCAAAACTAACAACTTTTGTTTTGTCAAATGGTTTTGGTGGGCCGACCATGACAAACTACACCAAAGCAAAATAGGTGAAATGTTTTCCATTAATGTTTAATATTATTTGTGTTAGGGTTTTACACTATGTACTGTAATTGTGGTACCAACAAAAAATAATAGAAGTTTTATTTTGATCTTATCTATACATTTCAAGTTAATAATTTATGTGTAATCTAATTTGTTTTCTTTTGTTAAATTTTTTATTTTTTTTTAGAGAAATGAGTTTACATTACAATATAGTTGAGAAGCGTCAAGTAAACTATAACTATTAGGTGGACAAGTATCCTATAAGTATAGATGCATCAAGGGTTTAGATGAAGGATAAGTACACTTCTAGAGGTGCATAAGGAGCAAACAAACTCGTATCCCCTCTCTTTTTTTAGTTTTAGTTCCTCTAGTCTCGTTCCTATGCTATGTGCAAGTTTTCTCTACGACCTCAAAGTTTAGTCCCCCATTATTGCCCCCCTCCACCTAGTTGAGGATATGGGACCACCATGATAGATAGAACCCTTTAATATTAGGGGTTGGGGTAGTATGCTCAACCTACTATCTTGAAGGTTCAATAAGAAGACATATCCCCTTACCATTTTTTTGAATGTAGGCAAACTAAGGCATATTGTACTTCTCTTATGGGAGTTGAAGAGGTCTTAGTTGAGCAATAAGAAAAGGGGCTATGAGACTAGATTGCACATCTATCAAATTTTCCTTAGGGCCTCATTATAAATAGGGCTAGGGCCCTACTATTTATAAGGTTGAATTGATCAAGCCCCCACTATACAATGGGGCCATAGGCTATTTGATATGGATGGAGATAGAAGCCAATTTGATATACAACTTTTAGAAGCACAATTCACTCGAATAAATGAAGGATGAGATTAATAGAGGGTTTAGATGAACATCTCACACTCAAAAGGCACTCCACATAGGTTTCACTTGAAACCCTCTAGTTACCAAGGTCCACACTAAGGGAAAGCAACCTATTCCCAAATTGGTTCTAAGAAATGAGGCAAATAGAGATGTTTTTTAAGAAGAATGGAAAAATACTAATAGCCATTATGATATGAATAAGGAAAATAATTTGATTTATGGGGACATGTACATGAATTATTGCCCCCCTCTGCTAGGCTAAGGATAGGGCCCACCAAGATAGATAGAGCCCTTATAAAGGTAGGGGTTGGGGTAATATGCTTAACCAACTATCTTGAGGGTTGAGTAAGAAGAAAAATTCTCCTACCATGTTTTTCAATGTAAGTAAACTAAGGCATCTCCTACTTCACTTATGGGAGCTAAAGAGCTTTTAGTTGACTAAGGAAAGCGGGGTGAAGGTTCAACAAACAACTTTTGGAAGCACAATTCACTCGAATAAATGAAGTAGAAGATGGATATAGGGGCTAGATGAACACTCAAAAGGTGTTCCACATAGGTTTCACTTGAAACCCTCTAGTTACTAAGGTCCACACCAAGGGAAAATAACCTATTCCCAATTTGGTTCTAAAAAAGTGGGGCAAAAGTAGATGTTCTTAAGAAGAATGGAAAATACTAATAGCAATTGTGATATGAATAAGATAAATCATTTGATCTATGGGGACATGTACATAGATCATTCAATAACTTTCACCTTATTAAAAATAGAATGGTGCCCACATGGACTCAAATAAATAGCCACCATCGTTCAGAACAACCAAAATTTAGGGATTTATGCATAGCTCCTAGAAATTAGGGACATGAAGAGGGAAGGGTGTGGGTAAGTGCACAAAGACTGGGGACCAAAAGAGGGTCTTAAGTAGCCACTTTTTTTTTAATCAAGAAGTACTAATCTTGGATGTGAAATTGAAGATGCAATGAGAACAAGAGTTGTAGTGCCCCAAATATAATATATATATATTTTTTAAACGGTGAAGATTAATGCGGTCAAAAGGGGGTTAATAGAAAGTGGTCATGTTTTTTATATCAAAAAACATAATATAGCATCTAGCGTTAACCCCCATAAATGTTAATTGTTTTTAGTCTTTCAAAAATCACTTCAATGAAAAATAAGATAACACCATGTAGCTTATGCCTAATTTTTCTACTAATATTTTAATGAATATATATTTTTTTACCAATTTTCAATGTAGGCACATCCTAAAAAATGAAATATTAAGTGTACTCCTCCCTAAAATTTTTGGAATCTAAGGGTATGTTCCCATGCGGCTGCTTAGCTTATTTTGGTTAGCAGTCACTGCTCAATATTTTTAGGAATTATTTGTGAAGCAGTTGGCCCCATGAATATTTATCTTTGCTGCTTATTTTTAAACAAAACATCTCAACTTTGTATTAATAGTATTAATACTAATTTGTGCACTTAAAATTTGAAAAAAAAATAGAAATAAAATCTTTAAAAAAGAGGGAAAGCAAATTGTAGATCCACATGGCACTTTTGTTAATAAGCAGTCGCTGCTTATTTTCAGCCCCCCCTTTTCTTCCATAGCTTATTTCTAATCCCTAAACAATAGCTGCTCCACCAAAATAGGGAAAGATTCCAAATTATCCCTTTTTTCACAATTTAAAAGTTGCATGGGAACTCTTAACTGCTTAAATTTAAGCAGAAAATGGAGTTAAGCAGCCGCATGGGAACATGGGGTAATAAAAAATGGTTTTTTTTTTTAAATGTGTATAGAATGGAGTCTAGTTTCTAAAAATGTTTTTTCTTTCCAATTTTTTATAAACAAGTAAAAATGAGACAAAAATACTATACATAGATTTTTGACAAAATATGGAGACTCTAGAAAAATAAATTAAAGATTAAAATGTTAATATATTTGAAACATGAAACAAAATTCATGGTTAGAAAGCTAAGAGAGAGCTCTACATAACTATGTCATTTTTTGACTTTTCACTGAAAACATGCAAACTTAATGGAGAGCATACTCAATATTATGTCACTTTATAAAAAAATATAAAAAACACATCTATGGGATTTGACAAGTCCAACCCTTTGGGTTGTAAGTACACGTTTATGGGGATTGACATGTAAGTCCAACCCTTTGGGTTGGATGCCCAAGGAAAATCCAACCCAAAGGGCTATAAATAAGCAAAGAATATAATATTGCGAGTATTTTCTCACATTATAATGCACTCCCATTATGGTTTTACAATGGTCGAGCATAGGCTTAGTCACTCAGATCCAAAAAGCGCTCATGTTATCACACACTCATGTTTTAAAGAAAAAAGTTCCCCTCTTCCCCATCTCTCTCTAATTATATCTCAAACTTGTTCTCTTCATCAAACTATGTGGTTTCACTTTCCTATACATTAAGTTATAAACACACACACACACACACACACACACACACACACTAGGAATTATAATGAAAATTCTAGATTTTAGAAGATTCTATAATTTTTTTAACTTCATTAAATTTCAATAATTAGCAGGATCCTATCATCTCTCTCTCTCTCTCTCTCTCTCTCTCTCTCTCTCTCTCTCTCTCTCTCTCTCTCTCTCTCTCTCTCTCACACACACACACACACACACACACACACTCTCTCTCTCTCTCTCTCTCTTTTTCTTTTCACTTCTCTCTCTAATTCTATCTCTCTTTCTCTCTGTCTCCCATCTCCCTCTCTCTTTACATATATATCCCTCCTTCCTCCTTCCCTCTCCACTTCTCTCTATCTCAAATAAAGAAAGAGATAGAGAGAGGTGAGAGAGAAATAGAGTATGGAGGGAATATGGGAGAGGTAGGTAGATAGAGGGGGAGGAAGAGGGGGGCATATAGAGAGAGAGGGGGTGAGATAGAGATAATTAGAGAGTAGAGGAGATAGAAAGAGGGGGAAGGAGGGAGAGGTATGTAGAGAGAGAGAGATAGGGAGGGAGAGAGGGTAGAGAAAGGTGAGATAGAGATAACTAGCAAGGGAAGGAGGGAGGCAGAAAGAGAGGTGAGATAAAGAGAAGTGGCAAGGGAAGGAGGGAGGAAGAGAGAGGGAGGTAGGGAGAGGTATGTAGATACCTATATTTCTCCCTACCTCCCTCTCTCTCCCTCCATCCCTTACTCCCTCTCTCTCCCTCCCTCCTTCCACCTCTCTATCTACTTATCGATATCTCCCCTCTCCCTCTACTCTCTCTCTCACTATACCTCTCCCTCACTACCTCTATTTCTTTCCCTCCCTCTTTCCATTTCCACTTCTCTCTATCTCACCTCTCTCCTCTCTCCTTTCCTACCTCTTGCTCTCCCTCCCTACCTCTCTCTCCCTCTCTATACCCACATATCTCTCCCTCCCCCCCCCTCTCTCTCCTGCACTATCTACTTATCTCAATCTCCTTAATTAGTCTCATCACAATGCTTTGCACTTCTCTTTGTACCCACACCTTCTCTCTATTTATCTTTATCTCCCCTCTCCCTCTCTCTACATGTATGTCCCTGCCCCCCTCCCTCCTTCCCTTGCCACTTCTCTCCATCTCACCTCTCTAAAAGGAAAACAATGTGTAGAAACAACCTTCCTAATGCAAAATATTATAGGAGAATGAATGCATTAAATTTATTACAAACTAATAAACAATTACAAATTTAGATGTTCAAAAGTAAAGTAGTCTCAAAACACATAAAACAATAAACACCATATTTATATGAGAAAACCCTTTCAGGAAAAATACCCACACACCAAAACATTAGATCAATGTTATTACCGTAACAGAGAAATTACAATACAATAACAAAGTCTATGCTCTTGCAAGTGTAGTGTTGGTTGAAAATTTTGTAAACTTGTGAGGTTTACAAAATGGTGATTTCAGCCATAGTACGTGAGATTAAATCTCTCCTAGTTATAAAGGAAGGTTCCCCTTTGCTAACTCTTCTTCTCTACTTAGAAAAAACCTCTAACTATGAATCCTAATCTAAACTTGGGTGGTACATCATCTTATTCTCTTTTTTAGAATATATATTATTCTTTTATCTTTTTTCAGAAAAGAAGTTACAATTAAGAGCAGTAATGATTTAAACAACTTTCTAAGTTACTGTGAATAACTCAAAAGCGTACTAATAAAATATACAAATAACAAGAAGCAAAGTTTCCATGAAAGCACAAAGTTTTTCTTTTCTTCCTTAAGATGAGAAAATAACCTCTGACCTCAAAGTCTCAAAAAACACTATAATCCTATCAACCTTTAACCAATAACTTATGTAACCCAAAATGAAAATTTCAAGATAACAAAACAAAGCACAAAGTCTTTGTATTAATATCCACTTACAATTTTATTAAATTTTACTTAAGACAACAAAGTAAAGCTTAAAGTTTTGAAATGGTTATCTACATACCAATTCTTCCTTACAAATGCTAAAATTGAACATAGGTTAGAAAACAAGATTTGTTATACTCTTTAACAACACTTCTCCCTAATGCTTTATGCTCAATCAAAATAAGAGTATACAATAAAAATGACGTAAGAACACTCTCACCATAAACCACAATGAATTCAACACAAATTCTAAGTGCCAAAGATGTTTTCTTATTTGATCAAATTTACAAATAACAATATGAACTCAAAGTTTCACTTTGCTCTTCACTTCTATAGAGTTTCATTGCATAAAAGTAAAGATGAAAATTGCAATGAGCGCCCCATATATATAGGAGAGGGGCAATGAGTAAAATTAGGAAAAAACCAACTAACTATGACTAAGTCAAAGCATAAAAACTATTGGTTGAAAATTTTGTAAACTTGTGAGGTTTACAAAATGGTGGTTTCAACCACAGTACATGAGATTAAATCTCTCCTAGTTTTAAGGGAAGGCTCCCCCTTTTCTTACTACTCTTGTCTTATTAGAAAAAAACTCTAGCTATGAATCCTAATCTAAGCTTGGGTGACCTACATCATCTTATTCTCTCTTTTAAAATAGATGTTATTCTTTTCTCTTTTTTTAGAAAAGAAGTTACAATTCGAGCAGTAATGATTAAGAAAACTTCAAAGTTACTATGGAATAACTCAAAGCACACTAATTAAAAATACAAATCACAAGAAGCAAAGTTTCCATGAAAGCATAAAGTCTTTTGTTGCTTCCCCAAGATGAGACAATAGTACTTAAGAACAAAGTCCTTGAAACACTATAATCCTATCAACCTTTGACAAACAACTTTTGTAACTCAAAATGGCTTTCCAAGATAACAAGACAAAGCACAGAAGTCTTTGTATTGATACCCACTTACAATTTTATAATCTTTTATCTAAAATAGCAAAATAAAGCTCAAAGTCTCTAAATGACTATCTCTATACTATTCCTACCTTACAAATGCTGAGACGTAACACAAAATTTACAAGACAAAATTTGTTCTACTCTTTAGTAATACTTTTTCACAATGCTTTTACTCAATAAAAACAAGATTCTACAATAAGAATGACGTAAGAACACTCTCACCATAAACCCCATTGAATTCAGCACAAACTTTATATGCCAAAGATGTTTTCCTATTTGATCAAGTTTACAAAATAACAATATGAACTCAAAGTTTCACTTTGGCAGTGTTTCGTTGCATAAGATTAATGAAAATTACAATGAACACCCTCATATATATAGGAAAGGGGTAATGAGTAAAATTAAGAAAAACTCAATTAACTATGACTAAGTCAAAAGTAGAGTTCAAATTGACTTAGGACTTGTGCAATCCTACATGCAAAACTGTGTATACAAAGTGACACCTTAAGTGTCAATTGGAATTACTAAAGGACACTAAACAAGAAATGCATAAAAATGACTAAGTATCTAGATCTCCATCTTTAACATCATCAACTCCATTTTTCTTTAGGAAATCTTCATATTGTTGTAAGGTAGCCTGATTTTAGAGTCATTTGGTCGCAGTGTGTGAAATTTGGCATCTGGAGTGGAAGGCAGTATTGATTTGAAGAATTCCCAAAGTTGGACAAAAAAGACCAAAAATTTCAAAGAGGGGTTACTTTGGTGTAATTCAGGGTTATAAACCTTATATACACCAAGAAGGGTGACTTTGGTGCAATTTGGGTTTATAAACCCGAATCACACCAAGAAGGGTAAAGTTGGTGCAATTCGAGTTTATAAACCCGATTTACACCAAAAGGGGTGAATTTGGTGCAATTCGGGTTTTAAACCCGATTTACACCAAAAGGGCGACTTTGGTGCAATTCGGGTTTATAGACTTGATTTACACCAAAAAAGGGTGAGTTTGGCGCAATTCAAGTATATAAACCCGATTTACACCAAAAAATAAAAACTAACTCCTAAAAAGACAATTTATCAATCTTTTAGATTAACAAATTGAGACTCAAATCAAGACAATTTATCAAGACCCTGACTACACATGAGGGGGTTTCACAACCGCCTTGACATGTGTTCTTAGATGGTGTGGGCTATGAAATAGATAAATTTTGTAGGGGTTATCCCACAATTTAAGCGAGCCAAAATTGAGGATAACATGTAGTTACTATGAAAGAGATTTTTGGAGAAATTTTGGCAGCCTCTTGACAACTCAGAAAATAAACAATGTCTTAATTATATAAACTAAGGCAACAACATATTTATAGAGCCCAATACATGAAAGGTAGGAACCCATAGTTTCCAAAACTACCTCCCACACCTAGGTAGATAGTTGGCATCTAAAATAACAACTTTCCATGTTCATGACATGTTGCAAATAGAACTTTCTCAATCACTAACACCCATCCTTCCAAAATGGTAACCTTCCTTATACAACAACATCCATAGAAACATATCAACTCAATACTTAAGTGTCCAAAATGCCCAATGTTGCATAAAAAAATGAACTCATCATAAATATAGAATGCCACACATTAACTTCTCTTTACCCACAAGTCTTGACTTAATAGTTTCCATATCCCGCCAAGACTTAACTTTGCACTAACATGCCACATGGCATCTAGGTGCTTCTCCCAAGAATTTTACAATTCTCTTTGCCTATAATAAAAGCTATTGTGACAAGTGGCTCAATTGTGTGCTCTCCAATTTACATGTGATAAGTCCCACAAAGTGATATGCAACATTGGAAACTTAACTCTTAGGATATATTAAATAAAATATGCAATACATGATTAAATAATTAAACAACTAAGTAATGCTAGAAATATCAAAGGTTGAGACACCTTAATCCAAAAACTCTCTCACTCCCCTCTCCCTCCTTCCCCCTCTCTCTCTCTACCTATCTCTCTCTACCTATCTCTATTTACCTCTCTCTCTCTCTCTCTCTCTCTCTCTCTCTCTCTCTCTCTCTCTCTCTCTCTCTCTCTCTCTCTCTCTCTCTCTCTCTCTCTCTCTCTCTCCTTCCCTCTCTACTTCTCTCTCTCTCTCATAGAAAGAGAGGGAGGGAGAGGGGATATAAAGCTATGTATAGAGGGAAGGAGAGAGGGTTATAGGGATATATATATATATATATATATATATATATATAAGTAGAGAGGGAAAGATAGAGAGAGGGGGAGAGAGGAAGAGAAAAGTGAATAGGAAAGGAGATATGAAGGGGGATAGAGGGAGGGAGGGAGAGGAGGTAGGGAGAGGTATGTAAAGAGAGGGAGAGGGAGAGGGAGATAGAGATAAGTTGAGAGTGAAGTAGAGAGAGAGAGAGAGAGAGAGAGAGAGAGAGAGAGAGAGAGAGAGAGAGAGAGAGAGAGAGAGAGAGAGAGAGAGAGAGAGAGAGAGAGAGAGAGAGAGAGAGAGAGATTAAAATAAGTAGAGGAAAGGATAGAGAGAGCTAGAGAGGCATAGAGAGATAAGTGTGATAGAGAAAAGTGGAGAGGGAAGGAAGGATAGAGGGAGGGAGATAGAGGTATGTAGAGAGAGAAGTGGGTAGATATATATAGTTAGAGAGGAAAGGGGTGAGAGGTAGGTTTATATAAAAATGGAGGTATAAAGACAGAGGGAGAGGGGAGATAGAAATAAGTAGAGAGACGAAGGGAAAGGGAGAGGGAGAGAGAGGTGAGATAGGAGAAAGAAAGTGTGTGAGGTAGGTAAAGAGAGGGATAATATAGATAGAGAGTAGAGAGTGAAGGGTGAGAGAGAAGTAGAGGGACATGTTAGAGCTTGGGGGAGGGAAGAGAGATTGAGATAGAAAGAGAGGGAGAGAGTGGAGAGGGAGAGTGATAGGTCTAGATCTTAGAGCCACAAAGAGAGTGAGATAGAGAGAGGAGGAGACAATGATGATAGGAGACCATTAATTACTAAAACTTGATTGCTTCTATGTTATCCTCGATTTTAGTTGACTCAAATCATGGGATAATCCCTATGAAACTTGTTTGTTTTGTAACCCACATGCTCTAAGCACATTAATCAAGGTAATTTTTAATTGCTCTCGTGCATCATTTGATTCATCATGAAATTTTTTGGAATGGATCCCTTAGTTTGTCTTGGGAAAAATTCTTTTTTGGAGTTATTAATTTTTCTTCCAAGTGCAGTATCCAAGATTATTTGTGTTGTTGCTCTTGCTTTTAGCTTGTAGAGTAAAGCACAAGTTTTTCTCCTTTATTACATATCTTGGCAATTGTTCCATGTACTTCAGGTTTTAAAACCCAAACTATATTTATTCATCCCTTAATGATGCATTTTATGTTTTAAAACCCGAAATGCATATCCCACCCACTGTAATGCATTTCAAGTTTTAAAACCCGAAATGAATCCCCAATTTGTGCATATGATAATAATGGCAATTTAAGTGTCATATTTCAATTGCTTTATAACTCATTTTTTGATCTTTCTATCTAATTGATTTATTAGTGCCTCTATGACATCCTTGTCCCTCTCATGGTGAGACCAAAGTGGTTTTATTCACCCATTTTCCACTCTTTTCAGGTATGCCTCACATTTCTTTCTTTTTCATATGGCTTCCACTTGTTTGTTTCTATCTTTTTGTTGTTTCCTTGCTATTTTGTGTTTTCCTTTCTTTTATGTCTTGTTGTTTATTATATCATCATGCACTTTTCCATAAAGGAGAAAGTTCTCATTGCATTGTATCAGTGTTAGACCAGATGTGGTTCAGGTTATGAAACTTGAACTAAACCACTTTACTTTAGCCATGTTGTGGTTCGGGTTTCATAGATCAAACCATATATAATCACTACATTACCAATATGCCCTACCCAAGTTGTTGGTCGGATTGTAAATCTCAACCAACATTTGGGTAGCAATACCCTAGGTGTTGGCTAGGATTTAGAACCTAACCAACAACCATAGCATTTGAACTCACATGAACCTATGTTAGTCGAGGTTTAAAACCCAACCAACATTTTGTTAAGATTGACCTATGTTGGTCAAGTTTTAAACCTCGACCAACACTCCATGACCCACATGACTATTCAATGTAGATCATGATTTAAAACTTGATCTACACTACACATTGCCTTCAATGTAGACTGGAAATTAAAACTCGATCCACATTGCCAACACATTACTTTGTGTAGATAGGGTTTTAAAATCCAATCTACATGATTTCCAAATGCATCCTCCCAAATGTAGTTTGGGTTTTATTTTTTGAACTACGTCCCTTTCACATTCCTCGTATGTAGTTCAAAAAATAAAATCTAATCCACATGAACTAGCTTTTCCCCTTTATGTAGTTCAAGAATTTTTCTCCGATTTGCATTATGTGACCTACCTCAATGTAAAATTGGAGAATTTTTCTGCCAATGCATTACAATGAAGTATTTTTCCCAAAAAATGGGGAATTTTCTCCAAGCTACACTAGTACTCAAATATGCAACAATGTTAATTTTTTCCTCAACTACATAGATGTAAAGACGTCAATCTAGGATCTAACCCTAAATTACTCTTTATTCATAAATAAACTTAAAATTTCAATCTCTAAGCATATTTTATACAAGATATAAGCAAACATCGAATATATCATATTAATGCACATGAATAATACAATATCCAATACTAAGAAGTTCTTATTTCCTACTTAGGCTTCCAAATTGCCTTAAGAATATACAAGAAGATGCATCCGTCGATCTTTAGTCCGAGTCGCTTCCTTCTGTCTTTTGAATGCAGATGAGAACAAGAATCAAGCGCTTTTTCCGCCCAACCTTGAAGCTTACGCTTCCCTGGAATTCTTGGTCAATCAAGAATACCCGACCCTGCACGAATTGGTTTAACCAAAGAATTCGAAAGCAAGAGGGAATCTGGTGCATGCCTAGATAATATATGCATTTTCATTTTTCCTACTTCATTCTAAGAAACAAGCATTCACTATCATACCAGGATGTGGTAGAGAGTATAAATAAGGAATTTCCATCTTTTTCTACGAATAATTCAAACAATAACTCGGTCGAGTATATGCCATGCACAGCAAAATAATAGTTGGAAAAAGCAACTATTCTCCCTAAAACATCCACATTCGGCACCCGTCCCGAAAGGTAAATTTTTCTAACTCAAGCTCAACCCTAGCTTGATTCCCTCAAACACAAATTCTATTGAGAATACAATCTTTCTTTTAAAACAAAAATAGAGATATCATTTTTGTTTACTAATCATTACTTGTCTAATATATCTATCGAAGACAATCTTTCATATTTTGGAAAATGATAAACTTTTATAAGCAATAATCTTAATATCAATCTTTCATCTAAAATAAATTACATACAAAAGAAGGTGTTATACATGTATGAAATTAATCTCATATATAACCTAAAGTATGCAAACACATTCTTAAAATAGAATTAAAACTAATTATTTTTATTGCAAAATACGATATTAACATCATCTTTTCTCCAAATTCTTTTCTTCTATTCCACAATGGTTTACAAAGCATTTCAAATAAGATAATAATAATTGCTACCCATTTGGACGAACATACCTATTATCTAAACTTCCATTTCTACACATTTTATACCAAATATAACAAATAAAATAAAACATAAACAAAGGATTCTAACCTCTTTGGAAACTTAGAGTGGATTGTAAGCTTTTGACCTTGTCGTTCTTCGTCAAATGATTCCACGCCTTGATCGCAAGTCTCTCTTTCTCTCTAACTATTCTTATCTCTATCCAACTATCTCTCTATCGCTCAATCTCTACGATATTATCCAACTATCTCTCTATCCAACTATTCTTCCTCTATATCCAACTATTCTAACCTTCCCTTCAAGAAATTATCGCTCTTCTAATCTCGTGTGAGAAAGAATGAAAAAAATGTGTGTGTTTATACGTCTATTTATTCTAATCTTTAGCTATGTTTGCTGCTATCCTTTGGGTCTTATTTACTGTTCCACTATTTCTATTGTCATGTGGTTGTAACTATAATCTCCACGCAATTCTATGAATTAAATATACCACCCTCGATTTGTGGCAAGCTCGAGTCTTTTATTGTTAAAAACCTCCAATTGTTTCAGTTGGATCTTGATTGCTGCATTCGTCAAACATGGAATCTGTCGACTTTTTATCCACCGTGGATCGGGTTTGCATGCCAAGTCTAAATCAATTTAAGTTCTTTCTATATCTCGATCAAGGTAGATATCATGGCTTATGTGTTTTACACGTTATTTATGTTTTGATAGGAGTAGTGGTAGTCGGTGGTATTTCCCTTAAACAACTTACCTTTAATTTGCCTTCCATTGTATTTGACCTGCATTAAAGGTTTTGACAGCGGCTACCGTGGGTGAAGGAAATCTGTTAACAAACCGACCAAAGCGGCTCTCCTTTGGCTTCAAACGGTCGACTACCTTTTCAACCCGCCACCTTTATTAACATGTTTAATAAAGTAATATATAATATTATATTTGTAATATGGTTTTCTTTTTTATGTTTTATAATTTATTTATAAATGACTTTTCATTAATATTAAACATTAAACTTTGTTTTTAATAAATTCTTTGATAAACCTTTTCTTTGATTAAATATATATATCGGATTTTCATTACATAGTTTAATTTCATAAATACATATACAATATTTACAAATACATGATCAAATTATTATTAGAATTCACACACACACACACACACACACAGACACACACACACACACACACGCACACACACACACACACACACACACACACACACACACACACACACACACACACACACACACACACACACACACACACACATATATAATGCGTATATATTTTTAATCTCAAATGATTACGTATGAATAGACAAAATAATTTGACGAAGTCAAATTTCAAGATAATTGGATAATGATATATGTATATGATTGAATAAATTTCTCATATATATATTATACTATTATTCAATTTACAAAATTAAACTCGTAAGTACAATTTTCATACATTTATACATATCTAAAAAGAACATTTAAACCTAGGGTCAATATTCATTTTTGAATCGTTTATACATTTTATCTCTTTTAACAATAAGGCATAATATTTCACTATCACTCACACAACTTAGATTTAATTCAAACACTACTCACATCATGCAATTAATGCACATGTATAAACATTTAAATCAATCTACTTCTTATTCCAAATTCATCATTTCAATTTGAACAAATACTCAAATAAGGTCATTTAAATCATCCATATTTTCAAGATGCAAATTATAAATCCTAATGTGGTGTGTGAGAGATTCCCTTTTCGATCGAAGTCGTTCAGTTAAAAGCAATTCTACCTGATTCGTGTTCTCACCTTCGACCTCCTTCACCTCATCCTGCATTACTTGCACTCAAAATTTTATCAGTATTGACAAACCCAAAAGAATATTAAATGTCGAATTTCATATCAATTGCAGGAGTAAAAAACATACTATATTTCCTCATACTAGATTATGAATGATCTAATCTATTTTAAATTTCAAAATCACATTACATCTTTAAATTGCACAATATTAAATAAAACGATTCGTGACAATAGATTCTACGAATTTTTCTGACATTGGGAAAATGATCACTTTAGTGTTGTTGCTTCCTTTGGCATGTTAGAGCCTTCACTGAGCAAGAAGACAATGAATTATAAGTATTAGAATGTGTTCTTGAAGAGCTCCACATTATCTAACATCAATGACATCAAAGACACTAAGATCAAACATGTAGATATGTCAGAGTTCCTGGACAAAATAAATCAACAACCAGTGTCAGCTAATATGTAGCCTATTTATAATAGCAATACTCATCTAGCATCTTCTTTTCCTATGTCAGCACATGATCCAAATTTTGTTCTAGTGACAGCCTCTCGTTTTGATAGAGAGAGTATAAGTGTAAGAGATGCAAATGGGAAAGTACTTAAAGAAGCTAGATGAAGACTTCTTTAATAAAATCTTCAAATGTCTAGATACAGAGGATTGTGTTGATCTTACTGTAGAGTCATCACAATATTATTATGACAAGTTCTCAGACAATTGTAAGAGGAATATAAAATGCAAATTGGCTTTTGACTCCTAGGCTGACAATCACAAGATGGCAAAAAACACTCTATCGAAGTGACTTTGAGGAGGAGATAAATGATATGATAACCCTTCTTAATAGGGTTTAGGGCCTTCCCACATCCAAATTCTTTCAAGAATGTATATATCAATACATTCATATCATCAAGAAAGGTAACCCGAAGATCCTTTGGGGAAAGAAAATCAATGATGTCATTTGTGATAAACTCTCAAATGTCACAACAACCCTAAAGTTCTATAGGTTTTATTTTCAATTAAATCTAAAGGAAAGAATCAAATATTGTAGGAGAGTTAATGATGCCTTCTTTGGTTCCTATATTTGTGTGTTTGACAAGAAACTTAAAAAGAGGAGAGTTTCAGATGAGGCATGGGAAATTGTCAACAAGTTTGGTTGTATGTACCTACAATTTTAAACCTTTACATATATCAAGCTAGGGTGTTTTAAAGGATGTCTCTATATGCTTCCTAGGTACCCAAGTGACAAAATTGTATTGATGGACTTGTGCCACCAGATCATGATTGTAAATGGAAGACAATCAAAATCACACTAGTATAATTTTAAGTTTCCTCTTACCATCATTAGATATTTAGTGTCCACATCTCCTAAGGACAAAGCTATGGAAATAGAAATGTAGTGGGCAACAATAAATAAATTTTAAAAAAAGAGAGCACTTCAATTAACTAGGCATGAAGGATAAGCTCAAAAGGAGCTATACAAGTGCATAGACTTGAGGACATATGGGCAATGTAGGACAAAAAGAAGATGTGACAAGACTCAATTATAATTGGTTCACATTAGAACAAATTGAAATTCTTGATCTTGAACATATTCTCAAAGACATGGAGGATGAAGTAGATGTGCTTGATCTTGCATATGAACAAAAGAAGATTGGTGTGTCTCCACTTACCCCAATTCAATGATCACGGAAAGAAATGATTTCAATAAGAGAAATATTCTAATTAGTTCTTGCAAATACTAATACTTGGTTACAGGGAAAGAGAATAAAATTGAAGCCTTTAGGGACAAGTTCAAAAGAAGATACCACAGAACCTACTGGTAAGAAAAAAATTTCTCTATCATTTCTGGAGAACAATCTTTATGAATTTTATCCTTTAATTCTTGCATTATCACCTATACATCAAGTTCACTTTTACCTTATCATCAAAGAAAATGCAAGGAATGCCTTCAATAAATTCTTCTACACTTATCAACAAATAATTTGCACTATTAATCTACTTAATGACACGTTCCTTTCATTTCTTATACTCTTTCAAATTACCATTTTTATAGCCTGGATCCATTTAATGATTGTACCTTTGTTAGCATCATCATCCAAAATTCCTTTTTTAAATTAAAGCCTTTTTATCTGTATTTTTTATTATGCAAAGATTTGGGAGATGATCATCCCACATTAGGATGGTATCTTAAATGTTCACACCTTCCTTCCCTTCTCCAATTAGCATTGCATGCAACACTATCAATTGTTCTTGAATGGCATGATATAAACCCTTTACTTTGCATATCACCTCTTCTCCTTGGGCTTCAATATCCTACATCCAGCTTAATGTTGTTGCCATAAAGGAATCTTTGATTCAAGTTGTAATACCATGTGAGAGAGTGGCTTTTAGGTTGGTAGAAGGCACACTTTCATCAATTGGTCCTATCAGTTGGTTAATTCATTTCTTCAATTCATTATTTTGTGCTTTGAACTTTTCATTGGTTTTAAAGTCTACACAATGAGTGTTTTTATCTTTTTTTTTCTCTCCTAATTCAATTTCTTGTATTTGGTAATCTTCAAACCTCATCTCACTTTCAACCTTATCCATGAGTTGCACTACAATTTGGGCTCTTTGATGGCTAGAAACATCAGTAGTAACCACATACAACTTGCAACTCACTTATTGGGCTCAAGAGTTTTGAATTATTTCTTTAGTATCGAGAAATCTCCCTTATCCAACTCCTTATACTTCCTTTGCCTTCTCTTAAAAGCCTTTGTCAACCAAATGGGAGTGGTACCTACATTTCCAATTTCTAGTTCACATTGCTCTTTATTAGTTTCAGGTTGTTTTTCAACCATATGATCATCTCCATCACCCATATCTCCTTCATCTTGTTTGCATTCTTCATCAACATTATGTGGTTCTTCTTCAACATTGTGTTCCTCATCCTAGGATGAAGGAATTTCTTGTTCTAATTCATGTTTGGTTGCTAGCTCATGTTGTTGTTGTTGTTTCTCCTACCCTTTTTGAATCCCTTCTCCCTATTTCTTTTGAGGAGCTTCTTTTCATTTTCACCCCTTGGAGGTTCCTTATCATGCTCCTCCTTAGTATCTCGTGGAGCTTCAACTCTTGGTTGATCATCTTCTTTTTCAATGTCTCTCCCAAGCATAGAGAGAAATTCTTATTCAATTTCCTTATCAAGGTTTTATGTGTCATCAATTGTATCAGTAGGCTTCTCATGTGTTTCAACTGTTGCCATCCCCATATTTACCTATGGCAATTCTTTATTTGGTACATTCTCTTGGGAAAGGCCCTCTTCAATTAAAGGCTCTTCTTTAACATGTATCTCTAGGATACTTCCTTTATCAGCTTCCCCCTTAGTATCATTTTCAATGTGAATGGTGACCTGAGGTTATTGTTGTTCCATTGTATTCTTTTCACTGACATCTATTGAAGATGACGACAAAGTCCCCTCTTCTTGATCAATGGAAGTCGGTTTAATAGTCCTAGTTGCTTCTTGAGCCTGAGCAGCTGAAGTAGCTTGTTCCTATGTTGAGGATTCTATTCTTGTCCTCTTTCTTCTTTGTAGTTGGGGTCCCTCTTCTTTTGCTTCCTCTTTATAACAATATTTAGTTATATTCATGGGAGGAGGGCCCCTAAGTCCTCTACACAATATTTTATACACTACTGGTCTTCCTTGAGAGTTTCTTAAGTATTCTCTTTATCTTAGGCTAACCTAGTCCTTTGATGAACCAAAAATGGTGTAGTGGTGACAGGAAAAAAGAAGGAACTTCCTTTCTCTTCTTGGTTTGAAGCACTAGTTGAAGGAGTCTCCTGAGTTCCCTTATTCTTCGTTTGTCTACATACTTTCAAAGAAGTCTATTATATCTAAGGCCTTACATGACCTATTGGATTGATGAGAGGAGGTGGCTTCCTTGATGTAGAATGAACTTTCCTACTCTTAGAAGTAAAATATTGCTCATGTTACGGTCTGCTCTCAACTTGTGGAATGGGGAACATATCATACCGATGGCTAATCCATTCATTGGTCCAATGCACAATGTGTCATGCTCTTTCTTTTATGTCCTCAAGCTCAATCAGGTTTTCATCTATATTATGGATAGGAATATCAAAAATCCTCTTTTTATTGTACAAGGGATGCAACCTATTTGCACTATCCCTTTCCTTATTTCATTTGATATCCAAATGTTTTTCAGCTTGAGTTGCCAAGTCCAGATACAACCTAGAATAATCTCTTATTCTTACCTCATGGTCATATGCATAGTTGGTGGGCAATGATGTTATATATATGGCACATGTCTAAATTGAGATCCCATCACTTTGTTGAATATACCTATAGGGTCAAATTTGGTTCATTATATTTGCAATGTTCTCAAAGAGAACTCTAACAATTCAGCCTCTACGTTCTTAGCATCTTTCATTTCTAGACAAGAGTGAGAACCAACTCTCATAGGCAATTGAAATCATGGCTAATGCTTGCTTAACACCAACTTATGTGCATCTTCTATCTATCTACACGATTCAAAAACAACCAGTCTATCGCAAGGATACTAGGGCAACTTATTTGGAGTAATTGTACAACTTGCCATCTAGATGTAAGTGAAGGACTTTATTTGAATAAAATAACTTCCAAATATTTGAATTTCAACTACAACATCAAGTGACAACCTCTTACCAAAATCTCCTTCCAAACTACTTATGACTGCAAATACAAAGAAGTCATTAATTGTGTAATGTTTTTTTTAACTTCTTTCCAATGTCAACTAGGGGTAGTGATTGTATATCTTCATGTTAGGATCTATGAGAGATCCTAGCTTCTTAAAATATGGATATGTAACTTGAGCAAGCAGTAGATACACAAAATATAATGTCATATAAAACTTTCAATCTCTTTTCACTTTAGCAATTGCTCATCCAAATTGTCACTGATCATCCTTCCCCAATCAATGAACTCGTTCCTTGTAAAATTAGTCTTGATGAACAAGATCATTTGTGGTCAGAGTTCTTTCGCATCTTGCAGGTTTGCCACTCCGTTAAAGAAGGTAATATAGTCCCTTGCATTCACATGCAAGTAAGCCCTATGAATGTTCTTCATATGTTCTAACCAATTGAACCTTTTAGGCTTCTCTAGCAATTAGTCATTAATATAAGCCATTGGATTCTCCTCAACTGAATAGTCCTATTCTCCATGAGTGACCGTCACTATTGCATACTAGTCATGTCAAGGAATATGAAAAATTGCTTCTATGGCATCAGGAGAGATGTCTAGGACAATCTCCAAATGGACCATAAAGCTTTCTTTCATGTGAATTATAATTTGCAGCACATGCCATGACCAAGTCTGGGGATTGTAAAGAGACAAGAAATCTGGCTACTTGCACCAACCTAGACCGTACCAAAGATGTGGCCCACATAGTCCTTCCACCAAGTTTTGAAATTCTTGTCAAGAAGTCCTATAGGTCCACATGTCCCAAATCTTTGTTTGTTATGTCCCTATCAACCAAGTGCAACTTGGTCAAAGGAACATAGTCATTGAACTTGTACTTCATAGGTACTACTTTTTGTTGAGAGATTACCAGTTATGCATAAAACAAATCAAGTCAGTAGTCTTTTATTAAACAAGAACGACTACACCAACAATGCTTAGACACCTTATTGAAAGCAAATATTAAGACTAAGAAAAGAAAAGCAAGAATCTAAATCTTAGCTAATTCATATTCATACCCTTATTAGCTAACAAACCCTATTAGCTTTGAGGGTTGGGGATGTGAACATCCACGATCCCTGCCTTGACTTCGATGGCAGATGTTGAGGGTCGAGGATGACCTCATCCCCAACCCTTTCTTGGGTATTGGAAATGAAGTATCTCTGATCCCCACAAGGTTTCTTTATGTCACCAATTTAACAATTAGGGCCGGGGATGTTACCCTAGGTCAATTTTGGGTAAAACCCTTAGGTTATTTTAAAAAATTAAATCTTTGCAATCCATACGTGACATGAATGGGTTCAATAGTGGATTTAGAGAATGAGTATGAGAGTAAAAACTCTATTAATTGTAAGCGATATCAAATTGAAGACATCATCTAGTACTAACTAGGGAACATGCACCAACTAATGAAGGATGTGGGACCCAAAAAAAGCCAAAGACCTAAAACGTGTTCTTATCATGTGGTGGAATGTTGACGCAGAACCATGGGCCACACCAACAAAACAAAATGGACACAAAAGGTGTAAAAGCTTGTAAAGAAAATCCTAAGCACAAGACAACAAACATAAAAAATGAACAAAAAAATAATGAAAACAGTGATACAATACCCTACCTTCAGACAAGAAGCACTCACCACACCCACCACTCAGCATCAAAAGGCACCTTAAAAACTCTACTACACCCACAAACACCAAATAGTAGAAAAGAAGCACTACAAGTGGTGAAAACTTGGCAGGAGAGGTGAAGAAATGAACTAGAGATCTCAAAGCCAGGTTGGGATTCTCAAAAACTCACCTGTTTCTAAATCTCAGGTTGGACATATCAATTTTTCCTTCCACAAATCGGAAGAGCCCATCACGAATGATTGGGATAGGTAGGGCAACTTTATCCCCTCATGGCCAGCCCCGAGATAAACACGACCCCCACCTCACCTTTATGTGTGTGTGTGTGTGCGCGTGTGTGTATGTATGTATGTATATGTATATGTATGTATGTATGTATGTATGTATGTATGTATGTATGTGTATGTATGTGTATGTATGTATGTATGTATATATATGGATGGCATTAAATGCAACAAAGTGGTTGGTGAGACAACTCCCCTTCAAAGGTCGGGGGTCGGGGCTAGCAGGTGTACCAAGAAAAATGAATAGTTGCTTCCCTGATCTCCACAAGAGACCATCGAGGCTTAGAGATCCTTGATCCCAAAATGGAAGAAGAATCACCAAACCCCGATCCCCAATTTGATATTGCTTACAATTTCTCCCCAATTTGACAATGTCCAAATTCAAAATGAAAGGTTACAATATCAATTATGTCAAGAAAAATAGGAAAAACAAGAAAAGAAAAGAAAGTAATGTCCAAAAAGGGGGTCCCCAATTTTCTCAATTGAGAGGGCGTGGGTTGTGGAAGCACAACGCAACCCTTCGTTTTGAACTTGGACATTGCCAGGCTTTGGTTGGTTCAATTTTTTTCTGAAGAGGGTCAAAATCGATGTGGTAAGAAAGCTAGACCAGTTTGCAGAGATTGTATGTTCGGAGTGATAGGATGATGTGGTTCCCCCGTTTTGGATAGTTTCGCAGGAGTTCTTGTGGCTCTCAGGGTTCTCTTGTCTAGACAGTAGCATTTATGAAGTCGTATTTGTTTTTTGTCTAGTAGTGTCAACCAGTCTAGTGGCATTTTGTTGCGTTGCGCTAATCTTTATTGTATTGATTGTAACACGGTTCTTGTTGATTGGCTTAATTCTAGTGGTCATGTGTGGTTTGGAATGGTTGATTTGGGTTGCTCGACCTACTCCTATTTTGGTTGAATCTATGTAAAACTCTGTATGGAATTACTTTTTAAATTAATATAATCTTTGCAACCTTGTGTTGCAATTTATTGATCAAAAAAATATTGCATTAGTCATCTTTAATGAAGAGGCTTATATATGTATTTAAAGTGAAATGACTAGTCTCAACAAGAGGCTTATATGGATCTCTTGTAATCTTTTAACAATTCTATCTTTGAGAACATATTTAACATGGCAGTGTGTAACAAAAAAGCACAAGGATTTCAAGTGTTTGAATTACTAAACAAGATAGAAAAGTTATATGAAGAAAGAATAGCATCACATTATATTTGTGCTTTCTTATGACCTACCTTAGGAGATAAAACGACACTGTGAACTGATATTGTGTTAGTCATCTTCAAAGATACTCATGAATGAGCATAAGAATTTGGCTTCAAGCATATATTAATTGATAAATCTTTAGACCATATATTGAATTGATTATAAGCATCTAGGAGAATATCACCAATAGCCTATCATGTATTTCACCTGCCACTCTTAATGGGACCATAATGATTATTTGTGTCATTTCCTCATTTGAAGTTGAGATCAATGAAGGTAGCATGAGAGGAAGAATGTGTATCCATATACTATATCCTACTTATGAAAGCATTGGCATGTAATTATGTATGAAAATGAACATAACAATCATCTATGGTATCTCTATCAATGTGTATGATTGATAGTAACAAAATCTTGTTCATGAGATGGATTGATGTTATTACAATGATTGGGGGGCAAATAAATTATTGTTCCAATTATCAAAACCTTCATTGTGAATCATATTTTTGTCAATGAAATCTTGTACTTTGTGTTTGAATGCCATGCAACAATGTGTGATGTTCATTAACTCTAGAAGTTACAAAATGCACTCTCATTGTAAGTCATGGGTGCACTTTCATTGTACATCATGGGTAGCCCTCTACATGGATCTAATGGAAGTATAGGTAGAAGAGTAGCCAATTTAGAGCTCAATTTTTTTTTGAATATGATGACAAAGGGCTCTTGCAAATTAGCCAATTTCATAAAGATATATGACTTAAAAGAAGGAATATTGGGAGTATTAGCCACTTAATGAACATTTTCCTTTATTTTCTTGAAATCATTACCCTTCAAAATATTAGTATGAAAACAAGTTTTGTCTAACTAGTTAGCTTTTAGCCTACATAGTTATGTCCTATTCACACTACACTTAAACTCACTTGGAGTTTAGTTGGACTTTTGTCTCACATCACATAGACTCACCACACACCTCAATGTTTTTCCATAAAGTCCAACACGTGTTTCACCTTTGGAGGGGTAGTCATAGTTTCACTCTTAATTTCTCACCTCTTCTTGCTTGCCTTTATAAACAAGGTTCATTTGTACAATCTCAACAATGCTAATGATGTTTTCTCATTTTGCACATTGCTTGTTGTGGGGAGTTTTGTATTGCAATTTGATCTTGGTTATTTTTTACACAAAAAAAGTATTGGACTTACATATTTTTGAAGTGTAAGAGAATGCAAAAGAATATGATCCTTACTAGTATATAATATTCTTTAGGTGATTGTGAGTCCATAAAAGAAGAAAAAATACTCAAGCACTCATTTTTCTTAATGGTTTGAAAGAATATCTCAAGGAAGATAGTTTGTAGTTCATCATCATCAAGTTGATGCTATATTTCATCACATAATAATTGGAAAAAAAACTAAAATTAAAGTTAATAGGTTCATTACACTGTTCGGCGTTGTTAGTCACAATTATTTTCAAGTCCATATTAATAAGAAAATATCTCAAGCAGGCAACGACTCACTCATTAAAAACAAGTACAAACCCAAGTCAAAGGATAAAACCCATCAAATAGCATAACCTCTTAAGGTTATTGCCAATAACTTGGCCAAGATAATCATTATATACAAAATCTAAACATGCAACATTGAAATCTTGTAAATGGATGTTCTAGGTCTATTTTTCCATTACATAAGTCAAATCTAGCTGCCAAATAACTATAAGCCATAGATGTGTGACAACTTCAAAGGGAAGCAATGTACAATGTGAATACTTGTGTGTAAGAACCTTTGCAATTAGGCATGGGTTGGCAAAGCCTTGTAATAATGTATCCAAGGTAGAAATAAGAAAAACAGAGGTATAGAATTATGGAACGCAATGGAGGAAGTATGATATGGATGTGTGATAGGAGGTAATGGCATGGTATCATAAGGAAGAATCATATTATAAAGTGGAATGGACATAGCAAAAAGGAGGAATGGTATGGGCATCATAAGTATGGAGAATAGCACTAATAAATGGAACATTAATGGAAGGAAAAGATAAGGGAACACTAGAGATAGGAATGAAAGAAGTAGGGATCACACCAGGACAACAAAATGAGTAGTAGCAATCATGGAAGGGATAATTTGGAATGACAAGGCTTAGAAAAAAGTTAAGGCTGACATTATACAACATTAAAAGCCAACAAAGTACAAATACCATTAAGAATGTTCATGCCAAATGAAGCACTCAATAATGAGCATAAAAAAACTCACTACTATTAGATTGGAAACCCATGTTAGGGCTTATATGGGCACTCCTTTACAAAGGAAGATTAAGGTCTTGAGCAGCTCATGACATGACCAAATTGATATGGCTAAGAGAATTAAAAAGATGAAGTAATCTAAATCACTCTTGGATATGACAAAGCAAGAAAAACATAAAGCAATTGGAGATTAAGGTCTTGAGTAGCTCATGACATGACCAAATCAATATGGCTAAGAGAATTAAAAAGACAAAGTACTCTAAATCACTCCTGGATATGACAAAGCAAGAAAAAAAAATCAATTACAAGATTAAGGTCTTGAGTAGCTCATGACATGACTAAATCAATATGGCTAAGAGAATTAAAAAGATGAAGTACTCTAAATCACCCCTGGATATGACAAAGCAAGAAAAATCAAAATCAATTAGATATAAGGAATTTTAGAAGCTTAATCAAGCATGGGTAAGATGGGTAAAAGAAAGGTCACACAATGAATCACAAAGCCTAAATGAAAATAAAGCTTTGAAATAGTGATATGAAATGATATCGAAACCCTAATGAGATATAAAAAATACAATAAGGTAATCTGAAAAATCAGATCTAAGAACTCCTAATTTCTAAGGCCAAACCCTAGATCATGAAGGAAATGGTCTCGTATCTTTATCAAACCCTAGAGATCTAAAAACTCCTTATTTATAAGGTCAAACCCTAATATAGAACCCTACAACTAGTTAATGAGATCACGCTCCGCCCTATAGTAAGTGCCCCCTTAATTTACATTACATTCAATTTAATCCATTACATATGACTCAAATATAAATGAATGAACTTGAGAATAAATACTTGCCATGGGTTATTAGCTGACATTTCTTGTTATATTAACTTATAGAAACTAGATTCTGGTTGTAAACAACACCACTACAAGAATTTGATTTTTGGGTGTTAGTAGGATATGGCCAAGATTTTTATAAGAAAGAATTATAGAACATTTACTCTTCTATCATTTCTATATTAGTGACCTTCATTTTAGCTGACATGGTGTTTGATTTGTTGTGGGTGTATTGTGAGTTGTATGTTGAGGGGAGAATGGACCATTTTGCGTCTGATACAAAAGGTTGTAATAGAGACCAAACATTAATAATATGACAAAAAAAGACTCTAGTCGAGAGAAAACATTAATAAGAGGCTCATAGTTGTAGGTGTTTGCAATACAGTCAAGTATAAGGCTGCCCCATATTGTATCTGCTAGCTCAAGTTGAATCCTATCTTTCGGCAATTATGTTTACAAAAACATCAATACATATCCAAAAATAGACTGCATTAGTGTAAGTTGTTAAACCAGAATATAGCATTTTCCATTGTTGGGAAAGATTCTCTCTGAAGCTATCCACTCAACCAAACCAAATGAAAACAAGAGTGAGGAACTTTTCCCCAAGGGTCAAATACAGGGTTGTTTACACCCTTCATTTGAAGATGAAAGTTTTAGTTATGTATGCTCTTTGACAGGAAAGAGTTATATGGTCAATTATAGCTTCATACAAGGCTGACCAGATCCTCTAGTTACCCTTGCTTCATCATCCTACACTTCTAGTATTCCACCAATCAACAAAGAGAATCAAAAAATATAAGACGTGTAACTGTTGTTACTTTTTTCACACATCTTCCCATTGCAAATGGGGACCCCTCTTTACTGTTTTTTGGTTGTGTCAATTCCTAGGGTTAAGGTGGTCGAGTATTAATTTGAGTATTAATTTTGAGCTCCAAAAGTGAATTTTTCCCTTAAGGTATGATCGAATCTCCAAGTCTCCTAGTTGCAAGTGTAAATAGATCTTAGGGTTTATAGGGTTTGCAATGTCAAGAATGTAAAAGGTATTCATGAAAATCAAATTTCCAATCTTCCTTTGGATTTGAACCAAAAAAAATGAGAAAATGATTGCAAGATCATGTGAATTTTGTTGTGATAGATGTATATGTCCCTATGGAGGTCATTTTTTCACTCCCGGGGTTTAAATTGAAGAAAATGATAATGAAAATCCAATGAGTCCCTATGGAGATCAATTTTCCACTTGGGGGATTAAATGAGTGAAGTAATTTGAACAATTTGGGCAAGGAAGGAATCTAAGGATCAAAAAGTTCCTTATGAAAATCAAACTTCACTATGAAATTTTTTTCTCATAAGGACTAACTTGTCCCTATAGAGATCGGTTCTCCACCATGATATGAACAAGATCTAAATGGAATTTTTATAAGGACAAAATTAAGGACAAAAATAGGGATCAAAAAATCCCTATGAGGTTTGATTTTCCACTCACAACATGAAGAACAAATTTCCTAAAAGGGATTGAAATAAAAATAGGGACAAATTAGCTCAAAATACAAATCAACTAGTCCCTACTACTATCGAATTTCCACTTCAAGGAGCAAATGTGCTAAGGAAAGAGGAAATTTCATAAGGCTCAAAAATGTCCCTATGACCATCGATTTTCCACTTGGAGATGAAACTTGCAAAGGAACAAACAAATTTTATAGGGACTAAATTATCCCTATCCCAATCGAGTCTCCACTTGGGAGTAAAATTTGCTAAGGATTGAACAAATTCATAGGGGAAAAACAAATTTATAGGGACTAATTTTGTCCCTATCCAGATCGGATTTCCACCCAAAGACAAATCATGCTATAGGTTATACAAATTTTCTATAAAGATTAGTTTGTCCCTGTGCATATCGATTCTCCACCATTTCATTTGATGGAATGAACTAAGATAAACAAATTCTATAGAGACTAAATCAGTCCCTATCCATATCAACTTCCACCTTGCAATCAAAATTCAAAACCCAAGCACTTTAATTGATGGTTACTGAAAATTGCTTGAAAGAAGAGGGTCGGCTTGATTATTGATTGCAAAAACAAATTCAAATTCAATCTAACATAAAATAAATCCAAACAAGTCGGCTTTGCAAGAGGAATTGAAAGCTTGCAATTGTTCATAGCAAGGTATATATTAAAAAGGAGAGAAACATCATTTCAAAAACACATTCAAACCTGCTCTCCAAAGTTCGCAGTAAGGAAAGAGACAGCAAATCGCATCAAAAAAATTATTTCAAAATCGTAACAAGGGGGAATAGAAACAAATTTGCTCCAAGAGAATTGTTTCAGTGCACTCAAGAAGAAGAATAGAAACAAGTTCGCATTCAAGACCAGCATCTGCATAAGGAATTCAACACTGAAAAGAAGCGAATTGAGGAAGATAAATCAGTGGAAGAGAAGAATCAAGTGGGCTGATCGTAGACCAAAACCCCTACCGACTTCAAGATAAAATCTTTGGACCTACCTTTCAGATTTTTGCAATAAGATTCAAAGTCAAAATCGTAGAATCTAATCAACCTCTCTTGAATTTTTGAAGAAAAAAACATATCTCAGAATTCTGAGTGGTAATCAAACTTCATTAAAGTGATAAGAACCAGGTTTCTAGGATTAATTTTTGCTGTTATCCTAAGTGTTAATTGTCTTAAATTCTGATTTTAGAAAGTCAAAGGTCTAAATTCACAAGTAAAATCAGGACCTAGGAAGCATTAGAACCAATTTGTCATCTATTTGACATTTTAATTTCTCTTCAAGTAAAATCAGGACTTCAAGCTTCATACAGGAACATGTCGGGGTTGAAATCAGGAGTAGTTGCTAAGAAGGCTTAAATGAAGGAGGTGCTAAAAGGATTCTATTCGGAGTCTCAAATGTCATCTAAGTGGAAGAAAGTTGGGGATACCAACTTTCAGCAGCTGAATATAGCCAAGATCAAGCAAAGGATGTATGGAACGAAAGATCCAATGCCATTCTCTTTAGCAGCCAACATGATGAAGAATGGGATATATCAAGCAACAGGCTTTTCACAAGCAGTGCAATGCAATGAATTGATGGTTGAGTGTGCTAAACTTTATGATCCGCAATCAAGGACTATAAAGACACCTAAAGGAATGGTACTTGCATACTTCAATGAAGATTTAATAAGGGAAACATAAGGATTCCTTATCATCAAGGAATAATAACTCAGACTAAGGAGGAATCTCAAGCAATGTTTCAGAAGAAACCGGAAGCATGTATGACTCTCATCAACAATGAATGGGTCAGTGAACCAAGGAGACATCATTCCAAGCTATGGAAGAAACTCATAAGTACAGATTTTGAGGAAGAATATGGTGAAATGATATTCCTATTGAATAGGATCATGGGGGCTCCTCAAGGCGTGCTATTTGAAACATCGATTTTCTACTTCATAGAGGAGATTGCACCGAATTGGTAATGATAAATTGGGCAAAGATGATAAGTGACAACTTGGATATTCAACTAACCTGGAAAAAACAAAGACATTTTATATGAGTTCCTACACGCTATATATATTGGCTAGGCATGCAAAGGCAAAGTGGGAGGTAAGACATGTCCACTAAGTATACGACTGCTATCCTCAGCTACAATTGCATGAGAATGGACAATATAGAAGATTGAATGATTAATTATCCATGTATCTCACTTGCTTTTTACAAGGTGGATTACATAGAAGGTTATCCAAGGAAACAATGGCATAATAGAGAAATATGGATCGCAGTTTATCCAATTTCCGACCTTCACATACATAGGATTCAAGGATGCTCAATTAATCCTTATAATCTTCTAAGGCATCCGATAGATAAATTGGTGTTGCTTGGGTCGTGAGACAATTGTCTAGGTTTGACTTCATTCAAAAAGAGAAGCATAGACCTAGTGTTAACTTTACTATATCACACTTGGGAAAATGTCAGAGGTATGCCCTACAGCTTTGGTAGCAGAAACAACTAGTATTGAGTTACAATTCTATCAATTGGGAACATACAAATCTCGAACCTACTTTGATCCTTTTTCACAAGATCCTTACACCCAAAGAAAAGAAATACAAGCACAAAATTGATCTAGAGGACTACTGAGCGAATCTCACGGATGAATTTGGAGTTAGAAGGAAGATGTGGTCAAGAGTGTTCATGGACTTCACGAGGAAATGCAGTCTCTTTCCAATTCCTGACAAGTGAAGGATAATTGGGAATCATATACATCCTCAATATTGTAAGGAAGCAAAGGTGTGCGGAAATGCTTCCTACACTAATCTTGAGAGGACGGTTATGCAACTTTCAACTTAAATATTACTAAGATATCAAAAAATGCACAATAAAGCATAAACAAAATAGCAATGAACACATAACACAGTGATTACTGTGGGGAAACCCTTCAGGGAGAAAAAACCCACCCTCCAAAACTCGCACAATGTATTATCAAATCAAGCTGATTACAATACACTTGCAATGCAAGTTCTTACAGGAGCGCAACACCACAACTCGAACTCAGAGAGACTCCTTCTAGCATCCAGTCTTGCAAAAAACTCCATGATCAAACTCCTCCCCAAGCCCTCCTTTTATAGTGATTTTACAACTTGGAAGCCACTTGTGGTTTTACAAAACCATGGGCTTAACCACCATGCCACATGGTGCCCATTTTTGACATTTACATTTCCAAAATGGAAAAACAACCAGGTTAAAATAGTAATCCCGTCCATAATTTTGTCCCCTAGCTTAGACCCTCTTAAAAGTCACAAAATGAGTCATTAAGGCTCTAAAAATGGCCCACCTATATTCTACTATGGATAAGACTCATTTTTAACAACTCACTAACCATTTTCCAATGCATAAACATGTGGAAAACTACCTCAAACAAATTCTGGAATTTTCCAGAAAAAGACTGCAAGGTTGAGACACATGTTTCTCAACATTCTCCCACTTGTCGAACACCTTGCAAGAGTCAGGGGATCCAAAATATCATGGACTTAATTGCTAGGGGCCGAGAGGCCCATAGACTCTGAACACCATCTGAATTTCTCTGTGCTCACGGGCTTAGTTAATGCATCAGCAACATTCACCAAAGTTTCTACCTTTTCCAGCTTCACCTTGCCATCCTCAATCATATCTCTCACAAAATGATATTGTACATCAATGTGCTTGGTCCTGGCATGAAAAGTCGGGTTCTTCGCTAGGCAGATTGCACTCTGACTGTCACTGTAAATTGTCACTGCACCCTGTTTGAACTCTATATCTGAACACAATCTCTTTAGCCAAATGGCTTCCTTACAGGCATGAGTAGCTGCCATATATTCTGCTTCAGTAGTGGACAAAGCGACCACAACTTGTCGCTTGCTCATCCAACTGATTGCACCACCGAATAATGTAAACACATATGCACTGGTGGATCTTCTTCTATCAACATCACCGGCCCAGTCTGAATCCACATAGCCTCGAATATCTCAGGAATGCTCATTTCCTGTTCCATGAAAACATATCGAGTACTCTGAAGTACCCCTCAAGTATCTGAAAACTCTTTTTACTACATCCCAATGTGCTCTTCCTGGATTAGACATATAATGAGAAAGAACTCCCACTGCTTGGGCAATGTCTGGTCTTGTACAGACCATAGCATACATCAAACTTCCAACAGCACTCTGATATGGTACTCGACTCATCTCTTCCATCTCCAATGGGGATGTAGGACACTGTGAACTAGAAATCTTTGTTCCCATTGTAATAGGAACACTCAATGGTCTTGAATCCTGCATATTGAATCTTTTCAAAATAGTACCAACATACTTGCTCTAGCCTAGCCAAAGCTTTCTGTTTTGTCTATCTTTTACAATCTCCATTCCTAGAATGTGCCTAGCTGCACCAAGATCTTTCATTTCAAACTTTATCGAGAGTTGAGATTTTAACTCTGCAATCAAACCTTTTCCTTTGCCAATAAACAACATGTCATCGACATACATGGCAATGACCAAGAAATGATCACCATCATATTTAAAATATATACAGTGATCAGATTTATATCGCACAAATCCCAAACTCAACACATATATATCAGACTTCTGGTACCACATCCTAGGACTCTGTTTTAAACCATACATGGATTTCTTCAACTTACAGACCAAATGACTTTTACCTTTTACCACATAGTGCTCTGGTTGTGTCATATAAATTTCTTCCTCCAAATCTCCATGAAGGAAAGTTGTTTTCACATCCATTTGCTCGATCTCTAGATCATAGGCTACTGCAATAGAAAGTAAAAATCTAATGGATGTCATTTTGGCTACTAGAGAAAAAATCTCACCATAATCTACTCCCTCAACTTGAGAGTAACCTTTTGCAACCAAACGTGTTTTATACTTCTCAATGCTTCCATCTGAACCCATCTTCTTCTTGAACACCCATTTACAACCAACAGGCTTTCGTCCTTCAGGCAATGGTACAAGGTCCCATGTTTCATTCCTCTTAAGAGCTGCCATTTCTTCATCCATGGCTATTTTCCAGGACTCTGAATCATTCATACCAAGAGCCTCTGCTACAGATCTCGGTTCATCAATGTTTGCATTCAATGCAAATATGCATCTCCAATCATCAGGAGAATACCCATACCTTTCAGGTGGTTTCCTTTGTCTAGTAGACCTTCGAGCAAGATCTGGTTCAGGTTCAGCTTCAGGTACCTCTTCTTCCTCTGATGATTCAGAACTCATAGAGCTCTCCTTGACTTCTTGTCTTTCTAAGGGCCTCGATTCAACTTTCTCCGGTGTAGCAGGTAGTTGAATCACATCTTTCTTTTGTTTTGTTTGTTCTGGCTGCACTGTAACAAAAGAAGGCTTAGTTTCTCTAAAAATAACACTTCTTGAATAAAATACCTTTTGTTCAACAGGATTCCAAAGCTTGTATCCTTTTACACCATAATTGTATCCGATGAAAATACATTTAACAACTTTGTTGTCCAATTTTGTCCGATTCTCCTTTGGCACATGAGCATATGCTTCGCAACCGAACACTCTCAAATGTCTAAGTGAAGGCTTATGGCCCGACCACGCTTCCATTGGCGTCTTATCAACAAGCGCTGATGTAGGAGACCTGTTTAGCAGGTAGCAGGCAGTGGCTACAGCTTCAGCCCAGAACTTTTGTTCTAGTCTAGCTCCACTCAGCATACTCCTAGCCTTCTCCATCAAGGTCCTGTTCATTCTTTCTGCAACTCCATTCTGTTGTGGAGAATACGGAGTTGTCTTCTCTCTTTTAATACCACAATCTTTACAAAATGTGTCAAAATCATTGGAGCAAAATTCACCACCATTATCAGTTCTCAAGCATTTTATTTTCTTTCCAGTCTGCAACTCAACCATTGCTTTAAATTCTTTGAAACGACTGAAAACTTCAATTTTACTCCTAAGAAAATAAACCCATGTTCTTCTACTGAAATCATCAATGAAAGAAACATAATAAACTGATCTACCAATAGAAGGAACATCAACTGGACCAAATACATCTGAATGGATTAGATCCAAAATACATGAAGACTTATGAGAACTCGAGTAAAACTGAATGCGGTTTTGTTTACCATAGATACAATGCTCACAAAAATCAAATTCAAGATTGCAATCATTCAACCCATCAACAAGGTTCTTATTTTTCAAGGTCCGTAGACCCTTCTCACCTATGTGGCCAAGTCTCTAGTGCCATAACATGGTCTTCTCTGCAGGCAACTTTGATTTGGTAGAAAGAGCACCCTTGGGTACCCAAAAACCACGACCATCTGTTCAAAGAGAAACCCTCTCCTTTTCCAACTGAGTAGTATTTTTCACAATCTTTTCAGAAGCACTATTGCACTCAATTGTGCATGCATCAAGCTGGTACAATGTACCCAATCTACTTCCTCTTGCTATCACCATAGCACCTCTTACCATTTTCACACCTGCTTCAGAAAACTGTACATGCACACCCGCATCTATTAGCTTGCTAACAGATAACAAATTCCTTGCTAGTCCCGGGATATGCAAGACACCATCAAATCTTCTAATTCTACCATCAGAAAATTTCACACGAATACTTCCACGACCAACAATATCAAGTACTGAGTTATCACCCAAATACACCTTACCACCATCAAAATTTTCATACTTACTAAACCAGTTTCTATTAGGAGTCATGTGGAAACATGCACCTGAGTCTATTAACCATGCATTGTCACCTGCACGAGTGGCCAAGGCTGTGATGAAAGCATCTCCATCTTCCTTCTCGGACTCAGAATCAGAGTCTTGCTTCTTCTTCTTCTTTTTCTTCACCTCTTTTCAATCCTTTCGGCAGTGTCTGGGTTTGCCACAGTTCCAGCAGATTGCCTTGGACTTCGCAAGAGATTTTGATCTCCCCTTATTCTTGGACTTAGAACGGCCATGCTGCTTTTCGTTCTTGCCTCTTTCTTTTGGTCTTCCTCGAACACTCAAAGCCTCTTTGGCATTCAAAGAGACCTTCCTTCTCATCTCTTCAGAAAGTAGAGAACCAACAACATCCTCCATCTTCAAGGTAATTGAAGTGCTCCCTATGGCCATAACAAGGTTGTCCCATGAGTCTGGCAATGAACATAGCAAGATTTGGCATCTTTCTTCTTCATCTATTAGCACCCCAATAGAGGTCAACTGAGTTACCAACATATTAAAGCTTTCCAGATGCTCAGAAATTCGTCCACCTTCTTCCATTCTCAAAGAATACAATTTCTTCCTTAAGAAGATCTTGTTCACAAGTGATTTCGCTTGGTAGATCTCACTTAGCTTCTTCCAAAGCTTCTTTGCAGTAGATTCTTCATGGACATTTATCAGAATAGAGTCTGCAAGACACAATCTAATGAGACCTTTAGCTTTTCTATCAATCACATCATATTGTGTGGCTAAAGTCGGATCTACGGGCCTATGCTTATTCTCATCAATCGCATCCCATAGATCTCAATCAATCAATAGATCTTCCATCTTCAGCTTCCACGTCTCAAAGTTTGTGCCAGAAAACTTCTCTACATCAATCCTCCCTAAAATGCTTGCCATCTTTTCAATCCTGCAACACAGAAATGAAATACTCTGCACAAGCTCCCACTCAAACCTTGATTAGCTCAAAAAACCATGTACCCAACAAATAGAACCAAAACTGGCCAGGCTCTGATACCACTTGTAAGGAAGCAAAGGTGTGCGGAAACACTTCCTACGCTAATCATGAGAGGACGGTTATGCAACTTTCAACTTAAATATTACTAAGATATCAAGAAATGCACAATAAAGCATAAACAAAATAGCAATGAACACATAACACAGTGATTACCGTGGGGAAACCCTTTTGGGAGAAAAACCCCATCCTCCAAAACTCGCACAATGTATTATCAAATCAAGTTGATTACAATACACTTGCAATGCAAGTTCTTACAGGAGCGCATCACCACAACTCGAACTCAGAGAGACTCCTTCTAGCATCCAGTCTTGCAAAAAACTCAATGATCAAACTCCTCCCCAAGCCCTCCTTTTATAGTGATTTTACAACCTGGAAACCACTTGTGGTTTTACAAAACCATGGGCTTAACCACCATGCCACATGGTGCCCATTTTTGACATTTACATTTCCAAAATGGAAAAACAACTAGGTTAAAATAGTAATCCCGTCCATAATTTTGTCCCCTAGCTTAGACCCTCTTAAAAGTCACAAAATGAGTCATTAAGGCTCTAAAAATGGCCCACCTATATTCTACTATGGACAAGACTCATTTTTAACAACTCACTAACCATTTTCCAATGCATAAACATGTGGAAAACTACCTCAAACAAATTCTGGAATTTTCCAGAAAAAGACTGCAAGGTTGAGACACATGTTTCTCAACAAATATGAGCAAGAGAAGGACAAACCTATCTTGGCATCCAGTTGGTCACAACCAGAAATGACAAACTTAAACACATTGATGAGAGAAGTGTGATTGGTTACTCAAGAAACTGGGTAGACCAACAAATCAACAAGCTAAGGAAACAAGGTACTCCTTTAACATATGAAAATATGGAAGATGATAAATCTCCTCTGATGAAGATGAAATGATGAAAAGCAATGCAAAGGTAAATAGCGAAGGAGAAATTCAAGTTTCCAAAAAGAGGAAGGATGTGGCTAAAAGTTCACAAGCAAAGGACAAGGAAGTTCCTAGTCAAGAATCAAGGCATAAGAAGTAAAAGTCCAATACTACTCAATCCACCATGAGCACTTCACCAATTAGAGAGATTGATAACATAATACAGGAAGACGATCAATACGGGAATAAAAAACAAAGATGCTACCTCAAGGGAGTCATGATCAGCATATATCATGACCGTCAGTACATCAAGAAAATTAGGGACAATGTTTGGCTTCTCCAACTAGACATCATTGAAATTGAGATAGAAGAAATTAAGGACAATTTAACAATCCCAATACTAATAAAGAGGTAGATGAGAAAATCATTTCAGCTTTGAGAGAACTTAATGAGGATAACAAGCTTGAAGATGGAATGAAACTATCCACAGAACCTAATTGGTAAAAAAATAACTTGAAGAAGAAAATAATAGAAATAATTCAACCAATTGAAGATATAGATGATTTCCTAGCTCAAATTGACAAAACTAAGGAACAAAAGAAAGATAAGAAATCCTCTCAAATTACTTCAATGGACTATGAAATCAAGACTCTTGACCTAGGTCCATCAACAAAGAAACAAAACTTTCAAGAACTCAATGACATCGCCAAGGCAATTGACGCAAGGTTTGACAAAGTTGAAGAGAAAAAAGAAAGGTCAAAATTGGAAAACATGAGATTGAAAGTGTTCATACAACGCTAGATGAACCCAATGAGGCAAGATGGTCCTTCATTTGTCCCACCAATGCTTATTCCTCAAATATCATTTGATAATTATGAAGCAATGAAGAGCACAAATCACGAAGTAAAGGAATGGATCGAAGGCATTTCAATTCAAGTAGAAGAGTTCCTAGCTAGTCTCGTCCAAGTATATGATAAGATAGTAATATGCATGAGTATGATACAAGATTTGGATGGAAAATGGGAATATTTTCAAATGGTTCAAGATAGGACAATTCCACATCTTAAGATATTGAAGAATATTCCTATGCCAACATTGATCCAAGAGAGAGTAATTGAAGGAGATATATATGATTTTGATCATTGGTATTGTTCCTTGGTGATGAAGAAATCAGCATTTGATCAAGCAAATGAAGATTGTATTGAGATGGTGCTAATGTGTCTTTTGTACACGAGCAAACACAGAATAAAATGCCTAAAGGTAGCTTGCCCTCTCTTGAATAAAGCTTCCCTGAATGCTAAAGATCTCGTAGAAGGATCAATCAGAGTAGCTCCAAGATTCTGATATGTAGGGTCTCTACGAGTGGATAAGCTCTTGTGGTATGATGTGATTTTGCTGGAATTACAAGGGGACTTACATTCGATGACCTGAGCGTCTGATTTACTTTGGATATCATTGGAACATGGGTCTTTACTGATCCTTGATTTTTTTTTAAAGGGAAAAGGATAAGGGTTGGAGAAGGATATAATTCTAACACTGAGAATGTAGGAGCAATGGATGACCTTTGATGAAACTTTAACAAAGTCTTTCTTTGACATGCTAGGATCATCTCCACAAGGTTAGTGCGATCTTCCAAGGAAATCTTTATGATGTTCAGATCACTGCTACAAGCATAAACACCGTCAGGTTACATATCAATAAAGAAGCGATAATTGAAGTTAAACTTAAGCTAAATGATTCCAATTGACTACGCAAGGCAAGTTTGCAATCAACAAACCGCTAGTCGTATGGATATACAAATTTCACCATTGATCATACAAATTTATTCCATTCATCTAATAACATGAAATTAAATTTGAGAAGTATAGAGACCATGCAAATTGTAGAATCGACACATAGAATTCACCATTCCTTCAATGAAGTTCACATGTCTTTTGCAACAATATCTTGCCTTCTCTGTCTACTCTACTCTAAAATGCTATCTACTATTGAACTACTAATTATTGACTATCTCTCTTTTGCTAACTCCTAACTATTCTCTGACTATTAACCTTTACAAATGAGGAGCCAAGGCTTTATATAGAGAGCCCTTTACAAATTGACTTCTCTGATTGACTTAGAATCAATGGCTAGGATTACAGGATAGAAACCCTAATTAGGGTTTGTTATAACAAACTTCCTTAGCCAATGAGAAAATTACATTCCAGGAGTGAGGACCAATAGAAAGCAGGGGTAGGTACACCGAAGTTTGTGCCATCACTGATAAATTAGGTATATTGAATCTAGTCATGCTGAGGTGGACCAATCCGACTGGAGGAATGATGACTAGGATGCCACCTTGTCTAACGCTTGTGACTTGGTTGATCCTCCTCTATTTCTGAAGTGATGAATGATGTACTTCCTTGACTCCCATGTGCTTGATGAGGCTTCCTTATGGTCAAGTCTTCTTCCTCCGATAGCATATCTCGCGTTGAAGTGTTGGCAAAGCCTTTCTTTGTCATCTTGTGGTTCATTAGTGTGGTGAAGTGAAGATTTTGGAGATAGCTTGCAATTCCTTAAACACTTGAAATCTCCTAATGCTTTTCTCGAACACTTGAAGTCTTCCTCCATGCATTTGGAGTGTCCTTGATGATGATGGGCTTAGAATAGGTCGTCCTTGTCCTGGCCTGATTTTCTTTCACCCGCAACACAAACCAAAAGATGATCAAGTACACATGATATATTTATTTTGTTCATAGCTCTTACCTTAAATTATTAACAAGAAGGCATTGAGATAGAATTTGCCTTCGAATCCTTCCCAGGGACAACCCTTATAAGAATTTCGCTTAGGACCCTTTGGAAGGGTCAAGAGCGAATTTTGACAAAGTTGCTCAATCAGACCTCACTCTCAACATTACCTCACCAAGATCAAGTCATTAACCTCCAAAATTGCCAAGGAATAGGTTTTTCTCAAGGACCTAGGCAAAATATTAGACCACTTAGGAATTTCACTCTGGACCCTTTGGAAGGGTCAGGAGCGAAATTTGCATTCTTGGCTCAAATTCTTCTCACTTTGTGACCATACTCGTTCAGATGCATGTCTAAGGATGCCCTCAAACTCAACCAAACCAAGCTTGATGCAAAATTGGAGTAAAATTGAGTTTTTAAGGATTTCGCTCTAGACCCTTTGGAAGGGTCAGGAGCGAAATTCCTGAATTAGGCTCAAATTCTATCATTTCTTCACTCCAAAATGCCTCCAAGACAAGCATATGCTAGCCTTCTCTCCACCAAAGCCCAGGAATCCACCACTTGACCTTCATCATGAGCAAATTAGGTGAAATTGAGAATTTCGCTATGGACCCTTTTTGAAGGGTCAAGAGCAAAATTCTTGACTTGCTTGTTTTCCTTCACCAAGGTCTATCCTTTTCACTCTCTATACTTGGACTCTCATCTTTGGATCCCTCTCCCATGAATGCAACACTTGTTTGACCCTCAAAATGGATAGAAAGGAGAATTTCGCTAAAAATAATGGCCATGGATAGGACCTATTTAAGATTTCGCTCTAGACCCTTTGGAAGGGTTAGGAGCGAAATCCTAGTTTAAGCTCAAAATCTTGATCATTGGTGGCCACAATCAATTCAAAGGAATGCCTAGGGGTCCTTCCAAGCTCAATCTACCTTGATCCACACTTAGCTTGACACAAAAATGGAAGGAAAAGAGGGATTTTGGGAATTTTTGTCTGGACCCTTTGGAAGGGTTAGGAGCGAAATTCTAGTTTTGAGCACATTTCTTCATTCTTTCAACTCCAAACCACCTCAAAAAGGCAAGGACACGACACTCCACACCTATTTATGCCATAAAAACCAAGGATTTGACCATCTCCAAGGGAAAATAGGCATCCTTCAAGAATTTCATTCTAGACCCTTTGGAAGGGTCAGGAGCGAAATTCTAGTCTTAGCTCAATTCCTTCACGTTTGGTGATCATAAGCAACTCAAAGCCATGCCTAAGGACATCTTCAATCTTGATCCACACTTGGCTATACATAAAATTAAGAGGAAAAGGTATATTTTAGGAATTTCGCTTTGGAAGGGTCAGGAGCGAAATTCAAGATTGAGGCTTGATTCTTCATTCCCTTCGCCCTCATTCACTTCCTAAGGTAAAACATGTTGATTTACTTCCAAATACTCCCAAGCAACTAAGATCTTGGTCCAAACAAGGAAGAAATGGGTGTGTTCTTGGAATTTTGCTCTGGACCCTTTGGAAGGGTCAGGAGCGAACTTCTTGACTAAGGTTTATTTCACACTCCATTGCTTATCTTTGCCTTCAAGCTTGATCAAACTCACTTCTCCTCACAATAATCAAATCCATCTACCATCCTTTTAGCTCAAAACAAGGTCATTTTCAACATTTGAGGCAAGATAGGGGGTCAAACTGAGGATTTCAGTCAAGACCTGGGCCAAGGACAGGACCTATAGGGAATTTCGCTCTAGATCCTTTGGAAGGGTCAGGAGTGAAATTCTCCTTTTGGGTTGATTTATACCACTTCATCGCCTCAAACCTCTTCTCAAAGGCAAATATGCATCAAAGCCTCCTCAACCATGCCTAAAAAATCCAAAACTTGGCCATATCAAAGAGCAAAATAGAGGAAAAGTGAATTTTGCTCTGGACCCTTTGGAAGGGTCAGGAGCGAAATTCTCATTTTAGGCTCATTTTCACCTTTTTCCTCCCTTCTTTGGCTTGGATATAACTTATTAGGCCTCTCCTGATCATCCTCCAGACCAAGTTAGCATTCACTTCAAGGTTTTGTGAAGAAAAAAGGGTCTCATATGAATTTCACTTTGGACCCTTTGGAAGGGTCAGGAGCGAAATTCCTCCTTATGCTCAAATCATAACTTCATTTTCATATTTCTTCACTCCAAATAAGTGTTTTGCCCTCAATAATGCCTGGGAATGAGTTAGTTCTAAGTTTGGATCAAAGTAGAATGTCCTATAGAGGAATTCGCTCTGGACCCTTTGGAAGGGTCAGGAGCGAAATTGAAATTCCCTTTGGACCCTTTGGAAGGGTCAAGAGCGACATTTGACATTTTGGTCTCTCCGTCAAGATTCATATATGGAATATAACATTTAAGTATAGGATTCTTATACTTTAAGTTATATTCCATATATACTGTCAGGATGTTTGAGAGTGGTTTTGGACCTCCAGGAGTTATAATGCAAAATCTAGTTTTTGGAGGATTCTTCAATTTTCCAAACAGTCAAATTTCAGGATCAGGATGACATTCCAGACTTAGCCAAATTTCAGGACATTTGAAGATCAAGATTACATTCCAGACTTTATCACTCACCAATTTGACCTAACTTTGATCTTCAAAGATGATATTCACTCACCAAGCTTCATTGACCTCCTGAAACTCAAACAAGACACTATTAGCAACAAGAGCAAAACTAGGCCTAAGGGAGACTTTCAAAGAAACCCTAACCTAGACCACCTGCTGACTCCCCTTGGCTCAAGCAAAGCCTGCCATCATAGTGATCCCTCTAGTGACACTCAAAATGCAAAGGCTAACAGACAAAACCCTGAAAACCTAGAAAGCAAACCCCAGAAAGCAAAAAAAGTAGGGGTCCCCATTTGCAATGTGGCGATGTGTGAATATGTCACAACAGATGGAAGGATCAATTAGGGAAATACAATCAAGGATCCTTACATTAGTTGAGAATTGTTTGGTCAAGAGGTCACTACCACAAGTGGTTTGAACTTAGCAGAGTTAAAAGAGAGACAGAAAGTTAGTTACTTCTGAGAGGTAAAATCCATCAAAAGAAATCAATTGGATGATCATCTTTCCCTCATGAACTACATCAACAATTTTCAAAAAAAAGAAGCTAATTGGGAAAGCATCTTTGATGCTTGTATAGAAAGTTTGGACATGATAGAGTTTCAGCAAGATGCACAATGGAGGAGCTTGATTTATTAAATATGTCATTAGAGAAAGGGATAAGGGCAACTAGATTCTAGAAGATAGTTTGTTAAGATGATTAAGTGTCATCTAGTTATCTCATTGGCTCTTACACCTCATAGTCGGTGATGAGGATGATCCACTTTTGTTAAATCGCATTTGATGATTATTTTGTAAACCCTAATTAGGGTTTAGGTGGTTTGATTTTGGCCATTAATTTTAGATCAATCTTTGTCCTTCATTTGCAATAATAGCTCTATATAAGCTCAAATCATTTCATTTGTACCTAATAGGAGAGATTTGGAGAATTGTTACTTTGATGTTGTCAGAATTGAAATAAATCATTGGACTTGGGTGATTTTATTTGAGATTATGGAGTATTTGTATTGCTATTTACTTCTCAAGTTAAAATACAATTGTTTAAGTGAGTTTCATAGTTACATATTGTTGATAATTGATGGTGAAACCCGTAAGCTCCTACCATTTATAATTAGTTGATTGCAAGTTATAATGCATGGTTAGCCTAAACTCCTTGAGTACATAACTATGATTTCTTATTCCTCATTGATTCACAATGCTTTTGAGATTAATTTGTGTTGGTTATTCAAATATCATTCATATTCCTTAGAAGATTTGCACCATCTTTGCATAATTGTTTCCAATGGTGAAGCAAATTGTAATTTGGTTCACTAAATTGTCATCAATTTCCTTCTTTGATAGCATTAGAGCTAGATTTCCAAGCCCTTACCTCTTTTGCATTTTATTCAAAAAACCTTGTTAGAATTAGGATCGAGTGCTCATATTACTAAATCATAAGTTAATCAAATCGTGGTGATTACATTCCTAAAGCTAGTCGTCCTTTAAGTTGATCAATCCTAGAACAAAACGTAAGCCTCTTTCTGTACCTAGCAAAATCACATCAAGCCATTGAGTTACCCACACATCAAGACCTGGCAATAGAAACAATGGAGTCATCTCAGTTGATCATATAATTTAGCATCTGAGAAAATTTTGTTCGGTTATTTTATTCCTCGTGCATAAGTTATTCAGTTATATTTATAAACCACTCGACTTCAAGAATAGTGCATTTATGTTTGTAGGACAACAAATATAAATATTATGTATCCTTTCAATATGAGCATTATCAACATTGGAGATGACAATTTTCTGTTGTTGGTAAAGTGATCCTTTAGCGTTTGGAGGCTGGCTTGCAGTCTCCATAGGCGTTGCTCAATTTCTTCCAAAGGAAAAGAGTAGGCTGTAGTTGCCTCGTAATTTTTATTTCATAAAAACTTACAAAAAACCAAGATCCTTCAAGGGATAATCAAGGATACAGATATATTGAATATCAAACAAGTATAAATCATTTTGAGTCATAAATCAGTTTTTTTCACTTGAATGGAACATGGTATTTGAAACTTTTCGTTCTACAGCAAGGTATCTCAAAGGTTCTATGATACGAGACATGAACAACGAGAGGGAAAAGGAAAAGGAAAACAGAGATCCACACGTTTTGTAGATACCTCCAAGGGCCCACATACACGTGAGTGAGTTTCAAGTTGGACTAAGATTGTTTATCAATTCAAAAATATTAGTGTTATACTATTAATAAACATCCAGTGATTGGATGTTGTGAAATTCATGAAGTTGATTATATTACCTCTAGTCATGTTTCAAATTCTGGAAAAATGGATATCTGCTCATAAATTTCAGTCATAACACCATTCTAAAATACCACAGCAGTTACACCTTGAAAATACCATCAATAGGCATTGAACTGAAATTGACATACGATTATAGCAAATAAATGTCCCAGATATTTGCTGTGTTCTACGTTTTGTGTTTTTTATTACAATCAGGAGAAGAATATAACACTCCAAACAGTATTGGACAGTAACATTTGTAGTGCCACTTTACAAATATTTCTTCCCTCATCTTGCTGCCCATTGATACAGACAAAAGTGACTCTTGGCATGTCTGCCATGTAATTGGAAAAAAATGCTTTCCTAATTCATATTTTAAATAATACATGCAAGCACCTTTTCTTTGATATTGCCCACTAAACCTTTACAACAGAATATGTTTACAAAAATTGGCATGTACTTGCATGAAGACATGATATATTACAGAAATCCTTACAGAAGTAGCTGGCAAGCTGCTTAAATTACAGTAGTAACTGTTTGCAACTGGGATCATAAAGATGCTTTGCCATAAACCATTATCTCTTTATTCAGGTAACATCTGGTTCATCTGCTCGACTGGGGCATGTATGGGAACCGACAGTCTCCATCTAAATTCTGTCTGGAAGTATTTATATTTGTTAGTGAGGGAGATGCACCCATTGGATCTGCAATAACTTTATACTCGGGATTTCCATTTCTCTGCAATTGGGATACTCTTTCCAAAATTGCATCTACCCTTTTGTCAATTTGGGAAATCAGCGGATCTATTCTTGGACCTCCAGTGAGCTGGTCTTTTTGAGAACCTTGAGATGATACAGGAACTTCTGTATGAAAGAGATCAATATCGTGAGAAGCTCTCCACTTGTCAGCTGAACTAAAACCTTGGACTATAGAGGGCTGCTCTGTGTTGTATAATGAAGAGTGAGACTGTCTTGCCAAAGTTGGCAATGAACTTCTCTTTGTTTTGTTAAGATCATTAATGTACAAAGGTGAATATTTGTGTGTCTGATTTTCAAAAAGCTTATCTCTGTTTCCTCCAGAATTTTTCCTTGCAAGGAAATGACTTGTTTCTCCTATGTCCAGTCCAATTGCACTTACCATTAAACCCTTATTAGGTGTACAAGGGCTCCCACTTATTTTGTCTCTATTGTTTAAAGAGTGTTCTGTTAATGGTAAAGACAGTATTTGTTGCTTCAGGCTCTGGCCACAACCCTCCTTGAGCCCAACGGAGACATACTTCGATAAGGATGCTGAGGGGTCATGCCCAACGTGAGTAACCTGGCTTCCCAAATCCCGTAAATGCAAGGCCATTGATGAATAGGCATTCGTAATTGACATATTTGTGGTGCTGGAATGAAGTGCATGACCAGATTCTTTGCCTGCAAATGAGCCAATTTGAGGTTTCATTTCACATTGCTCTGTGGATAATTCTACAGCACTTGTTACTTCTCTATCTGAAACTTTTGTGTCAGTGTACATGCACACTGAAGAGCTTCTGTCACTACTTGAGCTACTAGCAGATGGTGAGTATTCATCATCATCATCTGACATGGGCTCCAATGCATATCTAATTTCTTTCCTTTGCCGCTTTCCCCTTCCTAGCTCTTCCTCCTTGTCTGTAACTTCTGTCATGGGTCCAAGAAGCTCTTCCCACTCTTTCCCGTTAACCGTGGGCTTTGTATCTTCATCCTCAGTAATGGGCATACCTTGGATGGCACCAAGATAACCATTTTCTTCTGAAATGTCCTTTTCTCTCACATTAATCTCTCTATTAAGAAGAATTTCTATATCTTCCTCTGTATATTGAATAGATGTAGCTGCAATCCCATGTTCATCAAGAATATTCTTTGCCCCATGGATCAATATATCATGCAATTCCTTAACTGTTTCATTCTTAACAGAATTCATAACCAGATTCTCCATGGCCAGTTTTCTTCTTGATCGTTGCAATATTTTCTCCTCAACTGAACATTTTGTTATCAGTTGATATACAATCACAGTTTTCTCTTGGCCAATCCTGTGGGCCCGCGATTGAGCTTGTAGATCCACAAAAGGGTTGAAATCTGGATCTGGTGGAAGAATAGTGTTAGTAAGAAGTCATCCACTAACATCTCATCTTTAACACAACTCAATTTGCTTGTACTAGAAGCATTATTTCTCAAAAAGAAATAAATAGAAAAACATACCATATATAATGACTGTATCGGCACTCGGCTGTATCATATAATAAGTTGGAATTAGATAATCATAAAACATTTTGTAAAGCACAGCCTACATAACATATATAGCCATCAAATGAGTTCATTTTTATATTAAGAATTTTGGACCACATCAAAAAAGACATACCAAATTGATCCCAAGGCCACCAGCCCGAGTTGAAATAAGAAAAGCAAATATTGTGCTGCCTGTGCTATTAAAGTTTTTGATCCTTTGTTGTCTTTCAGATGATGAAGTTTTCCCATCAATTCTACAATCAAGAATAGGAAAAAAATTATTAACGATTGAAGAAATAACATAAAAAGATCCAATACACTATGCTATTAAAGAATGAAAGGTTTCAAAATAGTTAGAAATTTTGAGAAAAAGAACCAAGATGCTATGAAATAACAAAAAGATTACTTTAGTAGCACATAAGACTAAGATCAATTTCTAATCTCATTGAAATAGTGGACTTGCTACGTCATTTTCCCACGAAAAACAGTGCATTCACTCTAAATTGTCTATGTATTTCTTGGCGGTGTGGCTTCCAGTCATCTAACATGTTGTATTGTAGTGTATGTAGACATTTCTGCAACAGAGATTTGGATCCATCGAGTTAGAGGGTTATTCAAGAGTCTCCAAGCATGTCTACAGTCAATGCCTTCTTGATGAGGCTAAGGGACTTTTTTACTTTGTACTTTTCTGGTCAGCTGAACTTTGACCAGGATAGGAGCATGAGCTGAAATCTTCCTTTACCCCTCTCCACAAGAAGCTTCCTTGTATCATCATTATAAGCTCCACTTGTCAAGGAAACGCGCAACGTGTTCAAACTTCAAACACATAAATTGGAACTGCTTGGAAGGGAGAGTAAGACTTTTTATTGTATTAATTGCATTATCCCTGCAAATGGAAGTCATTTGTTGGTCCAGCTAAAAAGTTTCACCTTTGTTTTGTTTAGCATGGTGTCCCAAAGTATCCTTTAAAGCTTCACCCAAACTACCATTCTGTTATGGAGGCTGTAGGGTATATGAGGAGAGCAAGAGGCCTAAAGGTCCATTCGAGTTGCGTAACCCCGGGTGGGGCTGGTGGCTGAATGGCTGGAGTCATTCCGTCCTCCTAGGCTTGGTGGACAGCCTCAAGGCGCCTTATAGGATCTCCCAGGCTGCTTTATAATGTGGATGAATTATTGGGAAAAAGCCTAAAAAGAATCCAGCTGCACATTATGTAAACTACAGCGACAATTAAGATATGTTTCTAACCCTAGCAGGAAAGATTGATCTTATATGTAACATGACTGAGGGATCTCAATCAGGATCTAATTGGTAAAGTTATACCTCTAACAATCTTACCTTTATTATTTGAATAGAGTTTGTGATTCTAGGGCAAAAACTAGGGCATTTACAAAAGGGGGCACTAAAATCAACAACTGATAAATTGTTTGATTTTATCATTGATGGCATGCCATGTGCCATATTATATTAAGTTAATGAAATTCATCTACAAATAATTCATATTTATAAATAATGAGATGCCATGTGCCATATTATATTAAGTCAATGAAATTCATCTACAAATAATTCATATTTATAAATAATGAGATGCCATGATAATCTTTATATACAACTTGGTTCTACATTGAATGCTTTGCAAAGATAACTCAATTTCAAGGCAGACATTGCACGCAAGAGAGAAGTTTCAACCTATTATCACTGTTCCGGAGAAATTCCAGTTTGTTTGGCCAAATTTATAAAGCAAGGAACTATAAGTAGAGAAAGTCATTCTACTGTCTACTAAAAATAAATTTCTTGTTAGTAATTTAAACCAGCTTCAAAAAACACCAGACTTACCGGCAATATGAAAGCCCTAGAAAGCTCATGAAGTCCTCCAATATATCAAGCATCTTTGTCATTTGTGAGAACAGTAGTACACGATGTCCGCCTTGTTTCAATCGTGGAAGCAACTGTAACCACCAAATACAGAATTGATGAGATGAACTTTTTTCTTATCGGTACAATATTCAACATGTTGAAAAGAAAGATATCTGTAACAAACATGGTAGTTGAGTTTTGACAATCATTTTGCAATCAATGAATTTCTTCCAGATTCAAAAATATTTATTAATGAGAAGAAAGTTGAGCAAGACCTTTTCTAATAGTTGAAACTTTCCAGATGCTTCAACCAACAGTTTGAAAGCTTTCTCTCCAGACATATGGCATGGTTCTTGTCCAGGAAAAAGATACTGCCCATGAAATAGAAAAAGAATACTTCAAGTTATCACTTATAAATTCAATCTTAGTCTGTCCTTCAAATAGATTCCGAAGGCAAATCTGAAATGAAGCACACGTTGTATATCACTCAAGTCTAATTATTTGTTAATAATAAAAAGACAGCACATCCCTGATTGGATATTTGGCCACTGTTTGATAGTCATCAAATATTAAGTGGAATCATTAGATAAAATATTCATTAAAAATGGAATTTTCAATTTTCAATAAAGCTGGTTAGAGTTAAAAAGGAATAAAAGAATTTTCAAGAATATGTAAATGAGAAATCAATTACATTGCCTGAAATCTTTTATTTTTAAAACAAAGGTAATATCTCCAAGTCTGATTACTCACTGGATGATTGCAACACATCTTCAAGTCGACTAGGAGGTTATTTAAGCTTCTCTTTCTTCCTGCATTTCACAACCACATCACATTCATCCAAACTGACAAGCAAAATATATGAATTTTGCATCTTGAAATCTTTAAGTTTTCAACAACACAACATTTATGATTGCATGAATGATCTGTTCAGAAAATGAGCATTAGTGAAAAACAAAAAATCATAAATTTTGGATGTCTTTGAACCCTGCTCCCCATGATTGACCTTGTGAACAAAAAATGACATATCTTCAATCTAAAATGTACTTTTCTACCCATGTACTTATGTTTGCATTGTAACCTAAAAAAGATATTAAATTCGAAGGATTATCAGTTGTGAATATCTTACAAAAAGGCATGATGTTTAGATAGTTTCCCAACATAAGGATACCATAAGGCATTAAATATATCAGAGGTTTTTAGAATTCAGAGTTCAACACTCAAAATATTAAGGTAATTCATAGCCAGTGACTAGAATATGACGAAGTGGAAATCCCCCATCTTAAAAAAGCTTAACATCCCTTAGCAACCAAAAAGACTGGTGAGAAAATTGAATTTCTGAATATTTACTTATATCCTGAGTTTACCACTAGATTCCATTTCATATTGTGTAGGAGGTTATCAAAGTAATGCAGAAGCCTCTTATAGTGATGATAGGTATCCTTGTGGATCGATCCTCTTGTACAACCTAACCCTTTAGTTTGTCATCGGTTAGTACACTTCCCTGATTAAGGATTTAAAGGTCTTCACTTTTCTGCTACCCAATAAATCATGAAACCAAACATGCCTTTTCAGAATCTAGGACTGCTAATAGTTCCAAACAGAACACAACCTTTTCTAGGAAGGAGAGTTGGTGAGAAATCTTTATGGGAATTGTCAAAATGATTAAGGATTGTTGTTTTTTAAGTTTTAATCTTCTTATTTCATTTTCTTATTATACATGTAATGGATCAATTTAATCTTATCTATGTACCCCTTGAGCAATGTTATCTTTCTATGGGACCTTTTTTCACTTGGAAATCATGAAAGACTAGAATAGATCGTTGTTGCAAAATCATTGGATTCTGATCTTGAAACATGAGACATAAAGATCGGACCGTGCTTATGTTGGCTTACTGATTTGTGATGATTCTTGATCTACGATTTCCTTAATTGCTTCGAATGAGCACTCTTGAGCTAAGTTACAGAACATGGCGATTTTCATGGATGAGCTTCGAATTTAATCGAATTTCAAACTTTTATTAAAAAATCGTTCAAATTCGGCCATAAAAAAATTCTGCTAAAAAGTGGGCAGACAGCAGAATAACTTTTACAAAAACTACAAATGTGAAATAAAGTAATCCAATACAATGACACTTTTGTATACAAAAGAAATGGCAAGTTCCTAGAATAAGAGGGTGGTTTCCTGCACGCTAAGATTCTATTCAACATGGTCCCCAGCTGTGGCTATATAAAGGCCAGACAGAAAATGATAACTTGCAAACCCACATTGAATTATCACCTAGTAAAAATTTTCTTAGACAAATGAAGGTGTCAAGTGCACTTCCTTCTGCAGGTTCAAAAGGGATTCCACTGTACATTGTATTAGGCATATCATATATGATCGCTAGCATTACTGAAATTCCTATGTTTCTTATGGTTTATATTTTATAAATGTGCCATCTTTTTATAATGACTTCAAATCTATTTAGCAAAGTTAAGCTATTATGATAATTTAGTAGAAGTATCAAGTATACATATATTTAAAAATAAACAAAATTATATAAGGCGGATTTTATCCAAAATAAAAAAAAAATCAAATTTTTCCCTTGTCGAATTTCATCCAAATTTCATGGCTGTCGAAATCGAATTTGAACCTTGTGACTTAGCTCAAGTGCATATGGTTTTGATTCTCAAGGAAGCCATGCCTTCATTCAAATACCAAGTGCATATGGTTTTGATTCTCCAGCCTCTTTTGCTTTTTCAAATCAATGATGACCCAAGTCTTGATTCTACAGAGATTTCTATATACTCTTTGGGCAATTCCATTGTTCGTAATTCATAGCAGAACCACCTATTCAGCTTACCATGTAATAACAGAGGATGAACTTTTTCGTTTTGAACTGCATAAAGAGGACTTTCCAAGTCTTGATTTTTACACGGAGATTTCTATATACTCTTTGGGCAATTCCATTGTTCTTAATTCATATTGGAACCACCCATGCAGCTTCCCATGTAATGACTAAGGATGAACTTTTTTGTTTTGAACTGCATCAAAAAAGACTTTCAGTTTTAGAGAACCTCTAATGATAGGAAAGAATCCTATTATAACAAAAGGTAAGCATTTTCTTTAGTCATGCGAATCACATGGCCTTCTTATTCCTGCTGGGCTTCCTTGTTTTCTGAAATATAGAGGGTTTTCTTTCTTTCTACACGCAAGATGCACATTTGATTCCTCTTCCCTGCTCAATCTTGCAGTCTTCTTATTACCCTTGACAATTCCCATAAAGATTCCTCACCAACTCCCCTTCCTAGGAAAGCTTGCATTCTAGTATCCACCACAAAACTATGGTCTCAAAATTTCAACACTCTTTATCATAGACCAGACAAATATGTCCAATCTCATCATCTCCATCTTCTTGTCATTTTATTTTCATAACGATATCAAAGGAGCTGTTCCAAATATGCAATAACAAGGTGGTGGTGGTTGAACGTCTTTTGGCAGAATTTGGAACTATGGAATTGTTGGTGAATGGCATCTTGTAGATTAATTTCAAAAGTCTTTGTGTGCATGCTGCCCATTCTCTTGGTTATGACACATTATTCCTTGCATTTGTGAATCTGGAAATCACTCGTACCAAAATAATCACTAGAAAATGACAATTGGGCACAAATTTTCCAAGATTTATGGAAAACTCTTGTACAAGAAACTTTTTAGCAGGCTACAACATAGCATGTTAGAGTGACTAAAAAGAATTTCTTCAAGAGAGTCAAAAATATCCATCACATTTATACTCTTCATGCGATCATAGAGAACACACAAACAATAGTCCTCTAAAGTCAATTTACTGCTAAGTGGAAATTATGAAGAACTTTGAAATTGTAGCTAGAAACTAAATTTTATAGATGCTAACTAATATGGGAGTCTCTAAACCCGTAAATGAACATTCTAGAAGTCTTAGCAATATTAATAGAGTCCAACAAGTTTTCCTGCTTTCACATACTCTTTAGCATATTTATTAACAAGATTAGAAACTTTATAGACATCACACTCACATAGAGAATGGGTGTATATAGGTTGGAAGGCCTTTATACTGACCCCTAGATCATGAGATTCCTGGATAGATGGATATTTGGCGAGCTTGGAATACACCAAGAGTGAAGCAAACTCCAACCTTGTATTTCATGAAAGGTCAAGGCATCTAGGAGATCAAGTGGAAAGGTATGTTATTCAATTAAGATACATTAGTACTAATGAGCAAACAACGGACATTCTTACCAAGCCTCTCTTCAGAATAAAGTTTGTGTACTTTTGAGGTAAGCTTGGTATGGTAAAGAATGGAGCCCTAACTGAAATCGAGTTTCAACATCATTGATTTAGTTATATGTTATACTAATGTATTCCTCTATATGAGCAAAGATGTTTAATGTGTAAACACTTGTTAATGCATTTCTCCTTGAGAGAGACTTAAGGTGAAAGCCCTTATCTCCACCCTCTGATATGGTTCATGGTGGATGTCATGTGTGTGACGCCATGACAACATCACATGAGAGTCTCTGATGATTTCCTTGTACTTGTGTGTTTACCTTCTGGATGAGCCCCCACGAACATTATTGTGAGGTGACGATCTCTCAATGATGAACACTTGTACTTCTAATCATTATCGTAAGGTGACGATCTTACGATATTGATTGATCATCCCATTATGATGAATATCATGAGACGTGATATCTATGGATATGTCATAATGGTTTACATCTCTAGTAGTAATATCTATGGATATGCCATAATGGTGGATATCATGAGACGTGATATCTGTGGACAAGCCATAATGGTGGATGTTACATAAAGAGATATCCATGGTGGATATTATGTGACGTAATATCCATCGACATGCCATGAAGTAATATCCTTGAATATGCCATAATGGTGGATATCATGAGACGTGATATCCGTGGACAAGCCATAATGGTGGGTATTACATTATGAGATCATGGTGGATATCATGAGAGGTGATATCCGTGGATATGCCATATCTCCTAAATATCACAGTGAGGTGATATCTCTCTCTCTCTCTCTCTCTCTCTCTTATAGATGAATCTATTGTGATCACAATAAGGTGTTGTAGGATAGAAGATTATCCTCCCTTGCTAAGAGGGTGTTAAAGTAGATAGCATCGGTCGGATGAACCAAATGTCTAATTGGCCTTACGGCCTTAGACATTTGTCTTGTATTTATCCGTAAATCTATCCTTATTATTCTGATCACATATATATATATATATATATATATATATATATATATATATGTTATAGTAATCTTTTATTAGCTAATAATTATTTATTTAATTATTAGTCTATTATACTCTATGCTTAAGCTAAACTTAGGAATCTTATAATTCTTTAGGGTTTTCTCCTTTAGGGTTTCAAGTATCCTCTTATAAGGATTCTCTCTTTGTATTTTTATAACAACTGTAATTATTGAATTGCATTCTTGTTGCACAATCAATATGACTCTTCTTTTCTGGATCTCTGAATTCTGGCCTCCATAGCTTTTTTGCTTCTCTCCTTCTAAACAGGTTTGCATGCAAGTGATCTTTGGGTGCTGTAGAGTTGATTTTTCCTCAACTTCAATATGGTATCAGAGCTCCAGATCTGCATGACCCTGTCCTCTTCATGAGAGATTTTGGGCCGTGTTCTTCAAATATGTGTATTCAGGGGTTTGTGCAGTTGTTTTTTTCCATTTCTGGACGTAGCTGATTTTTTCATACATTTTGGTGCCAAAAGGACCTCATAGTTGGATTCAAAAGGCTGATTCCATGAATTTTGATAAATAATTTGCCTATTTTCAGTGATAGGGGCATCTAGGGTATGATTTTTTATTGACACGTATTTTGAGGCATGGAAATCCGTACCGCTGTACCTGCAAATTCAATTAAAAAAAAGATTTTTTTTTTTTTGTACCCTCTTTATGCCCTAAAAAAGGGGTTATTTTTCTTTTGGCCATAACTTGGTCATACGGAGGCACTTTTTTAAAAACCTTATATTGTTGGAAAGCTCTTTTCGAGCTCTATCCAGATCTGGAGGTTTGAACTTTTGATTTTGCTTTTTTGATGGCCTTTTTTGCTGTCAAAGCTAGAGGTTACTTTTTGCACTCTGGGAGACATAACTTGAGCATCCGAACTCCGTTTTTTGAAAACTTTATATCGTTGGAAAGCTTGTTCTGTGTTATTTCCATTCATATGAGTTTTCTTTCCAGATTCTGCTGTAGGTATATTTTATTCAGTTTTTTTTCTTTTCAGCACTTTGGTGAATATCTTGGATGTTTCCGCACCTGGGATCTCTTTCTTTGAATAGGATGTCTCGTCTTTGGCTTTCCGTTTCCAATCTTCTGTCTCTTCTTATCATTGTCGCATTTTATTTATGCAAACGCACTGAGATAAAGTGCCACCATGCATTGTATACTTGGGATTTTGCACATCTTGTGCCTTATTGTACATGCACTACTTATAAAGTGCCATGGGGGGTTGATGTTTGCCTTTTGTTTGTCATCTACCTTTGTCAAGTGAATGTTCCTTCCACGACATTAGCCTCATGATGTGTGTCAAATGAGTGTTCCTTCCACGACACTATGTACTTTTTCTGCACCTTTGATGTTCCTGGTTCTTCGTCATACAGTTCTTGTTGGTCGTTCTTTTCAGTGTACCTGTCCCTCTCCCTTTTCAGCATTATGGGGAGGTTTGTTCTGTTGTTTTAATGCTTCCTTGGTTCGATTGATCAGCTCTTCAGGCTATGGTGTTTCATGCCATCTGTATCTTCGAGTTCAGTTGTTTGCCTTTGTTTGCCATCTGATTCATGTAGTGTCATTTGAGGGCACTCATGCAGATTACAGTCTTCTCTACCTGGTCATGTTCTATTTCAAAGGAGCTTCTTCAAATCAGCAGTTACTCGTCGACAGTGTTTGCAGCTATTTCATGCTTCAGTGGTGTTCTTCATGCTCTTCCTTTTTGTTCCTATCTTCTGGAACACTCTTGATTGGAGGCTTCTTAGTCCTTCACTTGAGCTTTTATCTCTTCTTGGAGAGGAGTTTTGTTCCCATAGGGTTTTCTCCTTTTTTCTCCACTTTACAAAGACTTTATTGTACTTGGGTACCTCATCAAGCCTAGTTGTCGGGACCCATTGTTGCTTTCCTGCATTTTTTACATGTTTTTTTAGTCCTTAATTGTTTTTTAGCTACTCCCTAAGTTCATCTTAAGAGGGGGTGTTAGAGTAATCTTTTATTAGCTAATAATTATTTATTTAATTATTAGTCTATTAACTCTATGCTTAAGGTAAACCTAGTAATCTTATAATTCTTTAGGGTTTTCTCCTTTAAGGTTTCAAGTATCCTCTTATAAGGATTCTCTCTTTGTATTTTTATAACAATTGTAATTATTGAATTGCATTCTTGTTGCACAATCAATATGACTCCTCTTTTCTGGATCTCTGAATTCTGGCCTCCATAGCTTTTTTGCTTCTCTCCTTTTGTGACAAGTTTGCATGCAAGTGATCTTTGGGAGCTGTAGAGTTGATTTTTCCTCAACTCCAATATATATATATATATATATATATATATATATATATATATATGTAATCATTTATTTGTTGATCAGTTAATATTATAATCAATATTATGAATAATTAGTAACAACCTTGTGTTACTAATTATTCATAATATTAACTATATCATTTCATTTTGACATTACCGATTTATTGTAAATGATAGCATATTATTATTGAATTGCATATTGAATGATAAAGTTATTATAACTACCGACTTGTATATTATCGGTTTGGTTGACCGATTATGTTTTATGAGAACCCGACGATATTATCGTGGGTAATGCATTAGTCAAATGGTTGTCGACGTGACTCCACATAGGAATCAAGACTCCTTGTGAAATCATGTCGGTTCCACAAGGAGTCGTGACTCCTTTGTGTACCATCATTGCATATAAATATTGATGCCATGTTGTCGATAGAAGCCACCCCGAGAAAAAAAAACATATAATACTCAGCACAAGTTTGATCTGTGTAACCAGCATATCATTGACATTTCAGGACAGCAATCTGTGAAAGAATAAAACCTGCAATATTATTATAATAAAATTAAGAATTCACTATCTATATAAAATCTGATCCAAATTTAACATATTACACTTGCAGTCAATTTAGTTTAGCAGACTTTCAAAATTAAAAGCAACAATATTACTATCAAGAAATATGATGAATCTACAACAATTGGTGTTAAAGAAGCCACCTCATAATAAAAACCCTAGGGGCTAAGAGAGCCACCTAAAACTCAAACAAACAGGTGTTGTAAGATCCGCCCAAGCAAAAATGCAGTGAAATTCAAGTACAATCCATGTGTAGAATTGCCTGCAACTGGTTTAGGAGATTTTGTCAACTAACCAGCTATCAAAATCAAAGGGTTTCCATCCTCCAATCTCCAATGATAGGTAATTAGGGTGTACAATCAACACAAGTAAAATGAATGGATGAACAAGTATGCCATCTCTAGATCACTATCTTGATTAAATATGCAATTTTCAAATTCTTTTCCTCACTACAAAATACACCCACAAACAATCCTTGGCTGACACCATTATTTTTAAAATAATCAATTTGTTAAATAACACTTGCAACCCCCATAATCTAAGCACCCGTTCAAACACTTGCATTTACGGGTCAATCAAGAAATTTAGGGGAAACAGGCATATGACAAACCTCCCTCCCTGAGATTGCTTGCCCTCAAGCAATTCAAATTCGGATGCTTCAGGATATCAACTCCTTCCCATGTAGCATCTTCATTTAACAAATCCAGCCACCTCACCAAATATTATCTAATGATTCTATTCTGCAGCTTCCATTCTCGAGCATTCATGATAGCTTCTAGTATCAAATGAGTCTTCATCATCCTAAACTGATAAGCCGTTTGACAATACAACATGCTGACCCAATGCATTTTTAAGGCAAGAATCATGGAAGATCTTATGGATTTTGTTCTTGGGTAGCTCTAATTTATAAGCTACTTCTCCCACCATTCTTATAATTATTGGGGACAACAGAATCTAGGTTTCAACCTTTATGCTCCTTTCTTCTCCAATGGAGGTTGCCTATAGGGTTGTAGCCTTAGGTAAACCATGTCTCCAACTTCAAAAACTCTTCCAGTACACCTCTGATCTACATAGAACTTCTACTATTTTTGGGTGTGCTGAAGATGGTCCTTGAGGGATTTCAATACCCTTTAAGTCTACTTAATCATATATGTTGCTTTGGGCACCTTGTTTTTTGTGATTGCAAGATCCAAAAAGGTTAGAGCATTATATCAATACAAAGCAATGAAAAGTGACACAGATATGGACATATAATATGAGGTATTATAACAATCTTCTCCCAAATATAACAATTTGTGCTAAGTTGTCTACTACCCAAAAACCTAATTTTTTAGGTACCCTTGAATCTATTTGTTGACAATTTAGTCTATCCATCCATCTAGGGGCGATAACTCATGCTAGGGGTGAGCTTTGTTCTTGCCAAACAAAACAATTCTTGGCAAAAGAGACTCAAAAACCTATTGCCGCTGTCACAAACAACGTTCTAAGGTAACCCATGTAATTTGAAAACCTCCTTGAAGCATAACTCACCAATTTGGAAAGCCTTTTAGTTGGAAGATATGGCATAAAAAAGTGCATAATTAGTGGGTTTGTCCACCACCACAAAGATGTAATCTTCGCCATTTATATTGGGTAGCCCAGTAATAAACTCCATAGATATAGTTTCCTATTTTTATTCAAGAAAGGGTAATGGTTGAAGCAAGCCTACAGGATAGACTCACTCCACCTTGTTCTGCTATCAAGATGAGCATTCCTCAATGTGCTTTGAGCACATCCCTTTTACTACGTTTCCACGAGAATCCCTCTCTAATCTGTTTGTATTTCTTAAAATACCTTGGATGCCCAACAAAGAAGCATCATGCATGGCTTTAAAAATCTTTTCCTTCATCTTTGACTCTAGAATCAAGTATATTCTCTCTTTATGCAAAATTAGGTATCCTACCACTTTGAACCTGTCATCTTCTAAACTTTCATCCAACAAGTAGTAGAAAAAGCATTCTTAGCATATTCAGATACGATGATGGTGACCCAATTAATAGAGATGTCAAAAATGGTACATAGAGTGGGTCTCCAAAATAATGCATCAGCAACCACATTATGCATGCTCTTCACCAAAATCATATGCTTGCAGCTTGTTTATCTACTTTTGTTGCCTTCCATTCACGTCTTTATGATTGAGAAAGCACATGAGACTATCATGATCAGTCTTAACCACAAACTTGTCACACATCAATTATTGTCTAAACTTCAATAAGGTATGCATAACTGCTATCTCCTTATCATAAATAGTAAACCTTTTTTCCTGCCTCTATTATTTTCCTACAATCAAAAGCAATGGGATGATGTTAATGCATCAAAACAACTCCCATGCCCTCACCAAAAGCATCACATTTCAACAAAAAAAAGCATGAAATCATGCATCACCTTTTTAGTTTGTTAAATTTCTGCTCAGCAAAATCTATCCACTTAAATGCTCCCTTCTTCGTTAGAAGTGTAAATGGTACTGTAAGTTGAGACTTTCTTAGTACACAAACTTGTCGACTACTCACAAGCTTTTTTCAGCCTGCCAATACTCAAAGTAAACTCATTAGATTATTTACCCATTTTTTTGCAAACAAATCACCAATTATCTCAAGTACTCACTATAACAGTGAAATTTGGCAATTCCACACAAAAACTCAGAACTGAGTAATGATGTGATTTTGACTCAGGAAAAATGCAAGTTTTGCTCATTAAAAACTCTATTCAGCCTTCCACACCACACACAAAAGAAAGCAAGCATTTTACAACGAATTGGGAAGATCTTTTAGGTGATTCTCAGCTTAGTTGAATGCTGGAAGAAATAAAATGAGTTCACTAGCCAACGTAGAATTGATTCAATTTGCTAAATTTGTTAGTTGATTAAAATCGTAATTGATTTAATTTGAATCAATTTTTCCCCATCTTTTTAATTTATTATTTTTATTATATTCATTAATTTAATTACCATATTACTATATTATATGTAATTTTTTAAATGCATTTTTAATTTACATGTTTTTTATAAAAACATTCATGTTCAAATTGCTATATTTTGTTTATCACGACAATTTTGTTCTTATCAGTATTGCAAGTTAATATATATAACCACAATGGCATCAACCTCTGCATTTGGTTCAGATTCAACAAGTGGAAGCTATCCTCTTGGAATTAGACACCCTTAAAGCCATGACCCTGCTTGAAAACATGATGTGATGGGATCAATGGCAAGGTCAATGATTTGTAACTAGCACATGAAAAAGCTCAATGGAGGCATCAATCGCCTCAAATATCATTTTGCAAGCATTCCTATCACAACTCCAAGTCATTGTTGAGTGTTTTGTACTTGGTGAATGGGTAGCAAAACCAAAAGAGATATATTTACGAGGCCATCCATAAGTATTACAATGAATGTAGAATGATTTGAAGTTAAGCTCATATCATTCTAGTTGACCACACAAGGCGCACTTACAAGCAGCAAGAGGCTAGTGGTATGGATTAGGCAGATTCCACATGAATACATTCAACAAATTCCTCCACTCAATCTAATTACATGAAAGCAAATTGAGAAGCAAAGACCATGCGAGTTGTTGAAATGACAAATCAAATTCACCATAATTCTCCTACTCTAACTTCTATTCTAATTTGGCTATTCTTCTAAGCTATCTATTATTCTATTCTATTCACTATTAACTATTAACCTTTACAAATGAAAAGCCTGAGCTTTATATAGAGAGCTCATTTACAATGAATGGCCAAGATTGAATCTTCATCAATGGCCAAGATTTTACAATGAAACCCTAACCAGGGTTTGTTATAACAAACTCTCCTTAGCCAATGAGAAAATTACATTCAAAGAATGTGGACCAATAGATAACAAGGGTAGGTGCCTCGAAGTTTGTGCCATCACTGGTTAGTCAAGTACATTGCATCTAGACATGTTGATGTGGAACTTCTTCGATTGGTAGAGATAGTGACTAGGATGATAACTAGGACGCCACCTCAACTCGCACTTTGTAGACTTGATTTGATTCATCATCATGAAGGGATGTTGAGAGATATACCTTGATACTCAACATTATTCAGTTGCTCAATATGATGATGATGATGATGAGAATTATTGATGTAGCTGAGTCCTCCTTCCATCCTTGCTTGCTTGCCTTAGAGTGATTGTATGACTTCTCCTTAACACTCCTTTGATCCCTTCATGCCTCTAGGGTGTGGTGAGAATCGAGATTACTCTCAAGTATTTTGTGCTTGTAAATGAAGCGTTCCCTTTGTATGCTGGTGTAGATATCTTCCTTGCAACTTGATCTTGATGTTGACATTTTCTCTTTAGGACACTTATTCTGATCTTCCTCCAACCTGGTCCTTTTGATCTCTTTCCTTACCTCCTGCAAAACAAACAATTGAGCATCAAACACACATGATTTATAACCTTTTCATACTCCCATTTTGACTTAATCTCTTATTCTATATGCTGCAGGTCTGATATGTATTTCTATAAGGGAGATCGCTCCTTTTAATAACTGAATTCGCTGTCTTTGTTAATGATGTGCTCCCTTGCAGATTAAATTTGCTGTCTTGCTGATCAGATTTGCTAATGATGTTGATCGGATTCCTTGCCTTGTTAATGAAATTCGCTGTTGAAAGAAGAACCTGCTGTGAATTAGTGATTGAATGAATGCTTTGAGTCTTCCTATATAGGTGTCTTAATGAGGAGATGTGTCCTTTTAGGGTGAGGCTGACTTGAACATTTTCCTTTTGAATAGGAATTATGTTTGGAGCAAAAAAAAAAAAAAATTGCTAGCCATTGCCCAAATGAGGAAATTCGCTCCTAGATCAAGGTAAGGGACAGGAATCAAGGAAATTCCGCTCAAAATTCGAGGCAAGGAACATAATTTTCCAATTTCACTCTTTACCTTGGGCAAGGTACGCTATTTGGGTAAACTTCGCTCTATTTGGTGGCCAAGGTACATGGTCTTAAGATGAAAATTCGCTCCAAGTTTGAGGCAAGGTACATGAATTGGAGAAATTTGCTCCATGTCCTCTCCAAGGACATTCTCTCTAGGACTGCTCCAAGGACATTCGCTCTAGGACCTGTTGGTGTCTGTTTTATCATCTACCAAACATTAGGATAGGATACCCGAAAGTATTCTATCCTCTCTTGAAAAATCACTATTGATTCCAAGGTCTATATGTGCAAACAAGCGGCTTTAGTGGAATAGCTTCTTGGTAGTGTATGCTGAAATTTCAAGGGGGACTTACAAAGCAGCACACATGCAATATATTATCTGGAAATGACCTTAAGCAACAATACATCAAAAACCTCACACTCTCCAAATGAGAGGAGGTAACCTTATATAGTTTCTCAAAATAAATGAATGGCCGAGATCAAACAGCAATCAAGGGCCAAGATTGAAAGTCCTAAACCCTAATTAGGGTTTCCCAAAATACTATCAGCTTAAATGAACAGGAGAGTGACACGTGGTGCAACTGCTAATTTCATTGAGGTGAGTGGCCACTTTCTTCTTTCAGAGATTCAAAATATCTGGACACAATGAGCTTGACCTCCTCCATGGTGACACTTAGCAAACCGCAAATCTAGAATTTGATGATGTCCACATCATCGGTACATGTGGCAAGAATGCCTTCCCACTCAACTGCTTGGGTGAGGAAGTTCTCATCGATGGAGAAGAAGTTTGCAATCTTTGAAAGATCGCCTTTGTCAATCATCCTTGAATCCTTGAAGAAGCTTGCCTGAATCCTAGCTCTCAGGTTCTTTGCTTGTAAATGCTTCTCCCTTAGGCTTTCCTTCTTCCAGATCTCTAACGCCACACGGAATACCTTGCCCAAGATCTCTCTAACACTTGCCTCTGTCTCAAAGCACTTGGTCTCAAAAATTCTTCAGAACCTCAATCCGAGTGACCAAAGTATAGTACCATGTGCTGAAGTCGTACCTATCTCCTGTCTGTATGATGCCTGCATCCACTAAGCTTCTCTTTGACATGCCTCGAATAACCTTCAGATGAGGGAGTATTTCATTTTGAATTTCATCCACCTCTTCCCAATTGGAGACTAGATCCTGGATACGATCGATCAATAAAGAAGCTGACTCATGTGCCAATACTAAGTTTTCTACCAGTGTGTCAGCACGCACTGAAGTGTCTGAAATCCACTCCTTTGCTTGAGTGTACGAGCCCTTCATATCATCATAGTCTTTCATTGATCCCTGCTGAAGAGACTGTGGCGGAGTAACCGAGAGCTCACGGTTGAGTGGGTTGGTAAGATGGAGAACATACTTCCTCCACTGTTGGTTCTCTTCTTCAACCTTCTTCCTCTTTTCTCTTTCATAAGCTAGACTCGTCTTTAGAACGTTGCAGGAGTCGTCAAAATATTGGACCTCTTGGTCTGGGTGGGCTTACCCAGCTCTATGGTGGTAACCTTGTAATCATCCGCGGCAACATTGTCTCTAGTCTTCCCTTCTTTGGGCACCGCTATCTGGATTGTCCTGAATCCTGCACTATCTCTCTGAATTAGGGAAAACTTCCTAGCGGGTTTGGGTGGTTTAGTTATAGTGGGCTCATTCACCTTCTCTAGAAATGCTGCAGTGACCTCTTCGGAGCGGGCCTCCTTGGGAACCTTGGCCTTTATTCTTTCTCTCAGCCAATCCGAAATGGTTGATTGCTCTACAGTGTTCCGGTAGAACTCATCATCTGCCTCTCCTGGGTTTGTTGGTATGCCATCCAAGAAGACTGTAGGTGCTTCAGTTTGCTCTTTGTCTAGACTTTGGATGACCTCTTCCACTACTTCCCTAATTGGTTGAGAAAGCACTCTTACTTCATCATCAATCATGCAGATGCCTCATCTCTCGCTCCCAAATTGCATTCTGATTGGGCACAATGGAAGCAGCACTTAGGATGGAGTGGCCTTCGCTGGACTCTCTTCTCTCACTTACAACCCTTTTCCTTGTGACCTTTGTGGAGCTTCCAACCAACTCCTTCCTCTTTCGAGACCCAACACTTTCTGGATTTCAAACATCACCGGCGGGGGTACGAGGATTGATGGACAGAGTATCATCTACTCCCATTAATTCGTAAGTCAAGGTCACACCTTTGGCCTTCAACTGCTTTGTCTTTTTAGCCGCCCACCACCTTGAATACTCAACCACCGACCTCATGAGGTCTGCTAGATCTGATTTCTCTCCCTCTGTCCAATCTATTAAAACTAAGGGTTCATTTTTCATCTTTTCAAAGCCCGGCTGCTGAAGTTCTAGGCTTTCTTCTACCTGATCGGCAACTCTGAATACTTCTGTTGCTCTCACCATACTCAAAGGGATTCTTGACCAGAATCTCTTCCTGATCTCGAAGCTATCGGCTGCATTAGCCCAGTAGTCTTCTAGATCCAGTCTGTGCTCAAACGTTGTTCCTTCAACCTTCTTTATCCTATGGAATGGATCGAAATTCCTTCTTGCCTTGTATTGATAGAAGGGATACCAAGCCAGCTCCTCCTCAGTGGTTGCAGCCGCTTGTGATGATGGACATGTTTCCAGCCCATTGCCAATTGTAAGTGAGGACATTCCTGCCTTCTTCTGCTTATCCCTTTGAATCACTAGATACTCCTCCAATTGTCTCACAACCTCGAGCAACACCACTCGGTTGGTAGGGTAAGATGGAAGCTTGTATGGAGGCTCGGAGAATCCCTGAATTCGGAGGTAAGTGAATTTCGGATATTGGATGTACCAACACCCGAACCAACCGATGAAGTCCATAGACTCTTGAGAGAGACTTTGGTGCAGCCCACCTTGAAGTGTCCGGGTAATGTATATCAGGAAGGTATCATTCACTCTTTTGAAATGGAATTTCTCCTCCATGTGGAGTTGGGGATAGCAATCATACACTGGAAACTGGTTCTCCTTGTTCCCAACTTCTCCTCTACAAGTGAGACCTTTGTACCTATAGGTCCTAGCCAAGGAATAAAACAAGTAAGAACTCATGAAGAAAGTCCTATTTGTCTCCAGGTTCCTCAGTTGGCTATCTAGGTTGTTGCTGATCATCTTGGCCCAGTCTATCATTTTTACTCCATTGATTATTTTATTAATAAAATAATACATCCAGGGTTCGAATGGAGCTCCTTGAGGATTTCCCATTATTCTATTGAGCAGGACAATCATGTCTCCGATGTCCTCCTTGATGTATGCTCGCACTAGGCTCTTCCTCTGGAGTTTGGAGGCGCCCTTCCTCGGCTTGTCTAGCCAGGAATGGTTAACTATGGCATCATATTCCTCTAGGTGGTCCTGGTACAAACCGTCAGCTTCATCCTTTGTCATATACACTGTGTTGTGGTACTCTGGGATCCTGAAGGCCTCTCTGATGGCCTCATCACTGATATTCGCCAGCACTCTTCCATCAGGTGCAACAATGTCCTTACTGATGGGGTTGTAGTGTTTGGCACATTCGACCACTAGTTCATTGCACTGCATGGTGGGGAGGAAGCCAGCAGCATGTACAATGCCACTCTTCATCATCTTTCGCGCAATGGTGGTAGGCACAAGGTTATCCAGACCAAACATTCGCTCCTTAAATTCCCTCAGATTGATGTGTCCGAGGTTGGTGTCGCTAATGTTCTTCCATTTTGAAGTCATCCTCGACTCAGGAGGAGCATCTTTGTCTACTTGAAATTTCATAATGTCTAGGGCCTGCAGACAAACAATGAAATTTTAAGTTAGAAAATAATTTGCAAAGTTTCGAAAATAACGGGGCTGCGAAATGGCTGTGTTGTGGAAAATTTCCATTTTATTCCCATACTTAGCCAAAAGAATTGAATTTTCACCTCAAAAACCCTCAATCTTTAGGCTGGTCGTAGTTACCACCAAGTGTCAAAACTTTCAAAAAAATTCATACTTAACAAAAAAAATGATTTTCTTTCTCCAAAATTTTCGAAAAAATCATTTATTAAATTCTGGAAAATATTCAGAAAATTCATAATTTTAATTTCACCTCTAACTTGGATAGAAGTAAGGCTAGAATTTTCTCCAGAATACTCAGAAAATTTAGAACATTTTAGATAATTCTTCTTCGTACTAGTCGCCTTTCTCCAAAAATTTGTGAAACTTTTGGTAAAAAAAAGTTACCCAACTTCCAGCAATGTCAAAAACTTTCTCCAAATGATCTTCAAACTGAAATACTTTACTAAGCTCTCCTTAGTAACTTCGAACTTCTTGGTGTAATAATGAAGTTGATAATGAAGTATTTGTAGACAAGGTTAAATCTTCAAGTAGAAACCCTTAAAATCATCCAACTCATACTTCTAATTTTAACTTCATGTTTCCAAGTTTTAAAAATATCTCAAAAAAAACTTTCCATTTTGATTTAAGTTTGAAAATATCCAATAATTCTCCAATATTCTCTTTCAAAAAAAACTTTCCATTTTGGATTTAACTTTGAAGATATTCAAAGGTCTTCCAAAAAAACTTTCCATTTTGAAGATATTCAATAATCTTCCAATATCTTCTTCAAAAACTTTCTATCTTAATCTTCAAGTTCGAAATCTTTGTGGATTTTCCAATATCGCTCAAACTTGTTGACTTTGCTTGACTTTTCATGTGTAGGGGGACTCTTGATGATAACTCTTATCATCTTCAAATTTTGGCGGACTTTGGAGGTCTCTAGGCTAACATGGCAGGGTTTGGAGGTGGTACCAAGGGTATGGTGGACTTTGATAACTCTTCCTTTCACATTGCATCTACTTCCTTGGGCGGAGTTTTGAAGGGTCCCTTCAACATTACATTTTGCACCTTGGGCGGACTTTGGTGTTTGCTCCTCAAGGCGGAGTTTAAGGCATCTCCTCATAGGGCGAACTTTGGGCAACATCTCCTAGGGCGGACTTTGGAGGCTCTACCTTGGGTGGACTTTGGACATCTCTCAACATGGGCTCCCCAAGTTGCATGGCGGACTTTGGAAGGTGCTCTTGGGCGGACTTTGGTGGCTTCTCCACCATTTGAAGACCTTGGGCGGACTTTGGACATCTCTCAACATGGGCTCCCCAAGCTACATGGCGGACTTCCTTGAAGGCTTCTCTTGGGCGGACTTTGGTGGCTTCTCCACCATTTGAAGACCTTGGGCAGAGTTTTGAATGCATGTCTAGGATGGCGGACTTTAGGCTTTACCCTTAGGCGCTCCACACACATGGCGGAGTTTGAACCCACCCCTTGGGCGGACTTTTGGCGAGTCCTCTAGCTTGGGCGGAGTTTTGACAAGGCTCCTACATGGCCTAGGCGGACTTTGAAGACCCCTCCTAGGGCGGACTTTAAGCAAGATCCCCTAAAGCGGACTTTAAGCAAGGCTCCCACCTGACATGCTTGGGCGGAGTTTTGATGGTGCTCTCACATGGCCCCCCACATACACATGGCGGAGTTTTGACATCGCCCCTCTTCATGGCATCATTCATACAAGGCTCAAGGCGGACTTTAGAGGGTCTTCAACACATGGCGGACTTTAGGAGGGTCTTCTCTTCATGGCCTCCCGCATCATGACATCATTTGAACCTACAAAAAAACCCTTGTTAGCCAGACTTAGAAGAATTCTTAGAAAAAAATTCAAAATTTCACATCTTAATCAAATTTAATCGGATTAACTTGAAATTTGAAATCCATGCCTAGGTGGATCATCTAAAGCAGTATGATCCCTAAAATCTAGGGATTTAGCTTTTTTAGGTCAAAACTTGGAATTTTCTAGTTCCGGTCGAAGCTGGTCAGTGGTGCAAGTGTAAACCCTAGGTTTGCATCCCGAAAAAGCAAAAAGCCTAAAATCTAGGGATTTGGCTTTTTTAAGTCAAAACTTGGAATTTTCGAGTTCCAGTCAAAGCTGGTCAATAGTGCAAGTGTAAACCCTAGGTTCGCATCCCGAAAAAGCAAAAAGGAGACATCCCTAAAAAATAGGGAAAACTTTCTAAAAATAGCCATACCGGGGATCGGGCTGAAAGTGCCAAAAACAAAACTTCCTAAAAAAATAGGAAAAAGCAAAAAAAGCAAACTTTCTAAAGTTGTCCAAATTTGTCCAAATCAATTGCGATCTTCGTCCTCTAGCCTTTCTAAGCACTATAGTGGTGTTCGTATTCCGGAATCACATAATTTGCAAAAACTAACTTTCAATCGTCAGGGCCTAAATTGTTCAAAATAGTACAAGGCTTGGTGAAACTGCAGCAAAAGGTCATAGGAGACTAACAAAACCCTAGAAAGCAGGAAAGAGAGGGTCCCCATTTGCAATGGGGCGATGTGTGAAAAAGGTCACAACATCTGGCGACTCCACGAGAGGAATGTTCCTGAATATTCCTAGGATAAAACCCATTCTGAACATTCAGAATCAAAAAATTAATTATAGCTAACTTACTCGCCGGCTCAGAAGGGCATTTAAAAAGGAAAGAGGAATCCTAAATTGTATCAAGATCTTTCATCCTTCAGTTATAAGTGTGTGCAAAAAATGCATTCATTCCCGTCTCTTAAGATCACTATGACTCTTTGGTTCCATCATGGCAAGTTGCATAATTTTAAGTGCTTTGCCTTAACTCCAAAAGCATCCTTGGATAGAGCCTTGCTGCCAGCGAGCTTGCTGCCAGCGAGCGTCCATAGCCCCCGCGAGGTTATCTCTATAATCTCACGGAGATTGCTCTACTTCCGATGATTTATACTTTGATTTGAAGGATACACCTATAGAGATTTCCGCACACCCAACAGCCAAATGTTTTGATTTTCTTTCTTTTCTTTCCTTTGATATTCTTTTCTTTTCACATATTTCCACACTTTGGCGTGTAAGCAATGAAGCATACCATGGGCTTGAGCATTATAGTGGCGCTGAAGTAAGACTTTTGACGAATTTCCTTATGTTTTCTTGCCATAACTTCATTGTGGGAGACCAAAATGACTCAGAGGATTCTTAAAGTGTACAAGATATAATGACTGAAAGACTCAGTGTCAAGATACAATTGATGATTCCCTTTTTAGTCAAATGCTCGTCCTAACTTTGAGATACTTTAGAAACAATTAATCTAAAATTCAAAGGCTCTTCACGAGTATTCATCGAAGGAATACCCCAAACACAGCTTAGCGGGGTCAAACCAATGTGTGCATGTTAAGCAACACCACCTTCTTGCCAATGGGAATCCTCCTTTATTACTAAACTAAAGCACGCGGAGGCAAACGAAAGCAAAACAACTAAGCTAACAAAAGCAAACTAAACTAAGGAAATAAAAACAACTAAACTAAACACACAACCAAAGCAAAACTACCCTAGCCATGTACAAACGAATTCCACCACGGAACTCAAGGCATGAAGTAATGTTTCAGGAATTGCCCATTAACGAGCAAAGGAATGTCATCACCTGTCAAGGTCTTTAACTTGAAAGTGTTCTCTCCTAGTATCTTGGCAATTTGGTATGGTCCCTTCCATAAGCAATCAAACTTGTCGTGATCTCCTTTTCGTTCATGGGGTTTATCCCAATACAGGACCAAATCTGAGATTTTGAAAGCTTTCGTAGTGGCTCGTCTATCAAACCATCTTTTGACCGTCCCTTGGTACTTGGCAAACTTCTCCAGGGCTTGATCTCTTTGTTCTTCTAGAAAAAGCAGTTAGGAGAGACGAATTTGGACTCTCTCTTCTGGATCCAAAAATTCTTGCATGAACTTCAGAGTTGGGATTCTTAGTTGGATAGGAAAAACCAAGTCATGTCCGTAGACCAGATGGTATGGGGAAGTGCCCAAAGATTTCTTAGCTCTTGTTCTGTCTGCCCATAGAGCAAACCTCGATTGTGTATGCCAATCTTTCGGGTTCTTATCAAGCAGCTTCTTGATCACATTGATTTTTGTTGGTTGATTCTGCCACTCCATTACCCTGGGGGTAGTAGTTCGAAGAGAATTTCAAAGTGATGCCATAATCGAATGCCCAGTTGGAAAACTTTAGAGAAGTGAAGGCGGAGCCATTATCGCACACTAGAGCATGGGGGCATCCAAATCTTGTGATAATGTTCTCTTCAAGGAATGTGATTACTGTATCTGTCGTACAGTTCTTTAATGCCTGGGCTTCAGACCACTGGGTGCAGTAATCGGTTGCTGTCAGAATGTATTTGTGTTGTGCTAATGACGATGGGTTTATTGCTTCGATAAAATCTAACCCCCACATAGCGAATGGTTTTACCTCTGTGATTGGTTGCAATGGCATTGCAAGGTTCTTCTCTCTAATAGTGGCAACCTGACAAATGTGGCATGTCTTTACGTGTTCATAGGCATCCTTAAAAACATTAGGCCAATAATATCCTGCCCTTAAGATCTGAAAGGCAGTGGCTTGGCTCCCTCCGTGGCCTATTCCAAACTTAGAGTGGAAATGTTCTATTATTCTCTTGGCTTCATCGTATCCAACACATCGAAGGTATATACCTTCATGATTCTTTCTGTAGAGCATTGATCCTTGGAGCATATATCGCTGGCACTTGATTCTGAAGGCTCGTTTCTGTGCAGAATTCATGGGAGCGAGGTATCTATGATCTGTTAAATATGACACGATATCATAGTACCATTCTTTTTGAGAGACGTCAATCAAGACATATGTTTGTTGTATCAGTCCAGGTCCTTCAACTGCCATAGTTTGTGTTAGGGCTTGCCCTCGGACTTATTTCATTGGTTGTAACTCTACATCATATTCTTGGATGGTGACAACCCACTTTCCTCGCCTTTCCCCTAGCTCGTTCTGCATCAAGACTGTTTTAACTGTAGCATCAGGTATAATAGCGAAGATCTTACTCCTTAAGATATAGTGTCTAAATTTCTTGATAGCCTTCACCAAGGCATAAGCCTGCTTTTCAACACTTGGATATCTTAACTCTGCATCCTTGAGAGGCGAGCTCATAAAAGCTATAGGATGCTCTTCCTTTTCTTCTATCCGCTGCGTGAGTATTGCGACACACGAATGTTCAAATGCAAAGGAGTAAAGGTAGAATGGCTTAGTGTAGTTTGGACTGACCAAAACTGGCGTGTCGGCTATAGCCAACTTGATTTCTTCAAATGCTTTCTTTGCTGACAGTGTCCATTCCATCTTTGCACCCTTTTTCAACATCTCATTTAAAGGCTTTACTATCTCAGCAAAACCGGTGATAAATTTTCTGACGAAATTAATCTTTCCATAGAAAGACCTCAGCTCCTTTTGGCTGGATGGCAAATTGATCCTTGAAATAGCATCAATACGCTCAAGGTCAATCAATATACCCTTCTCTGTGATCAGGTGTCCTAACAGCTTGCCTTCGGTGACCCCAATTATGCATTTCTTTGGGTTTAAGGAAATCCCATACCTTCGGCATCTCTGGAATATCTTCCTTAGGTCTTTAAGGTGACTCTCTCTTTCCTTTGAGATTACAGTAAGATCATCCATGTAGATGATTATACTCCTCCCAATCAGCTCTCTGAAGGCGATATCCATAGCTCTCTGGAATGTAGCTCCAGCGTTGATCAGCCCAAAAGGCATTCTTTTGTAAGCAAATGTCCCCCATTTTGTGGTGAATGCAGTTTTCAATCTATCTTCATATTCCACAAGTACTTGATTATAACCTGAGTATCCGTCCAGAAAGGACATCATCTGTGAACCATTCACAATTTGTAACACTTCGTCGAGGGATGGTAGGGAGTAATTGTCTTTTTCAGAGGCTTTGTTCAAATTTCGGAAATCAACGCACAGTCTAATTTCTCCACTCTTCTTCTTGACTGGGACCAAGTTGGCGACCCACGTTGAATGGCGTACTGGAAATATGATCCCTGTTGTTAGCAACTTTTTAACTTCTTGGTGTATAAGAGGTTCCAGTAATGGGTTGACTGGTCTCTGGCGTTGTCGGAAAGGTCTATTGTCCTGTTTGAGAGGGATTGTGTGGGTAATGATAGAAGTGTCGTAGGTCCTTAGGTCCTCGTAGCTCCATGCTATGATATCGGAATATTCTTTTAAAGCTTGAATTATTCCGACCCTTTCTTCTTGTGTACAGATTTTACCTATGTACACGTTTTTGGTGTTGTCTTCAGTCCCCATATTGACTTTCTTGAATTGGTCACCATTAGTCTTTTGACCTTTTATCTCATTGATCTAGTCTTGATCATACATTATTTCTAACTGTATCATTCCTCTAGGGATAAAATTTGTTTTCAAGTTCAAAATGTCGTCATCATCCAACTCTGCTTCTTCCGTTTCCTCATCATCAATCATTTGGGCTGTAAATATGTCTGAGCTTGTTAGAAACTCTTGAATCTGACCATCATCTTCGAACACTTGAAAATTTGTGATGTTATCCGGAATTGAAGGATTTAGTGACAACTTTATGGACAGATGATCCATGTTTCCTATGGTAAGGGGTTGCAGTGAACTAGCTGCTTGAGCTAACGTGTTCGCAATCTAGTTATCTGCTCACCCTACTGACCGGATGTTGAAGGCATCAAAGCTTTCTAGAAGGTCCCAGACCTTGTTACGGTAATGGGACAACCTCTTATCATGGCAAATATATTGCTTTCTAACTTGCTTGACTACTATCTCCGAATCACCATAGGCTTGTACAATTTTAGCCCCCTTACTTATGGCGAACAATAATCCGTGAACTAGTGACTCATACTTAGCTACATTGTTCATGCAGGGAAATTGGAGTCGACGAGCTATGAGAAACATCTCCCCATCAGGACTGGTTAACTTGAAACCAATACCTGCCCCTTTCTTGGAATAGGATCCGTCAAATCTTAGGATCCATGCCAGTTCTTCATATTGAGACCATACTAAAACTTGCTCTTCCCTTTCCTCCTGTGGCGGTGGTAGGGGTTGGATTTCCATGGTATTTCCGTTAAATTCTTCTAGTTTTTGGCTAATCTCACCTTCAACCTTTTGTTCGATTGTACGATAGGATGGTGAAACTTGTATTTCAAAGGTGCACCTCCGACGATCTTGCAGTTGATCTTCTTCCATATTTACCTCTATATTCTGCTGAGGCTCATGCCTTCGATAGACTTGTCTACTCTCGGTGTCACTTCCAGGATCTGCAAACTGCTGTAGCATCCGACGAACCTCTGTGATTGCTTTGTGGCATTCTTTACAAGTGAATTCCGAATGAGATGTGTCGTGAACCCGACACCAATTGGTCAGCAATAGCTCATGAATTTTACTCCTCATCTCGGCCCTTTGACATACATTCATCCATATGAATTCCTTGAAACTCTCGAACAATCTTTTCTCTTTACCTGGATCGTCAATCACTGTGAAGTCGGCTCCGTTTCCATTGGCTTCCCCTATGGAGGAGGCTTGTAGTGTTAGAACTTCATTCACCCTAGGTGTATAGCACCCTAGGTCTGTTTCAAGGAACAGTATTTCATTATTTTCTCCATATTTTGTAATTATTAGTCTGAGCCTTGGGGTACGATCAATTTTGATTTGATTAGGAACCCCTTTCCATGGTAACCACATGTGAGAGAAGTCAGCAGAAATATATCCATTCAGTCTTCTGGACCAATCCCTACTTAGTAGCATGCCATATCCATCTGGGATGTCTACGACAGAAATATCAATACAACTTTGCACTCTCGGATCTGCTGCCAATTGCATGTGAATATTGTTGAGCTCTCCCATCACAAGTACCTCAGTCTTGTCTAGTTGTGTGACTTTCTTGTCAGTCCTTGCCAGAACAAGTCCTAACTTTTGACAAACGGCCAGGGGCATTACATTGCTGGAGGCACCGGAGTCTACTAGGCAATTATGCAACATTTTACCAAATATTCTTACTGACAACAAGAATGGAGCAGGTTCATCTTTGCCTTGGTAGAAAACTACTTGGTTCTTTTCTGGTTCCTCTTCCTGCTCTTTGAAGGGAGAATCTCCACTGTGTGAGCTCTGTGATAATTCCTTTGCCAAAACTTCTTCTTGGAATATGTTTGTGTCCATGAGGACTTCTTCTGGTGTGATGCTTCCTTGGTTTTCAACTGATGTATGTATCATGCCTACAAAATTTGGAGATTGTTGTGGAACATCGGATGATGCAACATTGGTATTAGCGGGAATATTAACCGTTCCTCTGTTTACTGCATTTGGCCGAGGGATTCTCAATGCCACAACTTCAATAACACTACCAAAGATTGTTTCTCTAATTTCGTGGATTTTCATCAGTTCAATCAAAGGCGGGCTGACTTTTATCCTTTTGAATTCTTCTAATACAAATTAACTTAACCTCTTTAGCTCATCCTTAGGGTCGCCTTTTGCTTGAGTGTGAACTGGTTCTAGCTGGGGAACCGTTGGTCACCTTTGGTCAACTTGATGGGAATTGACAGGTTTTGATCCACTGGGTTGGACATTCTGCAGGCGATATTCAGGAGAATCCCTAGGAGGTGTTGGTGCATTGGTAGCATTGGGATTTGGTGGGGTCTGAAAGTTGTTGGGAGGAATAGATGTGGTTAGAGGCTCATTGTATTGAGCATTCCTTTGGTATACACGAGGTTGGTTTCCGGACGTTTGTTGGAATGCTTGCACTTCCCTAGTGCCTTCTACCAAAACACTATCATATAATGGGGGGAAGCTATAGCCATTGATTGTGGTCGGCTGATTTGAGACTAATTAGACTTCAAGCTTGACTTGACCTTGTGGCATTTCCACGGGGCTATTAGCAGATGCAGGTGGAAATTTTTGACTAGGCCGGTATGATGGGCCGTTCTGGAATGGGGGTCTGACATTTTCTATGACCAAAGCTTGGTCGTATCTCGTTACGAGAACAATCTCATACCCAGTTGTTGGAGCTTCTTCTACTCCTGAATTCCTTCTCACTTTGGAAAATGTCCGTTGCTACTTAGAATTCATGGCATTGTAACTCGGAATGTTGGTCAGTACTGTGTAACCTACACCATCCTGACAGTGCAGCTTATGCTAGGAATACTTTGTCTGTGGGACGATTGTCTGCAACAGGTTGGCTATCCAAGGGGGATGGCACAATACCATTGTTAGGTCCAATGTTCCATGTTCTTTTCTGGGGAACATGATTGTTATTCCAGAAATTCTGATTATTCCCTGGTAGTTTTGATTGTCTCTTTGGAAATTTTGACCGTCTCTTGTATATCCAGAAGAACCTTGTCTTGGATGATTCCCTTGATAATTTCTCTGCATTTGGTTGTTCTGTCCTTTCAAATAGGTTACCTCTGCCGACAGTTTCTTTACTTGATTGCTTAATTCCCTCATTTCTTCTTTCTCCTCTGAGGTCCGACTTGAAGTTGTTGCGTTTTGGAGATATACTGGTTGTGGCAGAGGTACTTGCGAGACAGGATTTCCAAGATGAAGAACCAACTGATTACTAGCTATGGGAATTGGGTTCATCACCGGAGTATTCTGAGACAATGCTCTATTGATATTTTGGATTTGTCCTTGTGCAATGGGATTTCCTAGATAGTTCAAGGGTCCTGTAGCGGCACATGAAACAAGTTCTCTCTAGGACCTTAGCAAGGACATGAAACAAGTTCTCTCTAGGACCTTAGCAAGGACATGAAACAAGTTCGCTCTCAAGCATCTGCAAGGTACATGATTTCTCAAATTCGCTTTGGACCCTCTCCAAGTACATCACTTGGAAATTCGCTGTAAATCTTGAGTAAGGTATAGGACGGGGTCTAAGGCAAGTTTTCTCCAAGTTTGAGGCAAGGTACAGGGCCTAAATGAAATTCAAGGAGGACACCATTCAAACAACCAAGGCTTGTTCTTGCAACTAGAAATATGATCATATAACACAAGAAACCTAGGCATGATACAAAGGAGTCCTAGATCTACTTTCATGCTCACAACCGACTGTCTTCACTCCACCCTAAGGAGACCAACCTGACTTGATGACGCCCTAGCTACTTGAGAAACTCTATCCCTTCAATGCAAAGATTAATAGCAAAGAACCTAAGACAACCTAGAAAGGAAAAAGTGGGGGGGTCCCAATTTGCAATGGGGCGATGTGTGAATACATCACAACAGGATGCAAGTAGATTTGACCATGTTTGGAAGATCACCATTGTTGAGCATTTTGTGTTGGGTGAATGGGGAGCAAAACCAAAAGAGATATATTTATGAGGCCATGGATAGGGCCAAAGAGGCCATCCATAAGTATTACAAGAGGGATGGAAGTAGATTTGACCTTGTTTGAGAGATCATTGATCGCAAGTGGAAAAATCAACTCCACTGACACACTCATGCAACGAAGTACTATCTCAACCCCAAGTTTTTCTTCTCCAATAGCTTCACAAAGGCTAATCAAAAGGCTATGGAGGGCCTATCCAAATACATTGAAAGGATAATACCCAAGGTTGAGGTCAGAGACCTCATTACTTCTGAGTTGCAAAATTATAAGCAAGCTTGGAGATGCTCTTTTCTTCACCATTAGCTCTACAATGAAGATCCACATAAATACCAAGTAAAAAAAAGTGAAGTCTTATATCCACCAAGTTACAAATTACAATTATTAGTAGAATGTTGTTTACTTACAAGGTCTTGAATATCTTGTTTGCTTGTTCTTGGTGGAAAGATTGAGTTGGAAATACCACAAATCTGCAAAAGCTTAGCCCACTGAGATTTGTCTCAACCTTGAAGTGCTTTTGGCAATAAGTGCAACATGAATTTATTTGATGCCATTCACACTAAGAAGCGAAATAAATTGACACAACAATACCTCAATGACTAGTCCTTGTGCAATACAATCTTCAATTTGCACAAGAAAGGTGGACAAATCAGAGCAGCCAATTGAGTTGCATAAGATTGATCCCTACAATGACTAGATCATGTAGGATGATGAACCATCCTTGTTTACAAAGGATGAGATTGTTGATTTCGTGAAGCAAGCTCTTGAGGATGTGGCTACAATAGAAGCAAAGGAAATTTGATTGTCATTGGATGGCATTGATATGGCGGAGAAGTCGATGCCATCTAGTGGTAGGGCAAAGCCAAGCAAAGAGCCTGGTGCAAGGGCACTATGGTCATCTTTGAGTCAATGTTGCTCATAGGGATCTAAACTTGAGTTTTGTGTTTATTCATATGTAATAAGGTCCTTTAGGACCATTTTTTATGTGTTTGGGTCATGTAGGCTTCCATCTAATTCAATACCTTTGGGCCAGGCTTCTAAAATACCTTAGGGCATGAAGACACACTTTCCAAGCATTGGTATAGGCTTCTAGCAAGTTTAATAGTGGGTCACTTCATAACTAGGCTAAACTCCTTGTAGCCCTACAACACTGGTTTTTCAAGCATACCTTTTTGTACAGAAAGCATCTGATGGAAAGGTTCTATCATTGGCCAAGGATGCATGTGGATGTCAAGAAGTTTGTAGAAGGTTGTGTGATATGCCAAAGCGCAAAAGGCTCAAGTTCCAATGCAGGTTTTTATCAACCTTTGTCAATTCCTAACCGCCCATGGGAGTCAATCAGCGTGGACTTTGTGTTGGGTTTACCCAAGACACAAGGATGACTCGTAACTAGGCTAAACTCCTTGTAGCCCTACAACACTGGTTTTTCAAGCATACCTTTTTGAATAGAAGACATCAAACCGGAGGCAAGGGTTGTTGAATTGATTTGGTAGGAAAAACAATAAGAAAAAAGTTTGTTTCTTGGAAAGTGTTTATCTTGATGGAGCCAAGTCATCATGAAGATTTGATTAATGCATTTTTCTTTATGATGGAGAAATTTGAGGTGAAAGCCCTTGTTAATGAGTTCTTCTCTATGAGGGAGAAGTTCGAGGTGCAATCTCTTATTAATGAGTTCTTCTCGGTGAGGGAGAAGTTCGAGGTGCAATCCCTTGTTAATGAGTTCTTCTCTATAACGGAGAAGTTCGAGGTGCAATCCCTTGTTAATGAGTTCTTCTCTGTGAGGGAGAAGTTCGAGGTGCAATCCCTTGGTGATGCATTCTACTCTGGGAGAAGCCTGAGGTTAAAGCCCTTGTTCCACCCTCTACAAGTAGGTATGGTAGATCCACCCTCTGCGAGTAGGCATGGTGGAGATGCATTCTTCTCTGGGAGAAGTCTGAGGTTAGAGCCCTCGTTCCACCCTCTGCGAGTAGGCATGGTGGTAATGCACCCTTCTCTGGGAGAAGGTTGAGGTGAAAGCCCTCTTCCACCCTCTACGAGTGGGCATGGTGTGCTTGTTCACCCTTTGGGTGTAGCTATGGTGAACGTATTATTCATGGGAGTAGCCATGGTGGTAGTCTGGTGGTAGTCACTTGGTTATTCAGAAGGAATCCTCCCTAGCTAAGAGGGAGTGTTGTTGTGTAGCTGGGTCGGACCCCTTCTAGGGCCGACCTAGTGCACAAAATGCCAAGTGGCATGTCAGCCTTGGCATTTGGATATCTTAGTTGTATGAGTTTAATTTGGGGCAGGCCCTATTTGGGTGAACCACTTCTATGTAACTTGTGATTAAGTTAAATGTAACTTGCAACTAAGGGAGACTCATATATAACTTGTAATATATAGGTCTGACCCTATCCTTGGCACCAAAAGTATATGGCCAACTTGAGGTCTATTAGGAGGTATTGATTCATATATATGGTCATCCATAGACATAAATTCAATAACATGAAGGACATGTAGTGTGCTCAAGGGTGACAATAAGAGCTTATCATCTATGGTTGGGAAGGCAACAGATCTGATGTTTTCCTGTGGTTAACGAGCACTACCATAAAATCAACAGTAGCTAGCTATTCTATCCAACTTCTCATGATGAGGTGATTTGTAATCCATATGGAATTTCTTTTTCCCTTTGCCTCTGATGTTTGGAGCTGCAGTTGTTTGGGAGATCTTAGTTGAAATCATGTCTCTACCTTTGCTTCCCTTTGTTATAAGCTTTCCAAAGTGGCTTCTTCAGGCTTGGACTATATTGGAGGGGTGAAAAGATGGAAACCGAACATATCAAGGTTATCATATTGATAAAAATATCTGCATCTGAGGGAGTGTTTTCATATTCTACAGCTTGTTCTCATTTAACTCTTTCAAAATATACTAATAGTATAGGAGAGATTTTCCAGATTCACATTAATACAGATTCTACCATGGTAAAGTATACCTAGTTGTTTTGTGAGCTTTGAAGAAATGATATCTTCGCCAATGCCTCCCCCTATTTTCTCCAGTAAGTTCTCATGCCAGTATTCACTAGGAGGGAAGGGAAGTGCTTGGGGCATTTTCTGTAGTTTAAAAGAACAAAAACAGCGCTTCTTTAGCAAGTTAATTTATTTCAAATAACAGGGTCGTCCCTCAAAAAGTTGGTCATTTTCCTATTTGAAAGAAAAAAAAACTTTGTGCATCATGAGCAGCCCCATTGCTCCTATGGATTTCCAGAAACATAAGAGCTGAAACTGCTAAAGGCATTCCAATTAGCATAAGCATTGGAATAATCTGGAATGTGCCACAGCATCCCAGAAAGTCCCAAGTGGGAAAAAAAGTCATCCATTAAATTGTCCCTGAAGAAAGAACTGCACAAATGGATCTAGCACAATCTTTCAAGGACCCCTATGGCCTAAATTTGACTGGTCTTTTTCCAACCCGCGAATAAAATTCTGCAAATAAGGTTTTCAAAAACTTTAGCCTCCCATGGAAAGTTCCCAAAACTACATCCAGCATGTAAAGTTCAAAATGGAAATAGAATAAGTCTTCTCACCAACAAGAACAAGTAATAAAATTATAAATTAATAATATTATTAAATTATTAGTACATTGTTTATTAAAGCATATATTCATAATTATATAATAATATTATATAGTTGGATTATCTAATTATATATAAATTGTTATATTAAAAATAATAATTAGTACATTGGGGTGCCAGTATACTGTTTATTAAATCGTATATTAATAATTATATGATAAAATTATAAATTAATAAAAATTTAAGATTTAGAAATTATAAATTAAAAACTTGTATAAGTTATACATCATTATCAATTGTTATAATATTTAATTTTTTATGTATGTATTTATAATTTTTATATGTTTTATGTATGTACATACCCAAATGTAACCAACCTCCACCAAAAAAAAATTGCACCAACACACCGTGCCATGTACCCTACTCATACATGTACCCGATTCAGCAACAGAGAAAAAACTCAGCATCAAGGCCAAGTGGCAATGAATCAAAATAAGTCAACTTTTTAAAGATTTTTGAGCCCCAAAAGGTAAAATACAAACCCATAAATACCTATACAAAAAATATGATCAGGACATTGTTCTTCATGGTGGGAACAGTTTTCTATGTATCCTTAGGTGATAATAATATGCTTGAGAATATTATTGTTCCTCAAAAGGAAGCATTCCATCCAATTTGAGGACACTCACATAGCCACTACGAAGCTATATTTATAGCTCCAATGAATAAAATATTCATACAAATTTGTAATTTTCAATCATATGACACTATGATGTGCATTGAACTCCTTTTTTGTTCTATAAATGAAAGAAAACATGCTAGGGGAAGGGGCCCAATTACCACCCACGTTCCAAATAACCGTCCACTCCATGCTCACCCAGCCCCCCAATTACAAGCCCACTAAAAAATGATAATTAAAAGACCACTAAAATATTTCACATGTACCAATAGCCACCCAATTGTACCCCCAATAGTCAAAATTTTAATATTTAACTGAAGGAGTTATGCAACTATATTGGTGCCCATAACACACAATTACTAGGTTATTTGTACATCAATATTCGTTAAAACAGTTATTAGAGGAATATGTATTGGATTAGTTGTGCAAATTCGTGAGATGGCTGTAGTGCATCGTTACTGTTGCATCTATAAGTAGGTATCAGGCATCACCTCTAAGTGACCACTTTTTGACCTTTGTGCACATAAAAAATCATCCCGCATACTTCATAACTACCTAGAAGCTGAAACAATCTTTAAGCTCTTAAGTCACATATGAAGAAAACCAAACAAATCGTCAAAATCCAATATACAATATACCATTTAGGGGCTTAGGGTGTGCAAAGTTAGCTATAACGGCTATTAGTACCCTTCCCCTAAGTTCTCTAAATTTAGTTTTATACATGTTTATTAGGTTTATTTTACAAAATTAGGCATATTTTAATGTTTGAAATTTTCATCTAGTTTTTGTTGGAGTCCCGAGTCCAAGTCAAATTCTAGATCTGTTGAGTTTTTGCCACATCCAAGTTTTTGAACTATGCATTAAGCAATCATCCCTTCCTGTGACACTTGCTCCATACTCACCTGCAGATCAAAAGAGAACTGCATCATAGGATATTTACAGGTAGAGATTGTTTCTTCCATTGTGTGTGTGGGTTAAATTGTTGTTCTTAGGTAGTTAAAGGCTAAATAAGTGCATATTCTGTAGGAATATAAAAATTGAGGATGCAATTGCATTGATGACTGATCTTCAATTTTAATAGTTATTCCCAAATAAGATGATTATCAACATATGTATTACTTGTGCATAATCAAATAGTATGGAAAAGGGACTCAGTTAATTGATGCAAAAAAATAAATAAATAAATGTCAAACTATCACTTTTCAATTGGGCTAAGTCATGCTTAATAAGAGCTCGAATATTATCTTTTCAAAGGATGATGCAGAAAGAAGATGGGTGGCTCTCGGAGGCTAGTGTTGACAAGGTGGCCACTATCAGTGTGCGAGTGGCCACCATTTTGAGGCTTCTTTAGCTCTGTCATGTTATGTATCGGGTTGATTAGTTTCGGGTTGTATTGTTCTTGTTGTGTTGTGTGTTTTGGGTTGGTAGGTAGATAGAATCTGATGAACATATAATGTAATTTTCTTTTGATCAATAGAGGGCGCTATCCCCACCTTGATAGCACTTGCATAAAAACAAAAAACAAAAAAAGAGCTCGAATATTATTAAAAATTCTCTGTGCATCATGTATGGTTACAACCTCTAGTGCTGCATCTTCAATTTATCTTCAAGACACCTTCTACAGTCTCCAATATTACCATTACACAACAAATGTCCCTAAATACCTAGGATATAGCATAACTTAGATATGCTTCTCTTCCTATTTGTGATGACTACAGTACTTAATAAATCCTCTTTGGACTAATACCACACCTTCTACCCTTACCTTACAGTATCCACATCCAAGGTGCACACCCCACTTCATAGTGCATACTACACCAATTAATTATAAATTTATAACCAGTATTTAATTTTATGATCAACACCCAAAGACAAGTAATTCTTCAAACACCTCCTTTAATAAAAAATTGGATAATTTATGCTTATAGTTATGATCAATGTTTTCCCTGTGTGCAAGGAAAAATGTATGTAAAGTGAAATTTGACTTGGCTTTCCAAATTTGTCAGCTGGGATACTAATTCTCAGAATCAACAATGGGGCTAGGATATTCTCGAAAAACAGTTAAAAAAGCTTAAGGATATTTTAGGTGCATAACACTAGACCTCTTTGTATTTAAATAATGTAATAAGCTATAATCATGGCACTGGATTTAGAGGTTATTTTTTTACATACTATCTTATTTACTGCCTCCAAGTTAAATCATCATGCTTTCTAATGCTTTTCCCATTAATTCAAATTGTAACAGTCAGGGTTAATGGAAAAACCACGTGCAAACAAATTACTTTCACTATATCAAATTGTAATATCCCAGATCAAATGTTAATTCATAAGGACACTACGGTGGTAATGTCAAGAAAGATAAATCACACAACCCATAAGAAAGATAATTCATAGAGACACTAGGGTGGTTATGCCCTACTCTTAAGTATAGAATAAAAATTGTTAAAGCATGTACCATTATGAATGCCTTTGTTCAACTCCTTGTAATTTTTTTTTATAAGGTTCACATACAATCGTCTCTGAGGGATGGCAAGAGCACAAGACACTTCAACCAATCGTTTCCCAGGGATCATGTCTCGCAACACCTCTGACTTGAGCCTTCTCAACATCCTTCAGAGCAGCAAAGATACAAGAAATCAAAGTATGTTATTATTTGTCATTTCTGATAAGGCCTTACCTACTCATAAATAATCAAATCAGTAGTTTCATGCTATATACCTTGGCTGCACAAGTTCATGAATACGTAAAACATGTTCACGTGTTTTCTCACTATCACTTTGAGCAGAGTCGATATCAATTTCTGAAAATGCACAAGCAGCAGATTCTGGATCTGGAACTTCAGATGGATCAAGAAAATGAAGCAATGCAAATAACTCTGTTAATGTATTTTGAAGAGGAGTTCCCTGCTCAGACCATATAAAACAGCAACCATGAATGTTTTTTACTCTTCTTCACCACTTAAGAAAAAAAGGATATATCACAAAAAATATCTTAAGAGTATCTAAAATATTAAAAAAAGTGGATGTTTTAAGGTATTATTTAAATTTTTGTGCCACTAACCCTAACCCTAATGGTTTATGGGCACTACCTATACTCTTAGCACTCACAGAAAGTAGAATTAAGATCCTAGCCTAACTTTAAATCTATATCAACTTTCAACAGCATTGTGCAAGGCTGCAGATACAACAGCAAGCTGCAAGAGTGAGAGCATAGACAAGTCTTCATCAGTTGAGTGTGAGCATTAGGAAGAGTGAGAACAACAAGGACTTGGTGTTAAAGAAAATATAGTGATAAAACTCTGAAAATAGCATCTACTACCATCCCCCACCATCCTCAAATCTAATCCATTGGTCCCCTCACCCTCGAGACTCTTCCAAATATCCCCACATCCTGAGACTCCGTGGCTGTCATGCCACTGACCTGACATCAAATAAACAGCAAAACCATAATGTGAAATTGTCTTACAAACATAAGACTTCACAATTTCAGTAATCGTGAATCTTGCAACAGCCAAATTATTCAGCAGGTCGTATGCAAGGAAATTACTAAGTATTAAACAAACACATATTATATCAGATCATCCCCTAAAAAGCAGGGATGCCACCTAATAATAGGTTAGCAAAGGAAAATAACCTGTTAAGTAAACAAATTAATCCAAGATGAGAAAGGGTGTGGTCATGAAGAGATATCACTAAGCAAACAAAGAGATGCCTCTACTTCTCGCGGTTGTGTCCATAGGGAGAGATCACAACTCTCCGCCACCAAAGGAGAGATATAAAGAGCAAATCCAGCAGTCCAAGGATGGGCATCAAACAAGAGATCCGATACAAGGCAGCCAGATTCAGGCATACAATTATTAAGTATTACACTTGTGATTTGGTCGTAGGCAATATGATGTTATTCTATATATATCTATTCACATATGAATATTATGGATGCAATAATGTGATCCTATATATTATTATATAATCCCTTATATATGGTATGTAGAAAATAATGTGTAAGTCTGCATATGTCTGTTTAAATGTTGTAGACAACCATGATAGAGATCATGAGGGAATACAAGGAGGGGAAATAATTATGAGGTCCTTTTCTAGGCACACTACCTCATGGTCGTGATTGATAGTCCCATGAGGCCAAGAGGGTGCAAGAAGTGCCTTGCCTTGCTCACCGAGAAGAGAAGTTCTCGCATCAGCTAGACACGGCTTGCTTCGAACGCCCATATAGTCATCCATCTTGAACTGGCCACCCTTTCTGACCCCCTGTTCAGTGAAGGCTTTGGCAAGAGAGATGTTACTACCAGCTATTGTTTGTCTCCCAACTTCGTTATTGTGTCTATAACTGACTAGATTCTCTCAACAAGCAGCTGGACCATCCAGAATACTTTATTGCCCCTGCTTAGAAGGGAACGATGCTCCAGGCACCCTATTGTAGTCTCGCCTCAAAACCCTACCATGGTTAACCATTGGACTAAGGAGCCCAATCATAGGGAGGAGAATAAGGATGGCATGATGAAGGGGAATGGTTATAGGATTCTTCACTAGGTACAAGACCTCATATGAGATGGAAGAAGGCCACATGATATCAAGAAGGATGGTATATCCGCTCTTGGACCTAAGGTAGAGGATCTCTTGGGCACCCTATCATGTCTCCTTATCCAAACTACATTATGGTTGAACCCTAATAACAAATTAGATATGATATATGACTAAAAGGATTATGAATATATACTCTTCAACCCTAGTAATGGTTGATCTTATGAATTGCATCTTCAATATTTGTCTAACATAATCACAGGATCTCAACAAGAAGTTATTTTGTTGTACATCCTTTCAAGTAAAGTTACACCTCTAACTATATTATGTTTCGTGTATATTTGAATTTGTGATTCTAAGGTAAATTCTAGTGTAATCCAGAAAAGGGACATTACAATGGCACATGGATATATGCCCATTAAAATTACCATTATAAGAAACTTGAAGTGAATAGATTACAACTTGAACTTTGATCCTTCAATTCAACCTATGACCATTCACATCAACATCTTACAAATTCTTCATCTCTAATTACATTTCACTGTATGTATAATATCTATGATCCCATTGATTATTTATTTATACCCAATTAAAAGTAAAGATTATAACCTTTCACCCATAACCCTTTTACACTACATTATTGTATTCTCCATAGGCACCCTCGAGTCCTGTTTTGATTTGAACTAGGTTCAGGTCCGGGTCTAAGTCCCAACTTCAGAGACATTTTGGAAGTCATTCGGTTGCATGATATAGTGAAGCCATCAACTACCATGACTTTGAAGCCTTCTACCTCCTCAACCACTAGCCTCCTCTTCGCAACAATTCTCTCATCAATGAAATTGTGAGTCGCTCCTGTGTCAATGAGAGCAATGACATGATGTTCTCCTATAACTCCCCAACCTCTAAAGGACTCATTTTTGTGAATGCTCGAGAGTTGAGCAACCACTCCTCTATCTTCTAGCTCACTTTCAGGCCCTTCTAAAGCCTCTTTATACTCGCTGTCCTCATTTTCAGTCTGCTGTTCTGAAATTTCAGAATCTGATCCATCAACTGCATAGGTCTACATTTGATGTAGATTGCCCTTCCCATGACATTTATGTCCGGGGGCCCAAGGTTCTCTGCAAGAATAGCAAAGATTCTTTCTCTGGAGCTCTTGGCGGAGCGCATCATCCATCTAGGAAGGAAACTTTTTATGCTGATTGGAAAAAAAATTCTTGTCCTTCCGAAATGAAGAAGGCTAGGACTGAAATTTGGCCCTAGGGGCAACCAACTCCATACTTCTTGATTTCTTGATGGCTTCAACTAAGGTAGGTGGATCAAATGCTTTGACCCATCCTTTCAAGGGCTCTTCGAGACCTTCTGTGAAAAGAACAACTAGCCTCTTCTCTGAAATGTTGTTGACCATAACTGAGAGATTTTGGAATTCAGTTATGTAATTATCCAAGGAGCCTTGCTGTTTGAGTTGAGCAAGCTCTCTGAACTTTACCTCCGGATCCTTAGAATCAAACCTTTCAATCAGCTTGTTGGTGAATTTAGCATAGGTGGCTATCAAGTTATGACCAAGGGTGACCAACCCATGGTACCACCATTCGTGAGCAACTCCATCTAAGTGCAAGGTGGCGAACTTGATGGCTTTTTCTTCGGGCATAGGCCTCAAGGACAAATAATTGTCCAACTTCTACACCCACGCTTTAGTTGTACTCTTACTGCTTCCATCAAAATGCACTAGACTAACCTTCCCAAGAGCTTGTTGATAATCTCTTGGAGTGGAGTATTGATTATCATACCTTCCTTCCCTCCTCTTCTTCTGATTCATGTACTAGTCAAGAGACAAGACATTTCAGATCTCTTAGGAAATGCATACTCCACAAAACTAGCCTGGATCTCATCAGCCACAAGGACTTCGACTTTAGGAGGCGGTGTTTCCCTTTGAAGGAAAACTGGTTGCAAAGGTCTTGTCACCAATCCAACAAGCATTCCATTATTTTTGCTACTATTGTTGCTGCCATTCCCATTACCACCAGAGTTGTTGGAAGTGCTGGCATTATTTCCACTAGTATTTTGATTCTGGTCTTGACTATGTCCTCCTCCAACATTCTATCGAAAAGTGGCTATCATCTGGGACATCATGTCCATCATAGTATCAAATTTTTTCTCCATTTTCTCCACAGCCACAGTTGCATCATTCTGACCGAATATTCTTTCTCCCTTTGAATCCACTGAATCTACTAAATCAACTTCCTTATCTCTGTTTCTCAAAACCTCTAAAAAAGTTTCCTCTGCTAGCACTGATGGTATCTGATACTGCTGCCTCCTCTGTTCCCTGTTGCAGTATCTGATATCTCTGTCACTCATTGAACCCTTCTATCACACAGGCTGGCAGGAAGAGTGGATCTGATACCACTGTAATATCCCCAACAATTTTATTTTTATTTTTACAACAAAATCACAATCACACCAATCACCCGTTAGGGTTAGAATAATGTAATCCAAACAACCGAAAGGAACCCTACACCTTTTGATCATCGAGAGCCCAAACTAGGAGGGTGAGATCATAAGGTGGCAGGGGATCGTTAGTTGCAAACTGCTAAAAGTGCTGATTACAATAATGGGCGGCAAGCCAACCCCTTCCGCTTATCCAACGAGTAAACAAGATACTTGGCAGTAAACCAGCCAAGGCAACAAGAGCACACTCAACACGAATCACTCTACCGCAATGTTTCAGCGGGAGGACTGAACCCAACAACAAAGCTCAACTCGACCGCTTATGCAACAGGAGGATCATTACAAACAAATATTACTCTACCGCTTATGCAATGGGAGGACAGAATTACAATTATCCTACGTAGGCAGCAAGCCAGCCGCTTCCACATTTTAGTGGGGAATACAAGTATAAAGTAGGAATAATTGATTGTTCAATACTATTGAAATCAACCTTACAATAAATGTACCTACATTACACTGTTAGCATCCAAGAAGCATTACATTCTCAATGTTATCAAAAGAAATGATCCCAATCGGCTACAATGAGAACTACGGAGATGACAAGCCAAAACTACTACTAACACCAATTCTGAAATTCTGAAAATGCACAGAAAACTCACCACCAGCAAGCTACGGACACACTAATATGCTTACAAATCCTCTAAATCAACTCTGAATTGCACGAGAACGGAAGCAAACAAAAGGTATAGCATAGACGATGAGATCCAAACCTCAAACTAGCCACACAAAGACCACAAACAATCAACACGCAACCCGAGGCACATCCAAATGGTATAGCCAAGCCGGAAAATTTGATCTGCAACTAAAAATCTGAATCTCCAAATCACAATCTGCAAATTTGTGGACCTTATCGCCCAGGGAATACAGATAGATAGGGCCAATACCCAGAATGATACTCTAAACACACAGGCAGTTACGAATAAAACTCACTTCCAGCCAAGTACGCACAAGCAACATAGAAACTCCAAAACACACACTGAAAACTAAATCAAGCACTCCAAAACATCACCAAAATCAACTATCCAGCTAGGTATTGTGTCCCAAGTACGAAACCGAAGCAACTAGGAAGCTCTTCCAACTTCAAAGTTCAGTCACTCACCATTCCGGCAACATAACGATATAAATTCTCAAGATGCCCAAATGAGGAGCCAAGCACCTATATAAATAGATTTCTTGGTCTGGAATTTAAATCCAAATACTACCAAATTCACCTTTCAAATTTGCATTTCATTTCCCAAGGTGGGCCCAAGCTTGGTGCCACACTCATATTGCAAAACTCACACCAAAAAGGGGAAAACCACGATTTGGCAAGTAAATAAAACTTGGCTAATAAAAATAATATCTTAACATTCACTTTTGGCGTCCCCTTTATCAAATAAATATTTCACCTACCCAGACTTAGGAAAATAACATTATGCATAATTCTCAATACAATTGATCAGTAATATAAAACTTTAAAGTAAAGTAATAATATTTAATTAATTCACTTATATCTCCAATACTGATCACAATCAAATCCACAGGTAAACTGAAGTGAAGAAAAACATTGAATTGCACTGGATCGGAGCTCTGCCCAACACTACCAAAAATAGCAATACCTGAACTGGCACTTACTAAAAATAGTAAGTCAAGAAAAACTAATCCGAAAATCTTGATCATCGAACCCGAAGAGAGCTCAAAAAACCCATAAAAACTGTACTATCCAGTCAGCCCAGCACCCACTTATTAAAAATAGCAATTCAAACTTCTCCTCAAAATTGAATGCATGTTATACCACTGAGAAACTCTCGAAAAACCCAAAAGGAATCCATGAACAGAAATGTAGAATTCCCACCGGAAAGCCCTCAAATGGCTCGTGCAAAACTCCACAAAAATAGGAAACCCTAATTCTCCATTCCAATTAGCTTACGGGTCTCTGAAATAGGCCAATGGACCACTAATTACTCCTCACTGAGAAGGGGACATTACACATGCTCGTAGCTGGTTATTGTGCTACTCCTACATGGTTACAAGTGTTGATTTGTTCTCAAAGACATTGAAGAGGAGAATTTCAACAAAAGTGGTAGGTTTTTGTTTTTCGTTTTTTTTCCTTGCATTTTTTTAACAAATTGAAATGAACTCTCTAGTTTTGTTTTATTTTTTCATTTAGGTTTGATTTGTGCTCCTAATGTTGGAGGCCAACCTAGCTTTAAAACGGACCCTCACTCTCCCCTTTGAAAATATGTGGAAATGGTAGAACAACTTCCAGGTGGAGGAGATTTTGATTGCATTTGTTCTCATTGTAAAGAAGAATATATAAAAGGTCATATAGTCAAGTGAAAGCACATTTGTGCTTTATCCCTCCAAAAGGCATCAAATTTTGTGCAGGCATGCCAAAAGGTAAAGACCTTACCAATGCACAAGTATTGGTATTTATTGAAGAGCAAGCAAAAGCAGACAAAGCAGCAGGGAAACAATCTACAAGTGCTCATCCTTTGGCAAAGACTAAGAAAGGATCAAAGGCCTTTCCATCACCTTCCAATCTTGAACCTACAGAGGACCATCCATTCTTGTCTATACCTCAAGAATAACCTATGACACATAAGAGAGCAAAGCGACCATTGGAAACATCAATTCACAATAAGAGTAGACAGATTGCCGAAAAAGCCATAGCTAAATGTATCCACGCCAATGGATTGTCATTTAATGTTGTTCACAAAACTTAATGGCAAAAAATGGTGAGATTAATTAATGGGCTCCAAAGGGGTTCAAGGGCCCAAGTTATGAGAAAATGTGTACTTCCTTACTGGAGAGAGAGTTGAAACGTGTAGAGGACTCCTTGAAGACCATCAAAGATTCATGGGTCGAAACAGGGGTGTCCATCGTATCTAATGAATGGAAAGATGCAAGAAATTGCCCATTGATCAATGTTATTGTATTGTCCCCTAAAGGGCCAATGTTTTTGAGAGCGGTGAATTGTGAAGGGTATTGATCAATGTTATTGTATTGTCCCCTAAAGGGCCAATTGTTTTGAGAGTAGTGAATTGTGAAGGGTAGGCGAAGGATGGCCCGTTTATTGTTAATATCATTTGCCAAGTCATTGAGCAAGTTGGCCCTCAAAATGTTGTTGTTCAAGTGGTCACAAAGAATGGCAAAAACTATAGGGCTGTTGGGTTATTGGTTGAAAAGTGCTCTTCAGACATTTTTTGGACACCTTGTGCTGTCCACTCACTCAACCTAATGCTGCAAAAATTGCCAACAAAATTGAATGGGTCAAATAGATGCATGTTGATGTTGAGGAGATCCAAATGTTCATCACCAACCACCATATGTCACAAGGCATATTTAGGCAATTGTCGAGATTGGATCCATTGCAAGTAAGTTAATTTTAAATTTAGGTAAATAATAAAATTATAAATATGTTTAGTAAACTTTTTAATTTTAATTTTTCCTTATTTTGATTTTGAAATAGATTTTGAGACCCATTTAAGCTCCAACACACTTGTGTTGAGACAACTTTGTGAAGGTTCGTGAGACATTATCTAGCATGGTAATCAGTCCTAATTGAAGCATATAGAAGAAATATATCACTACAAGGGCAGCAAACATTAGGACAAGGATATTACTAATTACATGACTCTTGGTGGGATCGTGTTGAGTACCTCCTGAGTTTCACTAAGCCTATATTGAGTATGATCCATTATATTGGCATGGATAGGCCTTGTTTGGGTAAGGTATATGATAGCATCAACTCAATGATTGAAAAGATGAAAATCATCATAAATGAAAAAGAGCAAGATCTCAAAGAAACATTCTTCAAAGAACTACAAGTTTACAACAAATCATTGTGAAAAGATGGAACAAAATGACCGCCCCATTGCATCTCCTTGCCTTTGCATTGAGTCCAAAGTATCATAGTCAACAGCTTCTTACTGCCGCAAGAGTTGCCCCAAATAGAGATCCAGAAGTTGCTCAAGGGTACAAGGCGGCCCTTCGTAGTCTCTTTCACCAAGACCTACAGGCTGCAGTGAGAATTGAATTCATGAGTTTTGCAAGCACAAATAATTATGGTCTTGAAACTCTTTGTGACAAGCATTGGGTTGATGCTCATAGCTGGTGGTACTTCCATGCAGAAGCATACCAGCACTTAAAACCTATTGCCATCAAAAGTTTCTGGCAAGTAAGTTCTTAGTTATTAAAAAACAATCTTCTATCTTGCTTACATTTTAATTTTATTTATAACTTTCTAATTTCAAAATCTTTATAGGTTCCTAATTGATCTTCATCTGAGAGGAATTGGAGTACATAATCCTTCATTCACTAAATAAAGCGCAATAGACTACACTCCAGAAAAGCAAAGGACTTGGTCTTTATGAATAAAAACTTGCGGCTCCTCACACACAAACAAATTTCCTACAAACAAGGGAAAACGAAGCAATGTGAAATTAATCCAAAGCATGCTGAGTTGGATGATTAAATTTCCCGCCTTACTGCACTTGGAGTTGATGATGAGCTACCTAATGATCGTGAGGCTGAGAATGCTGGTACTACTGCCACTGCCAGTAGCACTATTTCTGTTTCTTCTAAATAACCACAGCATATGGAGGATGGTGATTATATTTTTAATGATCCATATGATATTTGATCAGTGATGGCTGCTTGTTGACACTTGATATTATTATTTTTGAACTAAAACAGTAATATGGTGCTGTATTTTGCTATGTTATTTGAACTAAAACTTTAATATATATCATGACAGTCAAGTTTTGACTATTAATGCTATGTTATTTCACTATTAGCATAGTGGTGTATTAAATTGACTATTAATATAATAGTGCATTTTGCTATTTTATTTCACTATTAGCATAGTGGTGTAATTTGAACTAACTACTGCTACTGCTGTATATTATATATATGTATATAGTTTTTATTTTTATGTTTTTGTACGGGTGAACCCAAAACGAACCCACCCGCACCCACACCCCCCCCCCCCCCCCCAAAAAAAAAAAAATTGACTGAATCCACAAACCTGAACCTCAAACCCACACTCGAACCCGAGCACAAGCCAGAACCGGAACTGGCACCTTAGCTTTTACATAAGGGTTGATACAACTAATTTTTGAGGTGTTCAAAAGCAATAAAATTGATTTCCAGCTAAATCCCTTAGTCAAATATATATAAGCCACTTAAAATTGTAAAAAGGTTTCATTCTGCTTTTATACGACCATTATGTATGCTAAACTTATAGACTCAGTGATAAACTGCTGTATTCTGCATTCTACCTGGGAAGATAATTGTAAAATGAATAACAATTAATATTTGGAAAAATTAATGATACTCACAGTCATTAGCAATCGAAAATCTGTTGATTGTTGCTTAAGAAGAATGCCAAGTTTAGAACGAAAATTTTTAATCCGATGACCCTCATCAACTGCAGACAGAAAAATACAAACAAAAATCAAAGGTTATTTCAGATCATTTGCCCATACATTGCTCCTAACTATTTATATCAAAATCTGAAATGTCAACCATCAGATTTGAAATCAGACTATTTTTTAACAAATGCAAAAGTTAAAGAACCACCATTCTCACCCAAAATTTGGCACTATTGCACACCCGCCCCCCAAACTTAGTTCTTATATTAGAAAAACAGACTAAATAGTTTTCAATAGCAGGCACATTAATCTATTGATACTAGACGAATGAATTCTAAACAAATGCCCAAACGATAAAAGTAAAAGCTTTATCTGCTATTACTTTTTTTTTTCAAATAAGGAGTAATTGTATATTAGTAACAAGCAGATATTATTAAAACTCCCACATTAGAACCACAATGGATAGATTGAGTAGGTAAAGCAGAGAACATAGAATCATATGCCATTACAAAGCTGAAAAAAATCTGCCAAAACCCAGCAGGAAAAAAACAATTATACCATATAGAAGATAACTTCAGTAAGACTGCATAGGGGCAAAAACAGAAGGATAGCCACATTAAGTCAGCATAGTATTACAGAAGCAAAAGGAAATAAATAGATATTTGAGTTAGTTGAACAATCTCCTGGCCCTGAATGATGAATCCAATCCAAAGTGGGGAATCCTGATTTAGGGAATGGATGTGACAGATAATTACCTACACTTTTTGAGGATGAGGAGATGTGTTCTGCCTTTTGTTTGGGTATTGATAGTACCTGCATTCATAGATAGAACCAGCATACTTTTTCTTTGAAGGGTTCCTGTAAAGAACATCTTTAATGATGTTAATGCAATTCTATAGGAATGAGGTATGTGCTATAAGAAACTTTATGCTAAATGTTATATGAAAGATGTAGTTGATTAGCATGAGGGCATTGAACCCGTTATCCTAAAATAGTAAAATTCAATCAGACCAGTGACGGATGCTTCAAGGTTGGTGAGCTCATTGATTATGGTAACATAGTTAAAATGGGGCAAAGGGCGCTCCCAATGAAGAGGAGTATGCTGAGGGCTTTAAAAGTAAAAGGGGATGCTAAATACATTTTGCAACTGGATTTTATGATACCCAGATTACAGGTTAACGACATTTTTTGTTCTGAAGACAGTGGAGGGGAGGAGAGAACTTGTTTCGAAAGAGAATAGAATGGTTAACAGGGCAACCAGGACTGGAGACATGAGAAAACCTGGCACATAGTTCTTTAACAGTAAAAGCCTGTGGGTTGGAATCTTGGGGAAAAGGGGTGATGACTAGATTTGGCAAGAGGGTAGAATGTTGGAATAAATCTGCTCGTGATGAAAGATAGATCAATTCACACAGACTTTGGGTTCAGGAAAGAGAAGGATGGAAGGGTCGCCATTGATTTTAATTCAGCCCTTAGGGGATCTGCTGCAAGTCACCTAGCAAAATGTTGAGATTTTGTACATTGACATGCTGCATTTGGAGAGTTTCCTGGAATTGACCTTGAGAGAGAAGTAGAATTTATTTCATTTTACTACTATATTAGCTTTAGCTAAGAATCAAGAGCTCCTCCTGAGACCACATATCATCCCATTATACATAAGTTGCATAGAATCTATGTTACATCAAGTTTCTGGGATGGAAACTGCAAGGGATGGGAGGATACATTTCTAGAATGGCTTTTCTGAGAGGGCATTTTCATGGGGCGACAAGGGACAGCTATTGAAAAAGGGAAAAACTAAAACAAAGGAAATTCCAAATATTCATATGACCAGACATTCATCATATACATTATAGAGCCTTATTACATAATATCAAAGCTCAGTTAAGATTTCATTTTTGAGTTAACACACAAATGAATGAAATTCCATTGCTTTCATTGTCTGCGTGCTTATTTATTATATTAAAATTAAAACAAAATTTGAACAAATTTTTTAGCATGTAGCATTTAGAATTTTTAAGAAGGCAATAGAGAGCAGTTAAAGAAAGTTCTCTGTAAGGAAATATTACAGATGTGTGATACAACAAAACATGTTAAAGTTGATTGTTGAAGCAAAGGATGCGCAAAAGACTTTGTGAAGGAAGCCGAAGCCCATATATTTTAAAACCAACTGAAGGAAGAGTCAAGCACAGGACATTACAGACCACTTTTTGTGTAAAGAAAGACTCATGTGGAAGAAGTTGACTCCTAACTCAAATACATTGAAAATTTGCATGTGAAAGAAACTACAAATTGTGAAAGGAAAATCAAGTCCAAGGTAAAATCACAAAGGACCCAATGAAAAATGATTGAGTCACAATTTGCAATGACATACAATCACTTTTCGGGCATCATGTAAACTAAATCTAGGCAAAAGAAATACCAATTGTGTTTAGAGTATCACGTAGACTCAGTCACACCAAAACATGATACATCCTATAGTCATATTTATCAATTGAATTTGCAGGTGTCCAATGAAAAGAGATGGATATGTCTGCTCTATAAATAAATATTTCTAATCTATGTACAGTGTGGTTAGAAAATTTGCATAGCTGAGACAATCAGTGGATCTCCTAACCATGCCAAGATGGCTAGCCATTCCTTGACATTACCTATGTTTCCTTAAAAAACTCATGTCGCGAGGACATTTCCAAATTTTTTGATCACTCGAGGATGCCAAAGGGCATTTTTGACTTCTCACATATTCCAAAAATGTTCCCAATGGGTGACTAGATTTGAAAATGCAAGGGATGTATTCTGAGGGTACATAGCATAGAATCCTAGATAAGATCATTTGATAAGCCTTGAGCATTAAGAATATATTTTAATTCAATACCTTTAGGAAGACTACCAAGAGTATCATTGGATTTGTCTAATTGGGGGATCCTATGGCTGTTTTGATTAGGTGTCTAAAAGTGGCCAGTCATTTGGATAAATCATTTGTAACTCTTTTTTAAGAAGACTTTCGCTCCTTTGTTATTATCAAATATCTTGGTAATCATTATATGTTTTTACTTTTCATAATATGGTATCAGAACCCAGGTGACACCTCGAGATCGGCGAGCACGTGAATTCTATGGACTATTGCAGTGACAAATTGCATGCATGTGATGTAGATAATACCAAAAGGAGTCATTTTTTGGCAATTTTTTTCAAACAAATTCATGAATGATTTTTTGGCAATTTTTTCAAACAAATTCATATTAAAAACCAGCGGATTTATTTTTACAACAAAAATCATATCATATTTTCTAGAAGGAATTGCAAACTTTTTGCTGGAAATTCATGTGGATTTTTTTTGAGCAAATATCAGGCCATTTTGTCTAAAAATTGTGCTTCGTTATATCTGCAAATTGCATTTTATTTATTGGAAGGTTCATGCACCCTATTTTCTGCAAATAGCTTTGCCTCTTTCTTGTGAAAAATCATCAATTTCTGGCATGGATTTTTGGCATGCGATAGGGTTCATGCAAATCATGACAAGATTTTTTGACCTAGACGACAAAACAAAACATAGCGGTTTTCCTTCATTTTTTGATTTTTTTTCAAAAATTATCAACAGCTAAGTTTTTACCAAAATATTCCAGCATTTCCATTGCAGGCTTTTGGTAATTTTCTACTAAAATCATGGGTTTTTCTTTGTTGGGAGGGTTTCACAAGATGTTTTAATGTTACTATAGCAGCAAAAGCATTTCATTATTTTTTCATAATTTTGGGCAGGTTTCACAAAATATTTTAATGTTACTATAGCAGCAAAAGCATTTCAATATTTTTTCACAATTTTGGATTGTGATAGGGATGGCATCATTACCGATCATCATGTTGGATTCTAGCAAACGCTTCGCTAGCAAGAATTACAACACATCAAAACAACTCATGCTATTCAAGAACATATGCCCCTATAAGATTGTCCTCGATATACACTCAGCCAATGGTTGCAAGTAAAGACCAAGACAAGTTTAATGATCGTAATCGTGAAGCTATCATGCCGGTTGAGTTATCAATAACAATGAAATGCTTCTAGAGATTCCCCCAAGAAAAACCTCTATGTAGATTTGAAAGCATTGGCAAGATCTGCGCAAGATGTCAGATAAAGGATAGCCCTTCTTCCTAAAGAATATGTTGTTCTCAATCATGATGGATGAGAAGATGTCTATCTAGGATTATTTGATGAAGATCAAAGACATTTGAGATCAATTGCAAGTCATAGGATGCACAATGAAAGAAGATATGGTGGTTACAATGTTGAAAACCTTACCATGGTCATACGAACATTTCATTGAAACACTCAGCATCACATCTATCAGTGTTGACCCAAAGTTCAGTGATTTGTGCAACAAGACAGATGAAACAAACAATTTGGTAACAATAGTGATTCACTAAGTGTGGGAGAGGCCTTTGCAACCATGGACAAGGTTAAAGGCAATTGGCATCAAAAGAAAGATCAAGGGAATTTTGATGATACTTCAAAGAACATAAAAATATCACATCTCACTATTCTAGTAAACTTGGTTGTATGAAGAAGCACTACAAAAATAGGTTGGTTAATCTGCAAAAGGCACATGTCGTAGAGCATTCTAAGCATCAAAAGTTTTTGCATGGTACATCAATTCTGGAGCATCTTGACATTTCACATAAAGGAAAGATTAGTTCATAGAGTATACAACCTGCTATTCAATGATCTTCAATGATGGTAAAGAGTGAATAGTTATCAACAAAGGAAATGTGCAAATACCTTCTAAAGGGAAAAGTCTCATATTTGTCATGTATATGTCCCAAAAATGGAGCTCAATATACTCTCAATGACTCAGATTATGAACCATTATCCCGATTTGTATGTCATATTTAGCAAACACAAATGCCATATTATTGTCAAGGAATCCAAGAAACCAATTGCAACCGGTATTGAAGATCATGGTTTATATCAGCTTGTTGATGCTGAGAGGTTCAAGAGCATGCTTTGGCAACCAAGAGTGCATCAAATATCAATACAATACAGCATCAATGATATGGGCACCTAAATCTAACCTGCCTCTCTCAATTAGCTCGAGAGAATTTGGTAGATAGCTTACCTAACAAACAACAACAAATAAAAGGTGTTTGCAGCATAGTTACGAGACTCGAACTCAACTCGGACTTGGCAAGCATGACTCGACTCAAAACTTGGGACTTGGCAAAAAAACTCAACAAAGTGAAAAAAACCCAAGAAATTTAGAGATTTTTAAGGATTTAAAACTTGTTTCATGCACCCTTTATTAAATAAACCTCAAAGACACAATAACATCATCAAATAGAAGCTAATTTGATCACATACACAAGTATACATTGACAACATAAGTATAAATGAGAATTGTAGCTGAAGGAAATAGCACACTCAGATATATAAATGTTGTCAAATGTAAACAAAACTCATGAAATATGAAATCCATGACACCAAAAGTGCCAAACAAATATTAAAACAACATCTAGAAGTCTATGGCTCAAAGGACCCTGCATCCTTCCTACGAAGGTGTCTAACGTAGGTCGTGGATGATGTAGCAGCCATAATTATTTTTTAAATATGAATATGCAAAGATTTGCAACAATTTATTTTGTAAATTTTTATGATCTTGATTCATCATTGGCCTATTACTTTCTTAGACTTATATTTTGATGGGGGTTTGGAGGCAACACCAAAACGAGGTTGAGGGTAGCAACCCTTGCAAAGGTTTGACAATGAGACAAACAAAAAAGTAGAGAAAGGTCTAGATCTTGGGGGAGAGAGGAAAGACTGAGATAAAAAGAGGTAGAAAGAAGGGATAGAGGAAGAGTGATAGGTCTAGAGCTCAGGACAGATAAAGTGAGTTTGATAGCGCGAGGGAGAGAGAGAGACACACACAGCTAATAGGAGCTTGTTGATTACTAAAATTTGACTTAGTCTGAAAGTTTATAAGATCTTCTATAACCTAGAATTTGCATTATAACTCTTAGAGATCTGAAACCACTCTCAAGCATCCTACCAATATATACATAAAATATAACGTAAGTATACAAAACTTCCAATCATAGGTCTAGACATAGTCAAATTCACTGTAGAAGAGTCATCATCTTTGCTCAAATTGCAACTAGTAACCATGGTTGAAAAACTATGCGAGTCTTTGAAAGGCTCGCGAGCCCTAGTTAGCCGCGAGTCACTCGCGCATAAACTTGACAACGAGTTTTACCCTAAAATCGCGATGATTTTTTATCAAAAAATCGCTAAAAACAGTTAAAAAACTCGGCCCTTTTCAACGATGCGAGCCTTCTTTCTGACACACGACTGCTAGCTAGGGCACGACCTTCTTCACATGATTGATAGGTGTCTTTTTGCCATTTTCATCAGTTGAAAAAATGCAGACAAATGGTTTACATCGGGTTTTCAAGAGCATTGCAAGGCACGACAATGATTGCGCGACTCGAAGGCACAACAGTTCCCTCTTGCATTTCATTTACCAATAATATTTTGAATTTCCTTTATGCTTTAATTGATATCCATACCCAATCTCTGATAAAATGATGTATAAAAGTTTAAATTAATTGATAATTGGCTTTATTTTAAAATTTAAAAATAAAAAGAATTATAAACTATTAAGTATAAATATTAGACATTAGGAATTATTAATTTTTTAAAATATATTAAAAAAAATATTATTATAATTTAAATCATATTCTATTAATATATGTTAAATGTTTATTCCAAATAAAAATTAAAATAAGTAAATTTAAAGATACATTAGCAATTATTAATTTTTTTTAAATATATTAAAAATAAAAAATTATTATAATTTAAATCATATTCTATTAATATATGTTAAATGTTTATTCTAATAAATATTAAAATAAGTAAGTTTAAAGATATTAGTTTTATATAAATGTGTGTTTTAAAGAATATTTTAAAGAAAATGTATTTTCAAAAGTTCGATAAAGTTGCCGAGTTTTTCAACCTTGCTAGTAACCATAGGTGTATTTATTGGATTGCAATCTTTTATTCAGAACTTCTTCAACATTAACATATTTCATTTGTGATATAAAGATTATTTTATCTAATTGAGAAATGTGCAAACCAGGAAACAAAGATAGCTCACATAGCATTGGCATCTCAATTTCCTTTTGCATGTTTGAGACAAATCATGGCACATCTTATCACTCTCACCTCCAAAAATGATGTTATTGGCATATACCGCAACAATTAACAGCTTATCTTCTTCATTCTTGATATATAGATTGCTATCTGCTATTCCTCTTTTGAAACCTTGTTCTTGGAAGTACTTGTCTAACCTTTAATACCAAGCCCTTGGGGCTTGCTTTAGTCCATAAGGGGCCTTCTTCAATTTACACACATAATCTTCAATCTCCAATAAAATAAAAAATTCAGGTTGTTCATTATAAACTTCCTCTTCAAGATTTCCATTGAGAAAAGCTGACTTGATATCCATTTGATAAACTTTGAGATTCTTGAAACTTGCAAGAGCTAAGAACATTCTAATTGCCTTTATTCTTGCAATAGGGGCAAATGTTTCTTCAAAATCCATTCCTTCAACTTGTGCATAGCCTTTGCACACAAGCCTTCCTTTATTCCTTGTGACTTCGCCATATTCATTCAGCTTGTTTCAAAACACCCATTTGGTTCCAACAATGCTCTAGCCCTTAGGTCTTGGGACAAGCTCCCTAATTTCATTCTTCTCTATTTGATCCAATTCTTCCTCCATAGCCTTGGTCCAGTGCTTATCTTCACTTGCTTCTTAAAATTTATTTAGTTCAACTTTAGAAAGCAAACATAGGTTTGTGTGCTCTATAGCATTGGCAAGTCTTCTTCTTGTCTGAATTTTTTTTACCTTTGTTTCCAATAATCAAGTCTTCAAGATGGTTCTTTTGAACAAACCAACATGGTGTATTCAGCTTGTTTCAAAACACCCATTTGGTTCCAACAATGTTCTAGCCCTTAGGTCTTGGGACAAGCTCCCTAATTTCATTCTTCTCTACTTGATCCAATTCTTCCTCCATAGCCTTGGTCCAGTGCTTATCTTCACTTGCTTCTTAAAATTTATTTAGTTCAACTTCAGAAAGCAAACATAGGTTTGTGTGCTCTATAGCATTGGCAAGTCTTCTTCTTGTCTGAATTTTTTTACCTTTGTTTCCAATAATCAAGATGGTTCTTTTGATTCATCGAGTATAGCTCGCGCCATATCTTGAATTGTTCTATTTCTCCTCTCAGCTAATCTATTTTGTTGTGGACTTCTTGCAGCTGAATATTGTCTTCTTATCACATGCATTTTACAATATTCTTCAAAATCATTTGATGTAAATTATCCTCCTCTATCAGATCTAAGGAACCTGATTTTCACCCTTGTTTCTGTTAGTTTTTAGTCATCAGATTAACAATTAATGAGCAGAAAACAAAATGCACAGAAAGAAGAACATACAACACAAATATACCCTGGCAAAACCTCCCTCTTGGAGGAAAAACCCAAGGATGTTTGAGAGCGGTTTCAGATCTCTAGGAGTTATAATGCAAATTCTAGGTTTTAGAAGATCTTCTATATTTTCAAACTTAATTAAATTTCAGTAATCAGTAGGCTCCTGTCAGCATTCTCTCTCTCTCTCTCTCTCTCTCTCTCTCTCTCTCTCTCTCTACCCCAAATTCTAGACCTATCTATCTCCCTATCACTCTTCCTCTATCCCCTCTCTCTACCACTATATCTCACTCTCTACTCTCTCCCGCGAGATCTAGACCTATCTCTCTACCCCTCTCTCTCACCCTCAGACCCCTGCCTCAACCTCATTTTGGCGAGGTGGAAGAGCCACATCAGACTCCTAGGACTAGACCCTCTAGTTCTATCTCTCACCTAGTTTTCACTAGAGCTGGGAAGAGGAAGATGTAAAATGTTTTGATGTAGTATTTACTCTTAGTTTTACAAAAACAATTTGCTATTTCATTTTGTTTTAGTCTATCAGCCATCAACATTCCACAAGAGGATGCCATTTTGTACCCAATTTGCATTTAAATCAATCAAACATATCTAGACTCGGCATGTTTCTTTTGTGACTCATTTATTGACATATTGGATGCATCTCCTCACTGAATTTTGCAAAAAAAAAAATCATTTCTAATTAAATTTAAGCAAATTTTTAAGTTGCCAAGTTTTCGCTGAGTTTTTTTTTGGGCCTTGGCAAGTTTTTGTTTTTGGCGAGTAGTTCAACTATGCTGAAAAGCATGCAAAGAGACTAGGTATTTTGTTTTGATGCAATTTAATTGTGTTTTCTTTTGCTGATTATTGCCATCATAGCATCACATTCCCCATAAATCCATAATCAAATAAATTAAACTGTAAAACATCACTTTTCATTAATCATTGCTGCAGATCTAACAAAATATAATAAAAACTAACTATTATCTTAAAGGATAACCTAAAGTATATAATCAAATATGATAAGAATAACATAAATACTCATTAAGAAAGACACTCTACCAATGATGCTTGACCACTTAAACTTCTGCAGAATGGAGTTATCAATCATTGCTAGTTCAAAACTAGTAACCAACACGTCAAACAGCACCATATTTTTAGGCGTGTAGAACTCGTGCTCCCGTATACAGGAACGTGATTCTTTGTCACCCTGATATAGAATCACATTCAAATCCGATGCCCACTGCCGAAATTCCTGCAACATAAATTGTGCAGCCATTAATTCATTAAAATCTATATATATATATATATATACCACTGCTGAAATCCCTGCAACATGAATTGTGCAACCATTAATTCATTAAAATCAACATATATATATATATATATATATATATATATATATATATATATATATAGGGCTAGCAAAGAAAAAATAGACTCCCAAAGACATTTCTTGACAATTAAAAACAGTACCCTTAAATTTCAGCAAGGTTGAAAACAATGCAAACGAATGTGTATCTAACCATTTGATTATGTGAGCACATCATATAAAATCAAGAATTAAAAATAAAATTTTAGATAAGAAATTACTTTCATGGTCCATCCATTCAATCTCATAAACTCAAACGATCATAATACCAGATGCTGCCTCCAAGTAAAGAACTATTTAACAGTTTCCTAACTAAGAACTTGGAAACACAAGAAATGAATGTCCCAAAAATGGAAATGGCTAGGTTCCAGAAACAGCAGAAACCAGGGTTTTGGTATCATATAACATGATAGGGAATGGAGAAATCACAGAAAAAAACATCAAATATGGCACAACATAGCATATTTAAATTTAGCAGAAAATAAAATAAATTCATCTAGTTTGCACACAAACACAAGAAATGAATGTCCCAAAAATGGAAATGGCTAGGTTCCAGAAACAGCAGAAACCAGGGTTTTGGTATCATATAACATGATAGGGAATGGAGAAATCACAGAAAAAAACATCAAATATGGCACAACATAGCATATTTAAATTTAGCAGAATATAAATTAATAAAATAAATTCATCTAGTTTGCACACAAAAGGAATATAGAAAAATAGATGGAAGTCCAATTGAAGTACATCAAGAATTGGCCATGACAGCTATGTCAGTTGGAAAACCATTGGTCAAAAACTATAAGTAACTAGCTATTATCACAAACTTATATATAGGCTGAGATGCATTTATTAACTCATGTGCTTTTACTTATATACATGATATCTATATTCAAGTACGAGAACATATTATTGAAATTGTCGCCAACATCCATCCCTTCAACTCCATACTAGCTGCCATCCCTACCAACACCATTCATACATTAGTGGGGAGCTTGCACAAAAAGTAGGCAGCTGACAAGAAACTATAGCCTTGGTAGGCATGGTGGTAGATATGATGAGCATCGTCTTCCAAAAGAAGAAGAAGGCTGCTCAAGCAAAGGTGAAATGAGTTAATAATTAGTCTGGCTTAACTACAGCTGACGCAAAGCATTGATGTAACTCTTGTCCCTGCTACCATTTGCGGCCATCTATTATGGAAAATCAAGCAAACACAGTAATTAAGGCAACATTGTAACACATATAAAACAAATGAGTTAATAAAGAAGTTCATAGCTTGCTAATATTATAATGCACTACATGATGCTTAAATGTTTTTTAGTTACAAGGGCGTTTGATTCCTTCAATGTTCTGGCCAAAGGTAATGAATAACCCTTCATTTCATACCTGTATGAGGATCTCTATCTTATACACTTATGCCAATTGAGATTTTATGTCATTTGGAAAAACACTTCGAAAATGCATATATTCTGATCAAAACTCTCATTGAAAACAACTCAAATCATTTTCTCAAGTGTTCTTTTCTGATGTAATGATGACTTTTGTTTAGATTATTATAGATATTTACCACTCTTCAAAAATTGTTTTAAAACTTCGAAGAAACTCACAACCAGTTATGATCTGTAGCTGTTACCAAGTTATTTGCCCGCTTAGCATTATTCACAGGGAGGGAACTCATGTCAAGTCTTGCGAGTACTCAACATGCCAATTTTTTCCAGGTTTCTTCCAAGTTTTTCTAAGTTGCCAAGTCCAAGTCAAAATTGGTTTCATCGAATTTCAGTCACAAGTGCTTTTCAAAATATTATTAAAAGACTTATTTTGTTCATTGTTTGTATCAAATGCCTTCATTGTTTGTTATTGCATCAAATTCTAAAAGCCCATATGGATCATGTAGTTCAACTGTCTTATCATCTAGTACATTATCACCATTATCATAGTTAATGATCATCATACAGTATCAACTCCCACTGAAAAAACCATAGCAGCCAACAGTCTATATCCCCTCCTATTGTCATCAGAGAAATTTTTAGAAAGAAAAACTAAAGTTGAAAATGCCAAATTAATAGGGTGTGGAGACAATATTGGAGAGGCTAATACAATACATGAGGATGAGTTAGTGACAGATATAGCCATCTTTTAGAATATTGTTGCGTGTGACTTAATCCACCAGGTAGCTAGACATACACACATGATTTATTTTTAAAAGAAATTCATTTTTTCATAAAAGAGGATAAGTATACAGAAAATATCTCTCACCTGTCAAACTCATGAAAATAATAAAATTGAAAGGAGTAGCTGAGATAAGTGGTGTGGAAATTAAAGGTCTCACAATCCAATGTCACATCTATCGTTGATGAATGTTGAAAATGGTTCTTCATTAATATCCACATTAGTTAAAAAGTCAATAGTCTTGCTAGCTTGTCGAATGTAGTGAGAAAAAAATTCATCCAAGCAAATGGCGAGAAGAGCAAATCGCTCTGCTGGAATAGACATAAGGATCAAAGCATAATAGTGCAATCAACCATTACTACAGAGAAGCTTCAGTGTTGTACATGTTTAACTCCTTAAAAAAGAAAAGAAAACATGGAAACATAAAACAACAAACTTCTATATGATATAAAGATAGAAACACAAGGCTACAAACTTCTATATGATACAAACATAAAAACATTGAGCTGTGAACTTCTATATGATATAAAGAAGGTTTCCAGAGAATGTAGATCAAAAGTTATTCCTCATTTTCTGTCTATAGAGGCCCCAGAAAGAAGTAGGAGCCAGCTAGCAAAATCTGTTGGAATTGTTTGCCATTACACCAAAAGCTCGAACTATCAATGCTCGATACAAATGCCAAATTTAACCCAACCAATGGGAGGCAATTAAGCCATGTCACGAGTCCCCGAGGAGGTGCTGACCACCAAGTCAACAATCTCCCCCTCAGCACCCACTGAAGGGGGACTCGAACCCATGACCCAAGGCTCTGATACCAATTGTTGGAATCGTTTGCCGTTGCACCAAAATCTCGAGCTATCAACGCTCTATACAGACGCCAGATTTAACCCAACCCACAGGAGGTGGTTAAGCCATGTCACGAGTCCCCAAGGAGGTGCTGACCACCATGTCAACAAAACCCTCTACAATAAGAAAGCAGATGCATTGCACAAAGAGATAAAAAAGCCTCAAGGAAACCACATGAACTGATTTTCACAAAAGTCATTCAATTGAACAAGCATTTGAGAACATAAATATGTAAATTTTCATAGATGAACTGGAATCTAGAATCTGCTTTGCTTGAGAGAATGCAATCCTGGGAAAGGAGGACTATCATGTCCCCTTTTCCAATAAAATTTCATGATAGCCCAAAAGCACATTTCCCATTTCATGTGGGGCTTAGGGAAATAAAATAAGGAAACGACTTTATAATATTCAAGTGTGTTGTGAGAGCCTAGATTATGGTGCCGCAAGTATTGTGTAATAAAATTTATAGTTTGTGTGGGTTTATTTTGAAGGAAAAAGGAAAAATTTTGAAACTTACCTATTTAATCAAAGCCTAGGATCAAGAGTGATATGTTTTTTATCCATTAATTTTACTCAAATAGATTGCACTCGTCTATCACTGGAGATTGGAGGACAAAAACCCCACTCATTTCCAAAGCTAGTTGGTGGGCAAAACCACCTAAACCAGTTGCCAGCAATTCCACACAATGATTGTAATTGAGCTTCATGAATTATTGTTCAGGTGGCTCCTACAACACCTGTTTGTCTGTGTTTTAGGTGGCTCTCTAGGACCGAGGGTTTGTAATTCTAAGGTGACTCTTGTAGCACCATTAGCTGTAGATCCATCATATTTCTTGATAATAATACTGTTGTTGTCGTTTTTGAAAGTGTAGTACACTGAATTGACTAGTAGATCTGATTTGAATTAAGATTCATTCATTGGTGTCCCGCAAAGTTAAATCAATAGAAATATTCAATATCCCTAATCAGGGATATTACATACCAAGACAATTTTGGGCAAATCTTGAATGAAATTGGAAGGTGAAAGACCAATATTTCATTAAAACCTATATTTATTCACAACCCAGGATCACTGTTGAAAGATCTCATCTATATCTTTATATGCAGAGTAGTTTTCAGGCCAAGAAAGCTCCTATAAATCTTTGGGATCTTCAATGACCAGAACCTGTATTCTTCCTATCCACCGTAGAAAATATTTTTAGAGGATTTTCTATTTTTTGAAAGCACCCATTTGAAGGGAAGGAAGACCTAACTATCAATGCATGCTGGTGCAGAAAAAATTTAGGGTCTGCATGCTGGTATCTCATTGACAATTATTTAACTGTAGTTTCAATTAATTGAAATAGAGAGAACCAATTAGGGAACCACAACATTCTCAGGGTAGAAAAGTTTTCGGCATAGGAGGAGGATCAACACTCGCAAGAAAAATCCTGAAGAGATTTCAGATTTGTCTACAAATATAAGAGAGCAGATGGAACTCGTGATGGGATACTAATGGAGCAGATTGTCTCACATCTTTACACTCCCCTCAATAACTAAGTTATATAGAACTGATAAAAATTAACAATTTTGTTCTGAATGTGCCCATATTGAGATATTTCAATAATCAAGAAGATAAAAACTCATTTATTGAGATATTTAATGTTTTTAAACACAATATAAAAATGTTAGGTGTTTGTTAATTATAATTCGCTTTTAGCATAGAACCATACAAACTTTAGCAATTTACAACAAGCTGTTGAACCAACCTGATCCCACCCAGGAAGTGTACTTTTTGGAGCAATTATTAGAACTGGTTTGCTGTTAAGTTGCTCCTTCTTCATGCAAACAATAAAAGCTATGGCTTGTATTGTTTTTCCGAGGCCCATCTCATCTGAAAAACATAGCAAAGATAAACATTTCAAAACATGGAAACAAAAATTATAATTAAAGCTACATGTAAATCCCAGTATCCTCTAATTCAATCTGCATCAACATATGCAGTTTGCTGCATTCACATATAAAATTGAAAGCATCATAGATTATACGTAGCATATGCTAATTTACAATCGAACATGAAATCAAAGCAGTTTTTTAACATCGCCCAAAAATATAGAATGAAGATGCTATTTCTAAAATTTTGATGGCTACATCAAGCCAAGAATGCATCCTTTAAAAATACTGGACTACAAATGGACGAGGCTAACATGTGTCCCAAACAACAAAACACATGACAGAGTGATATCAATGTACCAAAAAAGAATGTAATTTAAATAAAGCATAAGACTTCCCGAGAAAGTCCTCCTAATACGAAATCTATTTATCAGTCAGAAGGAAAACAATCAAATTTCAAACAACCTTCAAAGATCCAAGACTTCTCTGCAGGTGACAAGGAATCACCTTGCCATGTAGCCAACATCAAATTTCCTTTTGGAGATTAGTTTCTCAAACGAGAAGGAAAAAAAAATCAATATTGAATAAAGCACACACATAAATTATATGCAAAGCTACATGTAGTTATAAGTGAAGTGCAATAAATAGATCATGGCTCATTTCACAATTCAATTTTTGAAACAATGAACTGACTAATAGTCATCCCAAATAATAAATAAAGCATCTCTAGTAAAGGTCAAACCATAAAAGAGATTTTTAAACAGTAGATTTTATTGTATACCATTATTTAATTTTCTGCATGAATAGACTTCCTCAAATGCCAGCTTTGTTACTCAAATGTTATGTAGCTTCTCCATCAGATCATTTATCACAAATTCTGGTACAAATGAAATGTTCTATTTAACATTGAGAAGCTTTCTACACAATCATCCTTCTCAAAGAATTAAAAAGTGTACTTAAGGTAGAATTTCTCCATAATGATCTAGACTGTGTATAAGATACAGATAGCCATAGTTTTAAGACTCGTGGGACTCACCACGGACTCGCGAGTCCATCTTTGGGCAGAGTCCACTCACCAAGGACTCGCGAGCCAAGTCCTAGCGAGTCTTCACAAAAGACTCGCGAGTTTTTTACACGGACGCGCGATTTTTTTACAGAGACTCACGTCGCCCAGCATGCACGCCCAACCACATTTTAAAGTGGTTTTTTTGTTTCATTTTTCACTCATTTGGCATTCTTACTTGCTAAAAACAGGTTTGAAGGGTTTGAAGAATGAGAGGAAACACATTAAAAAATTATCTTAATTTTTGTTTTCAAGTCAGTCTCATCCTCTCCATCAGAATATATACATGAAATATAACATTTAAGTGCACGCCCAACCACATTTTAAAGTGGTTTTTTTGTTTCATTTTTCACTCATTTGGCATTCTTACTTGCTAAAAACAGGCTTGAAGGGTTTGAAGAATGAGAGGAAACACATTAAAAAATTATCTTAATTTTTGTTTTCAAGTCAGTCTCATCCTCTCCATCAGAATATATACATGAAATATAACATTTAAGTATAAGAATCTTATACATTAAGTTATATTTCATGTATATATTGGCAGGATGTTTGAGAGTGGTTTCAGATCTCTAGGAGTTATAATGCAAATTCTAGGTTTTAGAAGATCTTTTAAATTTTCAAATAGACAAATTTCAATAACCGATAGGCTCCTATTAGCATTCTCTTGCTCTCTCTATCTCACTCACTTTATCTGCCCCGAATTTCAGACCTATCCATCTCCCTATCACTCTTCCTCTATCCCCTCTCTACCACTCTCTATCTCACTTTCTCCTCTCTCCCCCAAGATCTAGACCTATTCTCTACCCCTCTCTCTCTCTCACCCTCAAACCCTAGCAAGTGGTGCTACCCTCAACCTAATTTTGGCGAGCTGGAGAAGCCACATCCGACTCCTAGAACTAGACCATCTAGTTCTATCTCTACCTTGGTTTTCACTAGAGCTGGGAAGAGGAAGATGTACTCTTCTCTTTAGTTTGTTCATTGATGTTTTTCACATTTGGACATATCATTATATGTAATTTTATAGACATTTATAGACTTATGCTGCTATTAAACATTTTAAAGTTTAAAACTATGAGTAAGAATGATGAAATTTCAAATATTAAGTGTTTGGCGATCATATGATTGTTATGACATTTGTAATGTTTCAATTATGGCTCTAATGTTCTCTAAATGCATAATTTTCTTCTTTTTTTTTTTCTGTAAAACTATAATTTTTTTTGCCAAGTCCTTTCACGAGTCCGAGTCCAAATTTTGGACTGCCGAGTCTGTGGCGAGTCCGAGTTTTTGAACTTTGCAGCTAGCAATCACATCAAAAATCATGGGATAACACAAAATGACAGAAAGTGAGGTCCAAGGCTATGTTGCCACTTCTGGTATGAGGTCAAGTATGGGTAAGTGACTTTGGTATGCTAGTACAGTAAAGATATTCTTGGGTGTGGTACGATTGCATAGTGTTGTAGAATATTTATCTCTGTTACCAGATTCCTCTAAACCTCACCCCCCCAACCACCACCTCCTCTACATACAAAATTGAAAACACATATGATTAATCATATAGTTATAATGGCATTTGAATATTGGACAGTATGATACTACATCATTGATCAATGATTGTGATAAAGATAATATTAATTGGCAATTGATAGTTAAAAATTTCAATATTATAGCATATATCATATGTGTCCAAGCCTCAAGAGTCAAGATCAAATGAAAATCATTACAATTACTAAATTTGAAAATACTATAATCAAAAATCAGTATTTTGATCTTCAATTTGAATAAAAAGCATGTACCTTGAAATCCTCACTTGGTTAAAAATCATTTGAACCACAAGCTAATGTAGTGCTAGTCCCACTAGCTACATCATGTGTATGAGCCTCACCATCATCTGCACTAACTCTAGCAAGCTCTACATCAAATGCATCCAAGTTGGCACACTCACGAGTTATATCCCAATTCTCCATTTCCTATTCCTTGTGGTCAGCTTCCTTATGTAATAGGAGACACCAGTTGGAATGGATATTAAACAAGCGTTCTAGTGTTTTTTTGAGCCAACAGGTTACTCTTCATTGAATAGATACAATATGTACTCCACCTCCATTCAACCAAAGAACAACTTGAAAAATGTTGAAATTGAAGAGAAAGTTGATGCAGTTTAAAAATTAAAAATGCAAAAGAATGGTAAGTACTAAGAATGTTAAAAAAATAAAAAATGCTTACTTGTGTGTGATGAACCCTTGCTGGTTCAAGTTTCAACTCTTCAACCTGCTGTAATTTGTAGATCTTCTTTGTAATTTTGATTATTAAGATCGTCTTTCAGAAATAGACAGAAGGTGCAGAAGGGGGTTTCTTTAATTTGCAACACATATTGAAATAATTCATGAATTTAATCAACTGAAACAATAAATTGGAGAATTTAGAAGCATACCCGTAGGTTCTTAGCCAATTTATTGAATTAAAAGAATTCAATCAGCAACTTACAATGTTCTGATTTTTATTCTGAAACAATTCAGATCTGCTCTTATTTAATACTAAGACACCCAAACAATGGAAGATGGCGCCAATAAATGAGCAAGTTGTGTGTTTGGGAAAGAAGCCTCCAAACAACAAAAGAATTAACAACAAAACAGTAAATAGGAAACCTACAACAAATCTGCCTTGTAAGAAGCCAAATCTGCCCCAATTCAATTCAATTTGACTTCTAAATGAAGCCAACCAAGCTGCAACAATTCGATTGATCTTTCACAATCTCAAATCTACTGAATTCTGAAGAATGCACGCTCTCCAAAACAGGTCCAAACCCTAGCCACCATAGCCAAGTGCTCAGAAGAAATGTCAAATGCTCAATATCAATGAATGAGGTTTAATTTCCATCTTGGCTGCCTAAATACCCAAAAAGTACTATTTTTGGCAATTAGGGATTTAAAAATCATAACTTGCGTTTAGAATTCCCAACTTAACCCTAAAAGCAACACCTAGCTTAGGAGATATTGATTTTTCACTTAAATAAATTTAAATGATGCACTTTGTGATTTTCTATTAATATTTCATTAAAATATTAATTGCCTGTGAAACCACTAAAAATTCGTCTCTCTCATTATTGCTCGAAAACTGAATCTATCAGAAGCTAGGGCCACAATTCGCCACGCCAATGAAAATAGGACCATGTCTATTTTTAGCAGTTTTTCCCTAAAAATTAGGAAATCCTCATATCATGTCAGAAACTGATGAAACGAAGACCAAAACTGAACTCAACACTGAACTAGAACAAATAGACAAACCACTCCTCAAGATACTGCATTACTGACCCCCTTATCCATACCCTGCTAACCTACAAGGGTCCAAAAATAGGCTAACTCCTCAAACCAATGTCCCTGACTAGGATGGGGACATTACAGTCCGCCCTCCCAAAATTTGCTTGTCCTCAAGCAAACTCAATGCTGGATGCTGTAAAATGCTATCACACTCCCAAGTAGCATCCTCTATCGACAGATCCTTCCATTTAATCAAAAATTCCCTGATGACACTTCTCTGCAAATGACGCTCTCTGAACTCCAGAATGGCCTCAGGTACTAGCACTAACTTCCCCTCATCATCTAGGGGTGGTAAAACTGCAGAAGGAACTATTTGTTGTCCCAATGCCTTCTTAAGGCGTGACACATGGAACACATTATGAACTTTACTATCAACCGGTAAATCTAACTCATAAGCCACCTGGCCAACTCGCCTAGAAATCCTGAAAGGGCCATAGTAACGTGACTTGAGTTTCTTTGAGCCCTTCTTCCTAAGACAAGACTATCTATAGGGCTGTAGCATCAAATACACCATATCCCCAATCTCAAAAGATCGCTCAACCTTCGTTTGATCAACATATTGCTTTTGCTGATTCCGAGCCTTGTGAATATTATCACGAAGTGCTCTCATAATATCCTGGTTCTCCTATAGCAGATTTCCAACACTCGGTACTCTACAATCGCTCATCAATAAATCCAGAAAACTAGGAGCATCATATCCATACAAAGCTCTGAAAGGTGTCATCTGAATAGTCATGTGGTGAGTGGAATTATGACAATACTCGCACAAATGTAACCACTTCACCCAAGCCTTCTGCTACCCTAAGATGTAGTTCCGCAGGTGCCCCTCCACCCATTTGTTGACAATCTTTGTCTGTCCATCAGTCTGAAGGTGGTAACTGGTACTCAAAGTGAGCTCTGTCCCGCAAAGTCTGAATAACTCCTGCCAGAAGTGACCCACAAACCTGTTGTCCCTATCACTGACAATACTCTGAGGTAAACCGTGCAATCTAAATACCTCATGAAAGAAAAGATCAGCCACCTGACCAACGGAATAAGTAGTCGTGATCGGAAAAAAATGTGCATACTTAGTCAACTGATCAACCACCACATAGATGTTGTCTCTCCCTTGGGCTTTTGGCAAGCTCGTAATAAAGTCCATAGACACGCATTCCCACTTCTTGTCAGAAATAGGAAGTGGATGAAGTAACCCTGCAGGAAAGTTGTGCTCCTACTTGATCTGCTGGCAAACAGAACACTCTCTGACGTACTGAAGAACATCAAACTTGAGGCCCTTCCAAGAGAATCTCTCACATACCTGCCTATAGGTCTTAAAGTACCCGGGATGTCCATCCATAGGTGAATCATGGAAAGTCCTCAATACTATGCACTTCACCTTAGAACCTAGGACTAAAAATATCCTCTCTTTGTAAATGATGAGGTCACCCACAAGAGAGTACCTGTTGTCCTGTATCGTTCCATCAATAATACTAGATGCCCATAGATTCTTGGCGTACTCTGCTATAATCAAGTGTTTCCAATCTTCAGACACAACTGCCATGGAGGTCAATTGGGGGCGGCGAGATAAAGCATCAGCAACAATGTTCTGAGTCCCTTTGACATAGGTGGTTTCAAAATCATAAGACTGTAACTTGCTGACCCACTTCTATTGACGCTCATTTAGATCCCACTGTCCAAGAAACTGCTTCAAACTATTATGATCATTTTTGACACAAAACTTGTTGCCAACTAAATATTGCCTGAACTTAGCCATTGCAATCATGATGGCCAACATTTCCTTATCATAAATACTATAGCTCCTCTCCGGACCCCAAAGCTTCCTGCTCTCATAAGCTATAGGATGACGATCCTGCATAATTACTGCACCAATACCCTCTCCACATGCGTCACAATGAAGCTCAAAAAGTTTGGTGAAATCGAATAAAACAAGAACTGGACATGTAGTCATCAATTGCTTGAACTTCTCAAAACACTCATGTGCGAGAGGTGTCCAAACAAATGCACCCTTCTTGGTCAAATCAATGAGTGGTGCGGCATGCCATGAAAAACCACTAACAAACCGACAGTATAAGGCACATAAACCAACAAATCCCCTAAGTTGAGTCAAGGTCTCAGGCGTAGGCCAATCAACAATGGCACGAACCTTATCAGGATCCATGTGAACTCCCTCTTTGCTAATTATGTTACCCAAATACAAAAGTTCTGCCATTCCCAATACACGCTTGGACTCTTTGGCGTAAAAGGACTCCCTGTCAAGTATGCCTAAAACAGTATCCAAGTGAACCAAGTGCTCCTCCCAAGTTCTATTGTAAACCAAAATGTCATCAATGAAAACCTGAACAAATCTCCTCAACTGAGACTGGAAGACCCTGTTCATAGTGGACTGAAAGGTGGCGGGTGCGTTGGTCAACCCAAAAGGCATAACCAAATACTCATAGTGTCCACAATGACATCTAAATGCAGCCTTCTCAATATCCTGCTCCCTGACACTAATCGAATGATAACTTGTTCTCAAGTCAATCTTGGAGAAATAACAAGCTCCGTGAAGCTCATCTAACAGCTCATCGATGCGAGGAATGGGATACCTGTTCTTTATAGTCCTTCTATTCAGCATACAATAATCAATGCACATTCTGAGTGTACCATCTTTCTTCTTCACCAAAACAACTGATTAAGCGAAAGGAGATTTACTCGGCCTTATGTGTCCCATTGCTAGAAGTTCTTTGATGGTTTTCTCAATTTCATCTTTCAACTGCTTGGGGTGCCGGTAAGGTGTAATCATAATGGGCCTAGTGCCCTCTTCAAGCTCAATAATGTGTTTTGTGCCTCTATCAAGAGGTATGTCACTAAACACCTTTGTATGCTTAACTCTAAGCTCCAAAATATCTGAATGGTAAGGTGTTTTATGCTGCTCCTCATAAGTTAGCATTAGTTTACACTCTGCTGCCGAATCCACCATGTCATGCTTGATAAGTCTCTCCATTCTTCTAAGAGTGATTAATTTCAAGTTGTTGGCCTTGATAGCTTTAAGAACATGATTAGTCCCATCAACCCTGAATTTCATCTCCATATCCCAGAGGTTGAGTGTAAATTCACCTATGGCATGAAGCCACCTTATGCCAAGGACCACGTCCATGTTTCCCATGTTAACCACATAAAAGTCAGCTTTGAATTCATAATTATTGAGTTTCATGGGTAAGTCTGAAATCATTCTATCACAAGTCAAATCATTACCATCAGCAACTTTCACCCTTATGCCTTCAAACTCTTGGAGTTTGAATCCCATGCTTCTCCACCAACCGTGCATCTATGAAATTATAAGTTGCACCTGTATCAAGTAGAGAAATGACTCTTTGACCAGCCAAGAGTCCACACAACCTAAAAGAACCTTCTCCTTGCATGCTAGACATATGAGCATCCCGTAGATCGAATTCTCCTTCATTTTCAACTTCTTTTTCTGAATTTTCAGTCTCGGAATCATTTTCATCAGCTTGCTGATCTGTGTTATCAATCATGTTTTTTCCCTCATAAAACCACTCCATATTTCTATTTTGACCCTTAGGCTTGAGGGGACAATCATGGTTTTGATCATAAGGGCCCTTACAATGAAAACACAGCTTCCTTCTATGCAAATCATTAAGTGTTTCCCTATCCAAAGGCGCTGTAAACTTCTTCCCTTAGTCCACATTTTCTGATTTCTTTTTATCAGACTTGCTGTCATAAAATGATGAGGATAGTTTTGAGTTGTTTGGAGTGAACTTACTACAAGGAGCAGTAAGTTCCATGCTACGTGCCTTCCTCATGGCTTCTTGCAAAGTAGGGGGATCAAAAGCCTTAATCCAACCTTTCATAGGCTCATAAAGACCTTCAACAAAAAAAATGACCAGCCTTCTCTCTGAGAAATCAGTTACCATAACTGAAAACTTTTAAAATTCACTAATATAAGATTTCAAGCTGCCCATTTGTTTCAGCTGAGCTAAATCCCTAAAATACAACTCTGGATCTCTTTTATCAAAACGCTCAACCAATCTATCAGTGAATTCTTGGTATGAAGTAATAAGGTCATGATGCAAAGTCACCATCCCATGGTGCCACCAATCATGGGCTACCCCATCCAAATGCAAAGCTGCAAACTTAATAGCATCTTCTTCTAACATAGGACGTAGGTTCAAGAAGGTATCCAACTTGCTAATCCAAGCTCTGGCTGTAACTCTACCGCTGCTATCAAAAGTAGAAAGTATGAGCTTGTTGATTGCATATTTGAGATCATTAGTTTTGTTCCAAGGTTTCCTATCATTCCAATTCCACTTCTTGTTGTGTTCCCTCTTTTGACTCATAAACCTGTCAAAGTTAAGATGTTCCTTAACTCTTGGTGGTAATGCATCCCATTCATCATGAAGTGTGGTCACGTTAACCGTAAAAGCCACCTCATCTTCCTCCTCAGCCACGTCCTCTTCTTCAGGTTCATTTCTAACAAAGGTCGAGCGTGTAGGCCTATCATAGGTGTGTGTGGGAGTCACTCTTGCCCTTGGGTGACCAGCAACACTACCATTTTCCTCCTAGTTCTGATTATGCCCCCTTGGCACAATGATCTGTTGTATGGTTGTAGGCAACTGCTGCAACACATTTGCCACCTATCGCTGCCATGTTACTAAACCCCTCATAATAACTCTGGCATCTTGGTCCTCATTGTTCACAGCCTCTCTGCGTGGCTCACCATCATTCCTGTCCCCCATAATTTCCAAGGGTATTTCTTCAATTTGATCAGGATCACCCTGTAAATCAAGTCTCCTGCGTGTGTAATACCTGTGAGACCCAATCTGTTGTTGATGCATAAAAAAAATTCTAACCCTCCACGAAGGTAGGACCAAACCTTGATACCACTGTGATGAACCCTTGCTGGTTAAACTCTTCACCCTGCTGTAATTTGTAGATCTTCTTTATAATTTTCATTATTACGATGGTCTTTCAGAAATAGACAGAAGTTGCAGAAGGGGGTTTCTTTAATTTGCAACACGTATTGAAATAATTCATGAATTTAATCAACTGAAACAATAAACTGGAGAATTTAGAAGCATACCCGTAGGTCCTTAGCCAATTTATTGAATTAGCAGAATTCAATCAGCGACTTACAAAGTTTTGATTTTTATTCTAAAACAATTCATATCTGCTCTTATTTAATACTAAGACACCCAAACACTGGAAGATGGCGCCAATAAGTGAGCAAGCTGTGTGTTTGGGAAAAGAAGCCTCCAAACAATAGAAGAATTAACAACAAAACAGTAAATAGGAAACCTACAACAAATCAGCCTTGTAAGAAGCCAAATCTGCCCCAATTCAATTCAATTTGACTTTTGAAATGAAGCCAACCACGCTGCAACAACTCGATTGATCTTTCACAATCTCAAAGCTACTGAATTCTGAAGAATGCATGCTCTCCAAAACAGGTCCAAACCCTAGCCACCATAGCCAAGTGCTCAGAAGAAATGTCAAATGCTCAATATCAATGAATGAGGTTTAATTTCCATCTTGGCTGCCTAAATACCCAAAAAGTACGATTTTTGGCAATTAGGGATTTAAAATGATAACTTGCTTTTAGGGTTCCCAACTTAACCCTAAAAGCAACGCCTAGCTTAGGAGATATTGATTTTTCACTTCAATAAATTTAAGTGATGCACTTTGTGATTTTATATTAATATTTCATTAAAATATTAATTGCCTATGGAACCACTTAAAAATTCCTCTCTCTCATTATTGCTCGGAAACTAAATCTGTCAGAAGCTGGGGCCACAGTTCGCCACGCCAATGAAAATAGGACCATGTCTATTTTTAGCAGTTTTTCCCTAAAAATTAGGAAATCCTCATATAATATCAAAAACTGATAAAATGAAGACCAGAACTGAACTCAAGACTGGATTAGAACAAATAGACAGACCACTCCTCAAGATATTGCATTACTGACCCCCTTATCCATACCCTACTAGCCTACAAGGGTCCAAAAATAGGCTAACTCCTCAAACCAATGTCCCTGACTAGGATGGGGACATTACATTGTGATAGAATTTGATTGCAAGAGTTTGTAGGAACAAATAATCTTGCATATAAGTGCCAACATGTACGAGCATCTTCCTCGTATTGGTCTCAAAGAGCACATATACTATGATCTAGCCTTGAGATGAACTTGTAAAACTCTTTCCTAACATTACCCACCACTTTTGAATCTACGAACATTCTTCAAAATACTATATTGTAACCATTAGCAACTTCACTATCTGTATATGATGCAATTTTCCCTGGCAAAGAAAGCATCTCTTTGCCATAGTATTTTGGACAAAATGCAGATGAAAGGAAACAGAAGGTGTGTTCATCTTCTTCCGACGATCATGAATGACTTTTTTCACACTTTGAAAAATATTTCTTCAAGGTCATTCTCCTTTTGTGCTATTATGACATTTATTTTTTCTGTCATGGAGTTGATGACATCGTAGATTTCCCCCAAAAATGGTGGATCCATATCAGCCCATGCCAAAAACTACCAAAAGAAAAAAAATACATTTACGAAAAAAACATAAATTTTATGCAAAATATTAAGTTTGGTTAGAGTTTAGGGGCAATACCCCTAACAAAGTCAAGGGGCAACAAAAGTCTAGGAGAAACACCCCTCACATCTTCCTTGTTGATAGGGTGAGGTTGAGGGGCAAACTCCCACTACCAAGACCAAATGAAGACATTCAACAACCACACAAACCTTCATAACACACCATTTTCATAATCTTTTAAAAGACAAAAACAATGGTTGCAAACAAAAAAAAAAGAATTTTTGAAATGTTTAACCTACATATTTTCCACAATTTTGACATTTTGCTGGCATAGGCAATCAACTAAGAAAACATGCAAGGTTTTTGGAGTCTTGATGAGTACTTGCCAAAAACCTTGTGAGTAATCGAGGAGCAAAAAATCTCACAAGTACTGGACAACTCGCTATGTTTGCAAACTATGCTATCAACAAACCTGATCATACTCATGATAGGCTCAATAAAACTTAAGACATAGTCCACACATGCCTACCAATCATCATCTAGTATCAATGACTTGACCTTTTGGCCCTCTTTAAAATTGGCTACTTCTGAATACTCCATTGGTGGCTAATGACCATGGCAACTTGTAATGTCCCCGTCTTTAGCTATACTGATTTATGAGCATTTGCCTAGTTTCCAAAGTTTCCCGTACACGACCTAGTTTGTGTTGGGAAAAACTCCAACCTTCTTGGAGTGCTCTTGGTTGGTTAGTAGTCATTTTGGTCTTTAGCAATGACCTCAATTAGTAGCATAGATCAATTCAACATTTTCAGAAGTAATTTCCGACACTTGGGGTGTTCTCCAAACTTCTTGGAGATGTCTAACTATTTTTAGTAAGTCATGTGATTGGCTTTGATCATCATCCTACATCTTCAATATCAACTCGATGTGATCAGTGTTTGATTCTGATGGAATTTTAGTTCTTTTTGCAACTTGAGTAAACTATTGACTTATTGTTTAATTAAAAGTTGTCTAATGTTATAAAATATTAAAAAGACAACTTCAGTGTAATAGCTTATTGGAGTTGTATTTTGAGGTGGTTGCCAAGGATTGGGGGGTTTTTCTCATGAAAAGTAATATTATTTTCCCTAAAAGATTTCTTGAGGGAAAAAGAGAATTATTATATTCTTAAATTGAATATTTCCCTGCAAAAAGTTATACAATGACGTGTTGGGCTTGTTTCAAAGATAGACTTGTGAATTCTATTGTTATGCTATTGGAACGAACATGTGTTCTTTCAAAGCTTCCTGAGGACAGAAACCCTCTTGGAGTTACTGGTTTTGGAGACAAAACCACACTAGCTAACTGATTGTTTTTATACAGAGGCCACCATTATGCTACAGAGAAGAGTTTTAGTTTGGATTGCAATTATGGATATTTCTGACGTGTTGTGAAGAGTAGTTTCAGATTTTTGAAGATATGGATTACTCCTATATTTCATTGAGTTCTACAGAGGTGATTGAAGATGTTTTGTTGCTGTTGAGCTGTATCATTTTGAGGACAGGTCGTACATATACCTGCTGGCCAGTTATGTGGGTACATATACCATATTATTCCAACAAATTTGAAGAACTACTAACTAAAAGATGGAACATCGTAGCTTCTATCCAACCTGAAACAGTTGAAAATGACACAAAATAGACCAATATGGGAAAAGATATAGTGTATCAAAAGACAAGAAACAACCCTCATTTAATAACAAATGGTAGGAACAACACATGATAAATTTAAAATTAGTTACGAGGACAAAATTGCATCAAAAAAGCAGTTACAAGATGTATCACACACAAAAGAAATTAGTAAGCACCTGCGAGAATAACATTTCTCCTGTGTTCAAAATTGTTTAGTAGCCATTTCACTCCCTGTAACTGGTAATCATGGAGGACCCCACCCGTCAGATAGCTTGGTTGTTCCTTCATCCTCACCGAAAAAGGATGCCCACTGTCAACTGCAACACTATCATTCGCTTGCTGATGTCTTTCGACAAGCTTATCAGCACTTCCCAGTAACTCTTCACTGCAACTATCTTCCCATGTTGCATCGCAATAATCAAGACCCGTCCACTTCACAAGAAATTCATATTTCCCATTTTTCTCTGAGCTTGATATATTGGCCTTTTCAATCTTACATGAACTATCACTGCCAAGTGCCTTTTCTCGGCATGCTATAACACGGTCAATTTTCAACCAATCTGGCTTTCGTTCATCAACATAGATTTGTGCAGATCCACCACTGAGTCTGTAATGACATTAAAATTTGCCTCAGTGACAATATAGAAATTGATAGTTAAATTATCAGAAATTGCACCGGACAACTGTTGCATAGTAAAGATTACACATTATGAAAAAACATACCACTGTTTTAAATGAGATCAACAGAAAAGAGAATGATCAAGAAGGTTTCAGTAGGATGCAATAAAATAAAGCAAACGTTCACAGATATTCTGCAGTATTGCCTTAGTAACACATAATTGATAATCAAGAGATCTAAAAAACATAGGTATTGTCCATTACCCCTATATGTGTTTCCATACTTCAATGAAAATTAATGTACTAAAAGAGTTCCTACATTAGAAAATCAAAATATTAAATAAATATAAAATTTGAGAGACAATGTCACAACCCATATTGTTATTATTTAGTAAATTTATTTAATTTTGTATTTCATAATTATTTCTAACATAAAATATATTTATGAGCACTTTAATCTTGAATTGAATAATTATTTGACACTATTTTAGTCAAACTTCAAATTGTAGAAACAAAGTTGTTGTTTTTTTAATGAACTTAAGTGGCTCCTTTATGAAAAGTAAATGAACGAAGTTACAAAACTGATGCAAGTCTACTTGAGAGAAAAGGGGAGTGGAAGCAATTAAGGCAGCAAGTTTAACTGAGCCACTAGGATTCAATAAAGAACATGCAATAATAAAAGGGGAAGTTCTGGTGGTATAACTGTTTACCATGCGAGATAGAAGAAAGGGGGAATCGGCAGTGGAGGGGGGACTTTTCAACAAAATAACTGTTACATCTTATGCATGTTTTGGTGAAGGGGGCGCAACAAATTAGCATCTCTCTCCATGGTGATGGGACCAATGACTGGTATCTTGAGTGTTGGGAATTATATATTTCTATAGAGACTCACAATTTTCAGCAATGGAAAGAAAAAAAAAGAAGAGTCTTTTGGACTGTGAACAATGGAGGAGGAAATCACACAGAAATTTGGATTTTCAAGATATAGATCAAGGAAAAAAAAAAAGAGGATTGTATGACTTCACTTACTTCTACCAGCAATGATCCTTTATGTGAGAGAATGCTCGAGGGGAGATGGGAATGAATAGTAAAGGAGAAACCAGAACACACAACTTCAAGTTTCAATAGAGGTAGACATTATGAATTAATCTTGCAATAGTACTATTCCTGGTATCATCTCTCTGCTTATGGAAATGATATCTTTTCTGTTGCAGAATGGATCTATATGTTGTTTATCTGTCTTTAATCACATTCATGTGATATAGCTAATCAACATGCTTTGTTTTCACTCCAAACGTTTTGCAAGCAATGTCTTTGCTTTCACTTTTGCATGCAAGTCTTACCTTGGTGACAACTGAAATTTCATCCCTAATCCTTACGCCATTAAAAACAGAGAAGTTTTAGGTATGTATCAGTTTTGAAAGCCCTAAAGAGATCAAACTTTACAAAATCTCCTTTTCTAATCATTTTCCTGCATATCACAACCTTCTATGTATTCCTATCCATTTTATTTTTCTATTACTTTTTGTCAAGCTTCGATGTTAGCATGAAAACGTGCTTAGGAGTATGTTAGATTTCCTATGAATCATATGGCTTTGTATGATGACATCAATAGCTTAAATTCATCAAAGGCTTCAAGGTTTCCCTACAGACATCTGGTAGAAGTTATGAAGAAACAATGATGCATCTTTCACTTCTTGCCAAACCAAATGATTAATTGTCACATCATTATTATAGTTTCTGGTAAGAAATCGAAGTTACTTGTCTTCATATCTCGCTTTAGCACAGCTTGTAAAGATTTCAAAGTTCTCTCCTATGTATGCGAGTCTCTTTCCAATTGCCAGTCCAAGCTATTATTATGACAAGACAGAGCCTATAAAATGTATTGGTGTAATGAATGTCAAGCCACTCTTAGAATATATTCCACCAGTCATATTTATGACCCAGAAAATAATTAAAGAAGTGCCCCATTAACCCTCACAATCATAAGGATTGTAATATTTGTAGCAAATATTTTGCCTAAAACCGTAGTAAGCAATTGCCTTCACTTGCATGTCTGTTCAGGAAATACTCTCTTTTAGCTACACTATGCTTGCATGCTTATAAACATTTCCATATCTATTAAAAATCGGATTTGTTCTTACCTTAATATCAATGCTTTTTTCTTGCTTCAGTTATAACATGCATACCAGTATATTAGCACACAAGTATAACATATCATCGATGTCTGTAGCACTCAATGATCAATATGTCTGTAGCTATTCTTATAAAATTGAGTTAAGTAATTTTCTTGGCTATACTTTCGACCTTACTTTTGCATGCTTAATAAAAAGAAATGCGTCAAAAGCATCTTTATTCAAACATAAAGATTTGGGATTTGTTCTATTTTTCTTACAAAAATCTAGAATATTTCAAAATGATTAATAATATATAGATTCTATTCCTATTTAAGTGGTTGCACACTTGGCCACGTGATTACCCTACAGGCAGGAGGAGCTAGAATATATGATAATGACAGAAGTTCTGCCGGCTTATTTACACACTTGATTCTAAACCTCTCTCTTCATTTCTTCATGTGGCATCCACATTGCCCGTTTTGTCTAATAAAATATCCGCAAAAGCAAAAATAATATAGTCAGTTATAATGAATGCTTCTTAGATTATAATTTTCAAGTTATTTTCTAAATTTGTGAGTATCAACCTTTTTAAATCATATTAAATACAAAAGAATCTTATAATTTTATTAAAACATCACTCAGGTATTTAGATAAAATCTTTAGACTACTTTTGTTATATGAAATATGTAATTTATTAATGAGCATGTTAAATAAATAAGAGTTAGACATTATAAATATCTTTGGAAGTAACAAAGAGATCATTAGGATCATATTGTAGGGTTGATGTTAGGATTTATTATGTGTAGGTAGAAGCTCATCTTAAATAATTACCTATGAGAATATTATCTTGTTTTCACACTTACTCGATAATGATCTCTTCCCCATTATATTAGTATGATGACAAACTCAAGATACTTCTCATAAAACAATTAGGTTATAATGGTTGTCTTTAGGTATATTAACTCTTGCATACAATTATTAGCATTCCATTCAAGAGATTCAATGTTAATATTATGCTTAATAGCTTATAGATACATGGATTGCTCTTCCTTCGACTTTCTTGAGATAGCAAAGGATGAACATTTCCTCAAAAGAAAGAAGTATAGGAAACCTTATTGAATCATTGTAGGAATAAGATATAAAAATATCTAAGTTATTTTAGATTTCTATATTACAATTTTAGTTAGTTAAACTTAACGATTTACCTAAGCTATTAAGGGTGTAGTTATATGTTTAGTTATCATAAGGTATATGATTATTATATTCAATTATGTGTCTTGAATATGCTTTATATAGTATATATTCTTTCAAATCAATATATGAAATACATAAAGTCATGCATAAGATTTATTAGTGTTTTAGGGAAATAAGTGTGCAAATTGGACAATTTAGCTAAAATTGATCTAATAGCTTTGAATCGTTTAAGTTGATATATTGAGCATTAATATGAATCCCACTAATGGGGAAGTGAAGAGCAACCCATGCTTGTGTACATAAGGACAAGAGATCATACACCTTATTGAGATGATTAGTTATCTTGGCATATGATTATATACACATTGGTACTTCAAGAATAGCCCCTAGGCAAAAACAAAGGTTCTTTAGAACTTTCATGAGTACAGAGAATAAAGGAGGAATAATTAGATTCTACGAGTCTAATGGATTGAATGTAACTTTTCTTATCAATTTATTTCATGCTAATGATAAGAAGTACGTAAATTATGACATTCACATAATGACAGTTAATGAAACTATTGACAAGTATATCCTATTAGAAGAAATGAGAATAAAAGAGAAACTAAGCCTTGCAAGATATCAAGCAAACCAGTTAGAAAAATGTTTATGTATGTTTATGTATCTTTCATAAACTCTTGTGCATGTTTAGAAAAATATTGTGATTTTTTCTTATGTAATAATGTGGTTGAAAATAGTATCCATGTGTGGACTTAATTATCATATGATGCTGCACAGATAGATGTTTATGTAAGCTTATGAGTTCTTTGTAGACTTGTGGATATGCCTAGATTGTTGCACTTGTATGCACTTATGCACTCTTGCATGTCCTGTATGCACTTATGTGCAATGAATGCTTTTTTTTTTGTGCTTTTGTATGCATGTTTGCATAGATGTATTTTGTGTATTCAATGTGTATATTTGTATGATTGGACGAGTGCTGAATACAGAAAAAAGAGAAGGCTAAGTTTCTAGAAAAGAGTAAATCTCTGCTTTAACTTATCTCCCGATAGTCAGCTCAAAAAGTGCTTTGGCTAGAGTATATTGCTTGATCTCTTAGTATATGCTTACTATTTGAATCATTATTTTTAACACTCTCTTCCATATCATAGTGTCAATACATTAGCATTTTAGAATGTAGATACACTATGTTGCACTAGATTCCATCACCCTACCAATTTCGAGTTGCTAGGCATCCACGAGCAAGGTTGGCAGTTCTTCGTCTCATGAAGAACTCCGGGGAAGCATAATAGGTTCACAATTGAGCAGTAAAGCACTCCAGAAATGTTCTCGCCCGTGGTGTGCTCATGGGAAATAGATGTCAGGAGCTGCTGTCAAGATTATCATCAACTATGTAAATTATGCAACATTGTACTCAACTTTATGGTCTCTTGTAAAGGAAACAAATCCTTATATTGTTGCTTATCTTTGTCTCATGTCTTTAGACATTGTGTCGAAATCTACTATCACAACTCTATTCACATACATTTGAGAATATTGAATTTAATGTATTCCTAATGATGTGTAAGATTTATGTAATTATGTAATTTAATATTTTAAATATAGAGATCCTTATAAAGAACAAATCATAAGGCCAGGTACGAAATGGAGGGAATGAAAGCTTGTATTAAATTAAGTTTGGCACATGCAGCCTGACATAAAAACTTAAAATTGGGCAGCAAAATCACATGTCAAATAAAAAACAATTTACGCATTTTAAATCGGTGAAACACGAGAACAAGTTCCCCGCCCCCCTACCCCCTAAAACCCCCACATTTATGGGATGAGGATGCAGAGCCCCGCATTGTCCCACTGTTGCCATCGGGGCATCCGAAGACGCCGAGGACGTCACATCTCAGGGATGCCTAGCATCGTGGGGACAGCCAGAAGTCTCCTAACACTGGGCATCAGAAAGTCAATTTAAAAGAAAAAACAATTGTTTTTTTTGTTTTATGCACCCTAATTTTACCCTAATTGGACATGGGCACCATCTATGCTCTCTATCCTTTACAAAACCCCCAAAAATCCTCTCTTTTTCTCACATTTGGTTTTCTAATTTTTTCAATAGCTAAGAGAAGAGGAGAGAAAAGAGTGGTTATTGAAGGACTGAAAAAAGATAGATTGAGTGAGTGCAGGTGCAAGAAGAGTGACAGTGAGCAAGAAGAAGAGGAGGAGGATTCTACGCCAATTTGGTGAGATTTTTCAGGCACACAGTAGGTTTTTTGTTGTTTTTTGTTTGTTTCATTTTCTGATTTTCCAAAAAAAACCTGCTTTCAATGCCTGCAAATGCATATTCATACATTCATTTCAACGTAACATTGGAATCATTCTTCATTTTGCCCTCAAGATTCAACACCAAATTTTAAATTTTCTTTTCAAATTTGTTAAACTGGCTGAAACTAGGTGCTTATTGAATTTATTTTCATTTTGTGAAATGCAGGGTCACAATGAGCTCTCATGACATGAGTGAGGGTGAGATAGAAATTCATTCTCATAGTGTTAATGAATCATAATATGAACTTGAGGCTGAGGGAGGTGACCATGGGGCCGATCCTGGAGCCTAAACTAGTTCCATGGCAAGTGCAGCAACTAGTATAGAGTGCCCCTACAAATTACTCACGGAGTATGCTAAGGGTCTTTTTGATACTAAGTCTCCTCTCAAACAGTTTGCATCAAAAATACTAGGCACATCAGGGACAAGTGATGACATGAAAAAGTGGAAATGCAACATTTGTAGTGTAGAATGGTTTGACAGCATTACTAGAGTTAATGCACACTTCCTTTTTATTCAAGGAAAAGGTGTTGAACCGTGTCCTTTTTTGGAAGATCCTGCAAACATCAAATATAGAATTGGATCAACAAGCTTCGAGGTGTTCCTCATGATAGTGCAATTGCAATGCCTACCACTCTGTCTGGTAGGGGACAACTTCAACAGAGCTGTTTTCCCCTGAGTACAGAAAGGGCCATACCAGCAAACCAACCAAAAAAAAAAAAGAGCAGAATCGTACGGTTGTACGGAAAAGGCCAAAAGAGACTGTACAATTGGAGCAGGAAATCTATATTGCCAAAACATAAATGTACGGCCAACAAGCACAGGTTCGTACGGTGTGTGGGGACAGTACGGTGAGGAGTTGGAAAAGACCGGACCGTACCAAAGGCACGTGCAAGGAGATTAAAGAGCAATAAAACCAGATTAAAGTGATTAATCTCAGTTCAATGGACACAAACAGGAATAAGGTGGATTGGAGAAAACAGTTGCAACCATTAGAAGAAAAGTTACATGCAGGGAGAAGAATTGCTGAATCAAGTAAGGACACAGGCAAGAGAGTTTTGCCATCAGGTGTGCGCGTTGCAGGTAGCCTGGGGATGAGAAGCACTCAGAAACGCAAGAAACATCGTTCGAAGACCCAGTCGACAAAGGAGAAGGAAGAGGTAACAGTGGACAACATCGTGTTTGAGGGTCTTAATGGACTAGATTGCAGGAATTGGTGGACAAAGACATCTCATGACGACCCAATAAAGAAACATCTCCGCCAGGCATAGGTACATTGGGCTGTACAAATGCCACTTTTTTGTATAAAAGATTTTGAGGTGGTTTTGCGTGCCATGATTGGCACCTATGATAGACACCACCGCCAGTCCGTATTTGAATACCAACATCAGCGGATAATTGTTTCCTTCACGACAAGCGAGTTCACAAGGGTTTTCGGGATACCTGGAGTGAAGGGGAAAAAATTGGATACTTCGCAGAAAATCACTCCAGACGTTTGTGCCACCTTGCTACAGTTGATGTTGCGGGATAACCTCACACAAGCAGAAAAGGATAGCCTCAAAAGTGCTGGTAAGGGAAGGGGGGTCAAGAAATCATTTTTGGTGAAGGGAGTATGGAGATGCTTGTTGTCCGTGGTGAAGAATCGCCTTACAGGTAACAGTCGTGCGTCTGATATAGCTATTGCACAAATTGTCTTAATGAATGGGTTGCGCAATGGAGTGGTGTACGATTGGGCATCATTGCTGGTGGATAGGATGGAGGAATTCATGACCCTCCAATATAAGAAATTCTACATGCCACATCACGCCATCGGGCTATTTCTTGATGCAGTTCGCATGCAGATTACCCCAAGCTCCCAGCCATTGGAGCCAAAGGGTTGTGTTGCACCTGACCAGCCGCCTATATTTTACTGGTTGCATTTGGATGTCTTGACACACGGAGTTGAAGCGCGTTTGGGCAAGAAATGGAAGAAGCCCATCGTGTCATAAACGAAGTCGGAGATGGAGGAGTCTGACGCAGATGACGAGGATGCTGATAGTGGCAAGGAGGAATCCGCCAACACCTCCCAAGTGAGCGAAGAGAGTTTCCGATTGGCAGGTAGAGGGGGTGACCAATTGTCCGGCTAGGGTTTTCCGATTTCGCGTGTTTGATTTTCGAAGGGTTTCTGGTTCAAATTTCTTCAGTGCATGTTCATGGGCAAAAGGGTTTCTGCAAAAAAAATTCCAGAAAATTTTCTTGCAGGTCTGGTTCGAAGTTTTTTTTCTAGGCACTATTGGACTGATCGAAGGTTCGCATATTTGTGGCCCTGTTTTCCGCAAAAAATTTGAGAGTTTTATTTTACCTCCCGCCCTCTTTCTTTGGCACAATTTTTCTTGCAAACCGCATTTGTATCGCATTTTGTTTTCCGGCTGCGATTTCTCTATGCTATGTGCGGCGGCCATATTTTCCCGTGGTTTGTTTTTGCCCACGAAAATCGTTTCTGAGCGTCGCAACTCTGATTTTCAACGGTAGCAGTTTGATTTGGCCACGATTTCTGTGGATTCTAGTTTCATGGCAAACGACAGCAGTATTTTGGGTGCACGCAAGGGTTTCTTCTCCTTTGACGGGAATTTTCTCCGCGTTTTGCTATGTTCGTGTCTGTTTGTTGGCCGCATCGACATTTTTTGGCAGCAGTGCTCGTGATTTTTCCACACATCTGTGCTTTTCTGTGCACAATTTAGGGTTTTGGCAGATTTTCAGTTTCAGACTTCTGTTTTTTTATAGCAAAAGCGTAGATTTTCCAATCTAGGGTTTCCCTTTAACGCAAAAGGGTTTGGAGCAGTTTTTTTTCAGATCAGCTAGGAGGGTTTTGTCTGCACGCCACTAGAGTCATGATTTAGTATTTTTTTTCTTTGACGGGAATGAGCTTGTAGCAACATCCGGTCTTTCCTCAAAAATCAAGGATTTGCTGCGTGATGTCTAGTGCACAACATTTTTTTTGGTTTTCACATTTTTTTCCTCAAAAAATGTTCACAGGGTTTATAGTTTTTTCCTTAAAAATTATCATCTGTAATCCGTGATGCTCAAAAATTATCATCTGTAATCCGTGATGCTCACATGTGATTTTGGTTATCTGGGTTTTACTGTTTTTTCCACAAAAACAATGTTTTGTAACCTCGGATTTCGAGGTTTTCACAATTTTTTCTTCAAAAATTGTTCGCTAATTTTTACGATTTTTTCCTCAAAAATCATCTGTAATACACGAAGTTCACGTGGGGTTTGTGATTCCGGAAGTTCTCTAGTTTTGATCGATTTTTCTCCTCAAAAATCATCCTTTGTTGCAATCAATTGGGTCGCACCTACCAGGGCGAACATCTGCAACCATGGTATCTTGCGGTCAATTTTGGAGTTGGTACTCTTTTGCAAAAGGGTTTGCTGATTTTTTCGTCAAAATCATGGTTTCACGCTTCAATAATTTGAGTGTGCCAGATATCTAATTCGAGTGTGAAGGCTACATTAGCTTGGATGGCTTTTGGTACTCTTGGTCATTTACATTCTGCAAATCTTGGGAGGGTCTCCGTAGCAGCAGATGGTCTTTGCATTTGTGATCATAACACTTGCAAGTCTTTTGTAGGGTATTGAGTACGATGACCATTAGGGAGGGTGTTAAAATAATATTAATATCTTCTATAATGGTCATCTTCTATACTTAGTTGTCGACTTATTTAGCTTGTTTAGTTAGATTTTTATTATTTATCTTTTTAACATATATTTAGCTTTTTAAGTTTTTTAGATTATTTAATTTCACTTTAACGACTAGTTCTATTTATAGAACATCGTCTTGTAGGCTCTATATATACGTGTGTATTTTGTTCAATGTAATTATCCGATTATTTTGTTCAATCAATTTTTCAATTACTTTGTGTCTGATATGCTTTCAGCATGTATGCTTTGTGTCTTTATGTGTGCCTCATAACTGATGTGTCTTCATCATGTTCACTCCATGAGTAACTTCCTTATATATGCTTGTACCCTACATATATGTGTGCATTGCTTCAGGCCTTACATGTCCTATGTGCATACTTCATGCCTCGGTGTATTGGTATATTACTTTGTGCTTTACATGAATGCTCCCTCTACGCTCTAATGCCTTATGCATACTACTTCATGTTTACATGTGTGCTACTTCATACCTTGTGTATACTTCAGGTTTTTCTTGCACTACATGTCTGATATGTAATTAAGTGTATTGCTCCATGCTTACTTGTCTTCCATTTATTTATTGATTCATACCTGACATGTACACTTCATGCCTTGCGCACATTTATATGTCTGCATGCCTTATGAATGATTCATGCGTTAAGTGTATTCTTGTGGATGATTCACATATATTTCCATATATGCTTATGTATGTATTTCATGCTTTGTATGCTCTATGACTTAATTGAAATCATGTGTGAACTTCATGTTACTTAAACAAATTCAAGTGTATACTCCATACTTTATGTACTGCACGTGTTTCACATGTATGTTGCATGCCTTAATATTTACTTATATTACACATGCTTCATGCCTTGTGTATAGTCATGAGTATACTCCATGCTTTATGTAGATGCTTCTTACCTTATATACTCTGGATTCACTCCTTGTGTATTTGTATTTATCATGTCTTATGTATTCATGTGTATTACATGCATTCAAGGTTTCATGCCTCATGGCCTTATAAATGCCCCTCTTGGACCAGTCCATCGTCGGTCCGAGTGTGGCTTATTTCCAACACCAACACCCACCCTTAAGCCACACCATGTAAATGATGTTCAATTTACATTCAATATGCAAGTTATATTCTATTTATAATGATCTTTATATATATTACTGAATTAATATATGAATCTGACTATCTTCTTCTTTGTGGCAGGTGAGAGGAGCATTTATCAATTTTGATGTCCATTCTCACACATACCATTTTACATATATAGTGGGCTAGGTACGGTCAAGCGATGCCTTGACCGACCATGTCTTTTGGACATGGCCGATCAACACATCACTTGATCGTACCCATTCGCTATAACAATAGTGCCCGGTGTTTATTAACCAAACGGTGCATATTATATTCGATAACCATCGAAGTTATACCGATCAATGTATGGTTATATTAATGCTTTGAATGTTTTCCTTAACACCCGATATCAATCGGTGTGAGTTTATTACATCTCCCCGATAACAAAGCATAATCATCAATACTAATTAATGTTCAGTTTACCGATAATCATCAAATCGGTTTTGCAATGGTTATCCCGATTTGCTAATCGGTGAATGCAACTAATTCTATGATAATAAAAAATAAAGAATGCTTATCAATTGAGGGCATGATGATATTCATTTTAATAATCGATATGATAAATGATTGAATGAGAGACTTCATTTATCTCTCATTCAATCATTTATCTTACCGAAGCTATCTATGCATTAACACTCCCTCTTAGCTAGGTAAGATAAATAAGAGTAGTGTATCAAGCATCATAATTCAAATGATAGTTAGCATTCTTTTAATTTTCTAGGGGATCATATCATCTATTCACAAGATATGAAGTATCACCTAGCCACGTGATACAAAATGTCTATCACATTAGTCTTGTGATGACAGGATATCACCTTAGCACGTGATATCAGTATTGCCTAAGCACGCAATACTTAAGGATAATCATATGAGAAAATATTCATTTCTCACCTTTATCCAAGTTATGGTAAGTGCACTAACACTTCATATGAATGTTTTACCACAACACAATCATGGCTTCATCCATGATCCACCAAAGATCCAACATGATAACTGGTTTGGACATTATAAGATCATCACCTTATAATGTCTCCATACAAGTGTTCATTATCTTGAGAGATTGTCACCTCTTAGATATGAACCCAGGGGATAAAATCCAAAAATTGTCCTATCATGACAAATAAGTTTATGCATTAAACATCTTATAGATATGTAAATACAAATTACAAAATAATTTACCTTTCTATCATACCGAAACCTTTTCTGAAGTGATCAACCTTCACTCTGGAAAGAGGTTTGCTCAGAATATCTACAGTTTGATCTCCTCTACAAACATATTCTAATTAGATTGCATTCATGTCAACCATATCTCGCACAAAGTGGTATGGAATCTCAATATGTTTGGATCTGTCATGAAACACTGGATTTACTGAAAGTTTTATGCAGCTCTGGTTGTCACAGTGTATAACAGTGGGTTTCATAGGTTCTCCAAACAACCCCACAAGCAACTTCCTGAGCCCTACTGCTTCTCGTGCAGCCATAGAAGCTGCAATGTATTTTGCCTCGGTGGAGCTTTGAGCTACAGAAGACTGCTTCCTATTGATCCAAGATATCATAGCTGAACCTAAACTGAAGCAACACCCTGAAGTGCTTTTCCAATCAGTCACACTTCCAGCCCAATCTGAATCTGTAAATCCATGTAGGTCTATATCAACTTTTCATATTTGAGACCAAGGTTTAGGGTACCTTGTAGGTATCTCATAATGTGTTTCACAGCAACCAGGTGTATCTCCTTTGGTTCACACATAAACTGACTTAGAGCATTAACTGCATAACAGATATCTGGTCTTGTATTTACCAGGTACATCAGGGACCCAATCATCTGTCTATATTGAGTAGGATCAGTGGGTTGTGACTCTGTTGCTGCTTCTTTAAGTTTATGTAAATTGGTTTCCATAGGAGAGGTCATGGGTCTACAGTTTAGCATTCCGAATCTCTTCAAAATATCCAAGGTGTACTTTCCTTGGTTTAGTATAATGTTGTTAGAATTCTGCCATACTTCCAATCCTAGGAAGTAATGAAGGAGTCCTAAGTCCTTCATATCAAATTCTTTGGATAGATCTTTCTTGCATTGATCTATAAGGAGATCATTTCCTGTGATTAATAAGTCATCAACATATAAAATCAATATTAGCATATTACCTTTATTTCTTTTGTAGTAGAGATTAGGATCTACATCATTTTTGGAGAAGCCTAGTCCTGAGAGATAGGCGTCAATTCTTTCATACCAGGCCTTGGGAGCCTGCTTGAGCCCATAGAGAGCTTTCTTGAGTCTACACACATGAGACTCTACATCATGAATTTCAAAACCTTCAGGTTGCTCTAGGTAGACTTCTTCTGAGATCTCACCATTTAGAAAAGCTATCTTAACATCCATTTGGTGTACCTTCCACCCCTTTGTTGCTGCAATGGCTAATACAGCTCTTACTGATATATACCTAGCAACAAGTGCAAAACTTTCTTCATAATCTATTCCCTCCCTTTGTGAGAACCCTCTAGCTACAAATTTGGCCTTGTGTTTTTCAATACTAGCGTTTGCAGCAATGTTTGATCTTGAAAAGCCATTTAGATGAAACCACAGATTTCTTAGTTGGCCTAGGAACAATCTCCCAAACATCATTTTTCATAATGGACTGATACTCTTCAGACATAGCATCTTTCCATACTTGATGTTCAAGTGCATTTGATACATTGTTTGGTTCAGCTTTAGAGAGATCATTCATAAGGGCAACATAGCTAGTGAATTTGTTAGGCATTTTGCTTTCTCTGAAGGTTCCTAAAGGAGCAACAAACTTCTGAGCTTCTTCTACAGTTTTGGTGGCCCATAGTGGCCTTTTCTTGAGGTTTTCTCTAGGGGGACTTTGAGTTTCACTCATAGTTTCCTCAGGATTCTCCCTCTGAAGCTCAGGAGTAGGATCTCTATCTAAGCTAGGGGTGGGGATATAGACTTCAGGATCTAGAGAGCTTTGGGCTCTTTTGAAAGCTAAGTTTTCTTCAAAGATCACATCCCTACTTAGTTCAATATTCTTTTGACCAGGTATATATATCCTGTAGGCTTTGGAGGTTTCACTATATCCTACAAAGATTCCCCTTTTTCCAGAAAGCTCTAATTTTAATCTTTTCTCCTTAGGTACATGAATATAGACAGGGCATCCAAAAATCCTAAGGTGGCTTATATCCGGTTTTGATTTAGTAAAGACTTCCTCAGGGGTTTTATCTTCAAGATGAGAGTGAGGACATATGTTTTGAATATATACAGCAATGCTAGTCGCTTCTGCCCAAAGATTGATATTTAGATTCTAATCAAGAATCATAGCTTTGGCAGCTTCAACGATTGTCCTATTTTTTCTTTCTGCTATCCCATTTTGTTGAGGGTTGTAAGGTATTGTTAACTCCCTCTTAATCCCTGAATTTTTACAAAACTCTTTAAATAAAAATGATGTGTATTCCCCTCCATTATCAGTTCTTAGGGTTTTAATTTTGTTTCCTGAGTAGTTCTCTGTTAGTGATTTGAATTCTTTAAACCTATTAAGAATCTCTTCTGATTCCTTACATTTCAGAAAGTAGATCCAGGTTTTCCTAGAGTAGTCCTCAACAAATATTACATAATACAGAAATCCCCCCAATGAATTTACAGACATAGGTCCACATACATCAAAATGAACTAACTCTAAAATTTTACTTGTTTTCCTTGTACTACTCTGAAAAGCACCCTTAGTATTTTTACCTAGGGCACATCTTGTGCATGCTCCTGAATGATATTGCTTTAGCTTAGGTAGGCTGTGACAAGGTCTCCCATTGATGATAAATCTCTAAAATTTAGGTGGCCTAGTCTTCTATGCCAGATTTCATTGGCATCTGTAGTTTCATGAATTAGGGCTAAGTTGGGCTCTGTGAATAGCTCATACAAGTAGCCTTGTCTTTGACCAATTGTTTTAGCTTTCTTGATGGACGAGTTCTTTGGCCAAGCCAATACTTTTTTGTCCATGAAGGTCACTTTGTATCCGTTGTCCTCCAGTTGAAACTAGATTCCTCTTAATGCATGGAACATATAGCACTCCTTTGATTTGTAATGATACACCTATCTTTAGTTTGATGGTGCAGTTTCCAACTCCTTTGAAAGGGTGTAGAGTCATCTCCGATGGTTACCTCCTCATCATTCTCCCCTTTCATGGAGTCTAGTACTTCTCTGAATCCTGTGATGTGTCTGGATGAGCCACTGTCGATTACCCAGGAGTTCACTTTGTTTGATGCTTGATTTGTGAGAGCTGAATAGAGTACATACTTCTCGGAGTCCTCTTCCCTTTTGGATTTTCCTGTTTTGGCAAATGTGGCTTGTTTAGCTCTTTCTGGACATTTGGCAACATAGTGCCCAAATTTGTCACATCTGTAACACTGAATTTGAGAGAGGTCCTTCTTGAAGGAGTTCTTGCCGTGATGACCTTTTCTTTTCCTGAATTGCTTCTGCTTGCCTTTCTTGTTTGAGTTCGTATTTAGAACTTGAAGATCTTCATCTATATTCTTTTATTTGATCCCTTTCTTATTTTGCCTTGATTCCTCTTGGAGACAATCAGCCTTTAGCCTATCGAATTTTGGGAAGTTATCCCTTGCACTGATGCCTTGGACGAATGTTTCCCAGATGCTAGGCAACCCATCTAAAGCAATGAGGGTTAATTATTTGCTTTGGATCTCATATCCAAGGGTTGTCAGTTCATCCCTTAAGGTAGATATTCACATGAAGTAGGCATTGATTGATTCTCCTTTTATCATGGCTATGTGATTTATCTCTCTTTTTAGAGCCAAGGTCCTACTGGCATTCGATATTTCAAAAGCATCTTCAAGTGCTTTGAACATGTTGAAGGTTGTTTCATGTTTCTTTATAATGGGCATAATGTTGTTCCTTACCCCATCAACTATGATTTTGATAGCCTTATCATTTCCTTCTTTCCAAATCGCTTTGTCAAGTTCAGTCTCAAGTTCTTTAGTTTCAATCTTTACAAATGATTCAATTTTGTTTTCTTTTAGAATCATTTCAATTCTGAATTTCCATGCGGAGAAGTCGTCACCTCCTGCGAGTCTGTCTTCAAATCTGATAGGATTGTGATGTTGAATAGATACTTGATTTGAATTTTATGTAAAATCGAACAGCCTCAGGTTCAATTTAACTATAACTTTGATACCATGTTGAGACATAGACCAGCTAGGACTCGAACCTAGGACCTTCCATACGCTGCTGAAGTGCTCTACCACTAAGCTACTGGCCCCTCTTGGACCAGTCCATCGTCGGTCCAAGTGTGGCTTATTTCCAACACCAACAGATGCTTCGTGTCTTTCATGTGTATGCTCCGTGTTTGATTAATATTGGTAGATGACACGGTTTGAGAAAATTAAAATCGACATTGCTTGAGGACAAGCAAATTTGGGAAGGGTGGACTAAAATGTCCCCACTTTGAAATACAATTTAATAATAAATGATAATAATTAAATTAAAATACAAAAGAATAAAAATATATATATAAATATAAAATAATATAATTAAAATTTGATTAAAGTTAATGAATGGTTAAAAGGCATGAAATGATAAGTTATGACTCCCTCAAACATGAGATATAAAAGGGAGAAGAGAACCTCATTTGAGGGGGGAATAATTTGAGAATCAAAGGTGCAGATCTGATTTAAATAAAAGTGCAGACCTGATTGTGAAAGGTTGTTTCCCTTTCAAATGGCAGAAATAATTAAGAGTTGCACTCTTTCAAAAGATGCTGGTGATGAAAGGGTGTGTCTCTTGCCAAGGGCATACATGATGAAGAGGTGTGACCCCTTCCTCACATTTGAGAGATATAAAGGAAAGGAATCAAAGCATCCAGGCTAAGTCACTAGGTTCGGCCGAATTTCAACCTTGAAGTTCGAAATTCGCCGAACTTGAAAAATTCTGCAAAAACCCTTAAAAATTCGATTAAATTCAAATTAAAGTTTAGGGTTGGCGAAAAAGGTTTTTTTCGCTTGCGTTTTAGGGTTTCGTCGCGATTTTTATAAATAGGGCAGCCACGGGAGTTGCAGTCACACCCACGGGAGCCGCCATTGCCCACGCTAGGATCTACTACCAGTCTGCCACACTCACGGGAGTCGCCATTGCCTGTGGGAGTCGCCCAGTCCGCCCATACTCCGCCGTGGCGCCCACGGGAGTTGCAGTCTGCTCAACGCCACGGGAGTTGCAGTCCGCGGGAGTTGCAGTCCGCCGAGTCCGCCATGGCGCCAGCCCGCCACACGCCATGGTTGCTACTTCAACTTGCTACCTGGCCACCATTGCGCGACTTGCACAAGTAGGCCACCATTTTTATTTTTTTTAAATTTAGGTTTAATAATTATGTTTATTTATAAATTATAATGTTTATTTATAATGTTTATATTATAATATTTATTTAATAATATAATATTTATTTTATAATATAATGTTTATAAATTATAATGTTTATTTATAATGTTTATATTATAATATTTATTTTATAATATAATGTTTATTTTAAATTTTAGGTTTAATAATAATAATGTTTATATAATAAATTATAATGTTTATTTATAAATTTATAATGTTTATATTTTATATTTATAATGTTGTTTATTATTATTATTATATAATTTATAATTTTATATTAATAGTTTTTTATTATATTGTTTAATATTATATATTTTTAAGAGGTCATTTGTGAAATTGTTAAAACTTAAAACTTAAAAGTATTTCTATTTTGAAAGGTTGAAATAAATGTAGTGTGTTTTTTTAATTTTTCTTTCCAAACATGCAGATTTTCATTTAATGGCTCCTCCCAAATCAACTTTTGAGGCATGGAAGCATGTGACCCAAAATGGAACTCACATCAAATGTAACCTATGTTAGGGAAATATGATTGGAACTTTAACAAGGCTTAGGGACCACTTCCTTGCTAATACAGGGGATCTAGGTGGAGGTGTTCAAGCATGCATAGGTGCGACTCCAAAACTTAAAGCTATTCTAGAGAAAGAGTTGGCTGCTTCAACAGTAGGCAAAATGAAGAAGGCACAAAAGAAACAGAGAATTGAAGGAGATATATCTAGATTCACATCTGTCATGTCTTCCTCTTCTGTGCAATCCAAACCGATGAGTCAGAGTGTATCAAAACAGAGTGGAACACTGAACAACTTTTGGAAACCAGTAGAGAAACAACAGGGGGATGATGCAGTTGCTGATTTGTTTTACACAAGTGCTATTCCATTCAATGTTGCGAGAAATCTTCATTTTCGTAATGCAGTTCAAAAAATTGCAGAGTTTGGCAAAGGGTACACACCCCCAGGTTCAGAGGCTATCAAGACAACTCTTTTGCAGAGGTCAAAAGATAGAGTGACTGAAAAATTAGCTGATGTCAAAGCCACTTGGAAGGAAACAGGTTGCACTATATTGAATGATGGATGGTCATATATGGATCAAAAGCCATTGATTAATGTTTTGGTGTCTTGTCCTGAAGGTGTTGTGTTTTTGAAAGTCATTGACACCATGAACCACAAGAAAACTTCAGAGTATATTTTTCGAATATTAGAGGAAGCCATTCTTGAAGTAGGGCTGGAAAATGTGGTTCAAGTGGTAACTGATAGTGTAGCAAATTGTGTGGGAGCTGGGAGGCTGATTGTATAGAACTACCCACAGATATATTGGAGCCCATGTGCAGCCCATTGTCTCGATTTGTTGCTTCATGACTTGGCTAAATTCCCATGGGTAAATGAAGCTATTCATAGAGGGAGAGCAATTCCAAATTTCATACGGAATCATCGTCTCACATTGAGTATTTATAGGCAGCATGCAACAAAGGAATTCTTGAGGCCTTGTGAAACAAGATTTGCTTCATATTATATCACTTTGAAAAGAGTGGTTGAAGAAAAAGCAGCTTTGAGATCTGTTATTTGTTCCAATCAGTGGGAAAGTTCAGTGCTTTCTAAAGGCCCTAAGGGGAAGAACATAGAGCAAATCATCCTAAACAACAATTTCTAGGAAAGTGCAGCAAAAGTTTTGCTTGTATGTGAACCAATTGTTGATGTGCTTCGTATGGTTGATGGTGACACTCCTTGCCTTGGCATGCTTTATGAAAGCATGGACCGGTGTAAGGAATCTATTCAAAAAGCACTAAATAATGAAGAAGCAGAATATATGCAGATATGGGAGACAGTTGATTGCAGATGGAAAATGATGCACACACCTTTACATGCAGCAGCTTGCTTTTTGGAGCCTAAGTTGTTTTCTATTGATAGAGGGGGTGATAATGAAATCATGGCAAGGCTTTACCAAGCCATAAGCAGGTATGTACCAGATCCAGAAATTGCAGCACTAATCAGAGATCAAAGTTGGCAATACAAGAGAGGAGAAGGGATGTTTGGAGGGGCAGAAGCCAAATATGACTCGCCATGTATGCCTGGATATAGTTGGTGGATCGCTTATGGATCATCAGCTCCTGAACTGCAAGAGTTTGCTATTCGAATTTTGAGTCAGGAAGCAAGTTCATCAGCTTGTGAGAGGAACTGGAGTTGCTTTGACCACATCCATTCCAAAAAGAAGAACAAATTGCTGACTAGAAAGTTGGGAGATCTTGTCTATGTTCGCAGCAATTTGAAATTGCTGATGAACAAATCAGCAAAGAACACTTCTTTAGAACAAACTCTTAAAGGCATAGCAATGCCAGATGCAGATGAGCCTGACTTTGCAGATGATGAACTGAGTAGTGATACAGATGATGATGATTTGGCATCCCAGCCAAGTGCTCTTGATGAGAGTTATTTTAAAGTTCTAAAGTTTTTGACTGTTATTGTACCCTTTTGACAAAAGAACGTCTTTGCAATAGTGAAAGCATATGTTTCCTACGGTTTATATTTTATAAATGTGTCATCTTTTTGTAATGATTTCAAATCTATTTATCAATGTTAAACTATTTAGGCAAATTTTATAGATATATTACATATATTTATTAAAAAAATTTTAAAATTACATATGGCGAACTTAATTCGAATTTTATACATTTGGAATTTTTTCCGCATCGAACTTCATTCGAATTTCAAGGCTGTCGAACTTTGAATTCGAATTCGAACCTGGTGACTTAGCATCCAAGAGATCACCATGGATCAGATCAGATGAGAACTATTATTAAGTTATAGGATGTAACATCCTTGTTCTTGGTGGTATGCATGGGGATGTGCTTAATAAGTATGCTTAATATACGAAGCCCAATAATGTTCATTAAGTGGCAGATATCGATGATACATATTAATCATCAAGCATTGATGGAGAAGTTAGCGTAAGATTAAGTAATGTCCACGAAGATGAGCGATCAAAGTCATTAAGGTAAGAATGATCAGTATTGACAGCAAATGATATTAGATGCCCAATATATTATGAAGATCGAAATATGCTGATAAGCATATCGGCTAAAGCATATATCAATTACATATTAATGGATGACAGTGACTAAAATAAACACTGAATAATATCAACGATAGTTAGATCAATATACAAATCTGGTTAATTAAGAGTATTGACTATCAACATGAATTAAGGGAAGGACTTATCAAACAACCAATTGATATCTGAAGAAGCACAATTTTAAGACAGTGATTCATTTTATTAATGACAGTGATCAATGATCATGAAGACATCGATTAGTAAGAAGACTAATAGGTGGTTATGAGATAACCAATCACATATGGAATGGTGCGATTAGTATAAGGAAAGAAAGCGATTATGAACAGACATGAGTCATGTCCTTTACAGCATAACTTATCATTTCGATTAGAAGATATATGAAAGCATTCATTTCCACTTCAGCAAGAGGGGATGGTGTTTTTAATATATGCAGAACTGAATATGATATAAGAAGATAATTATATGAAGACAGTGGAATAAATCAGATAATATATATAAAATCTATACACCAGACTGAAGACTAATCTATGAGAAAAATTATATGTAGCAACAAGTTATAACATTGAAGCATATATGTCAAGTATACAAATCAGAGGAAGCTATCAAGACAAGATCTATCTTCCAAACTAGTCTTAGAATCTTAAGTTAAATATTATAATTAAAGTATTCAGTTTTGATAAAATTATATTTATTAATATATTATAACTCTCGCTTTAAGTTAGAAAAGTTATCTCAAGGCTAAATTAGGTAAAGCCCAAAAGGGGACATTACACATTAGAACGCCAACCCTTCTCTCTAATAATTGAGAAGTATTACAAAATTTCTTAATTATACTTGCTATGCCTGTAAATATTAAGGTTTCAAACACCAACTTCAGAGTGCAGACCTGTATATAAGGTAAAGAAAATATATATATATAACAAAAGCGCTGAATATTTAATATATTGCAGTATATGGTTGATACTGTATCTGGGTAGCTGGTTAGGACAAACAATAAAAAGACCTGTTATACACTTATTGACTAAGAATTATATATTTATTCAATATCAGTAAGAGTCAACTGTGCATGATTACAAAATAATTAGTTTCCAGGGAATGTCAAACAACAATTTTTGCTAAGCAGGAATCATGTTCTACACATTTTACAAGAAAAAGAAGAGTTTCAATTGTTTTAAACAGTTAAATACAAGCCCAGCTATTTAGTCACACAATATACACCATACTGTTGTTAATGAAGGCTAAGCACAAAGGAACCAAATTTAATAATATGGGAAAACATAACAAAAGAAAAACTAAAAAGGAGAGGCTTACGGGAACCTCCGTTGAAAGTTGAGAACACGTGCACGATCATGATGTACAGCCCAAGTCTCAGGAACCTATAGCATGAACACAAACAATTTGGAGTGATGGAGGGAAGATGAGATTTTAGCAGTCAGTAAAGATAAGACCTAGTCAATAATCAATAATGTGACAAAAATATAAATATGCCTAGAAGATACAACAGCGCTACAGTATCATAACTCAAGAATGTTGTCTTAAATTATTGTCAATCTTGCATGCACGGGATATCATATTTTAACTGATTATAGCTTCAATATAAATCCTCCAATAAAATCATTTGACACCATATAAAAATTTCCAGTAAAGAATAAACATATCCATCATGTCATATTTACTTCATTGAATCAGTTCTAGGATTGGCTATATGGTAAAAAATGTCAAAAATGACTTGACCTATCCTATTCCTAGTTTGATGGGTTCAATTTCAACATTTGGGAAAGTGTAGGGAATTAAGTAGGCAACAATCAATCTCTTTTCATGAATCATTCTTTTTTTCTAGTGGATTAATGATGTAAATGGGATGTTGAAACCATCACTCATTCTTTTCTAAGGACCGTAGATTCTAAAGACCCAAAAGGAAAGGTGACGAAATGAAGCTTTGGCTCCCATAGCAATCATTTCAGCTGTTCCACCTTAGTCTTGCAGATCAATGAAGCAATAGTCTGCAAAAAATCACGATTATACCTGATTAATCCTGAATCTTGGAGCTAGCCAATTTATTCCCCGAAACAATCCCGATTCATGAAAAAATCGTTGACCAAGCATTGACCCAATTTTCAAAGATTTTTTGCATTTAAATCACTTTACAATCATGTTAAAAACCCCAAAAATGGCAAAAAACGTGAAAAAAATCATTGTTAAAACTTGCAAAACCCTAGAAAAACGCTTGAAATTACTGAATTGCTTAGAAATAGGGTTGGTCTGAGACAAAATCAGAGTCAATGTGGAATCAACATTGAAAAAGTTTGTTATTTTGTCCATTTTCAGGGGGTTCATCATTCCCCACACTTGTTTAAACCCAACAAAGGTAGAAAGCCCACGAGCTCAATGGCCTAGTAGGGGTTTGAACCTTGGTGGCTACCATACCAATGGAGTTTTTCTACCACAACACTAAACATTCAAAGACATATTTCATATATGTAGATATAGATGTATGATTTTTAATTTATAATTGATATAGTTAATTTTTGCTCAAACAAGGACATGCAAATCATTATGTGAGCAATATATCTAAAGTGCTCCATGAAATAAATCTGAATGACAACAAACAAGCTTACATAGTTGTAATAAAAGAGCCTCCAACACACAATCATTAAAATTTGTCTCTACCTAAAATAGTAGTTGCAAGCTAGGTATTGCCAAAACCAGTGGCTTGCTAATCTTTTACTTCAGCTAAAGAAATGCCTTTTGTTGAATTCTACCCCATATAAAAGACTTACCAATTGCCATCAGGGAATATAAAGCATTGCAACTATGAAATATGATTTGATAAGCTTTCTCAAATATTGAACTACCCCTAGAAAACTCCTTGCCTCAATCACAATGAAAGTCTTGGATCACTTCAAAATGGCTTCCACTTTTACTAAATTCCTAACGATTGTTGGATTTGGATCTCTGTCTGATAAATTTTGATCTCAGCTACTTCATAGACTTAGCTAATCTTTGATCTCAGACTTAGGCAATATTTGTTGTATTTGGTAACTGCCCTTTTAAAAAGTTAAATGAATATTTGCCTATGTAATCAGCAATATGAATATAAACAACAAAATCTATTTTCTACAATTCGTGGGTTAAACTCCTTGTCTCAATCACAATGAAAGTCTTGGATCACTTCAAAATGGCTTCAACTTTTACTAAATTCCTAACAATAGTTGGATCTCTGTCTGATAAATTTTGATCTCAGCTACTTCATAGACTTAACTAATACTCCTAGAAAACTCCTTGCCTCAATCACAATGAAAGTCTTGGATCACTTCAAAATGGCTTCTACTTTTACTAAATTCCTAACAATAGTTGGATCTCAGTCTGATAAATTTTGATCTTAGCTACTTCATAGACTTAGCTAATCTTTGATCTCGGACTCGGACAACTATTTGGTGTATTTGGTGACCGCCCTTAAAGTTAAATGAATATTTGCCTATGTAATCAACAACATGAATATAAACAACAAAATCTATTTTCTACAATTCATGGGTTAAACTCTATTTTATTTACTCTCTATATCTCTATGCTATGGAAATGCCCTTAAGTTTTAAAAAAAAGTAGTTTGTGTCCTTCCAATTTCTTACCCATTTTTTCAAAAAATCTTATATTTTTGGTTTGCGGATTTTTTCCCCAAATGATTTTGTTACTATGATAAAACGCATTGCAATTGTGGAATATGATTTGATAAGCTTTCTAAAATATTGAATTAACCCTACAAAACTCCTTGACTCAATCACAATGAAATTCTTGGATCACTTCAAAATGGCTTTTACTTTTACTATTTGTCTGTTAACTTTTGATCTCAGTTACTTCATAGACTTAGTTGATATTTGATCTGACTTAGACAACTATTTGGTGTATTTGGTGAATGCCCTCTTAAAAAGTTAACTGATTATTTGCCTATGTAATCAGTCATATGAATATAAACAACAAAAAATTATTTTCTACAATTCACAAGTTAAACTCTATTTTATTTGCTCTTTATATCTCTATGCTATGGAAATGCCCTGAAGTTATTTAAAAATATAGTTTTTCTCTTGTTTTACAATTTTTTATGTTTTTTTTAAATCCAATTTCTTCTCAATCTTTTGCCGATTTTTTCAAAAAATCTTGTACTTTTGGTATGCCATTTTCCCTAAACGATTTTTCTACTATGTAATGTAGACAACCTTTCTTGCCCAAGGCAGTGCCTTATAACCAACAATCTAGCTATTCTTCTCCATATAAAAAAATCCTTCACTTCACCTTAGAAACATAAGGGATTATCTAAAATTGATATAACATTTTGGTGTTTTCCTTGTTTTCTAAAAAAATCTGGCTTAGTAGAATGGCCAAAGGATGAAAACAAAAAAAAAGCCCCACATTTCTATTTCAGGCCATCATATTTTTATGGCATACAGAGCTCCATGCTGCAGGGCATATTCCTAGCTTGATTCAGGCCTGTGCCAAGCTGACTTCATTCAAGCGGAGATTTTCAAGGTTCAAGTTAATCTAGCACGTTTTGGTTTTCCGTAGTGTAATTCTGTGTCATGTTATCATGTTTAACCAAACACAGAGATATCATACAGCCCCGAAAAGCTTCTGGAACTTACTTTCTAGTGATGTAATCCGTGTTCCATGGTTTTTTCTCTAATTTCATTATTTCATAAAGAAATGACAAATTATAACAAGTGTCAAGCAATGAACAAAAAAATGTCTTATAGGTAAAGCTCTTGTAATTTGCATTGCAATAATTTATCTAATTTTTGCAAGATCCACGGATCATAACACTATACGCTGTACAATAACAGCTATATAAAAATGATGGTTGTAAAATTGAAAGGACTCAATCAACTCCTCAGATTACTGCAAGACCTTCAAAGGGAGATTCTCATGGTCCTCACAGAAATCAGAGCACGCACACATAACAAATACTTGAAATAGTGATGGAAAAATATGTGCACAGCAAAGTTTCTTCAAGAAATCACAGTTATGGAAATCAACATGTTTATTTCTCTAATATTTTCCAAAAACATAAATAAAATTTCATCATCCATGGAAAAAACAAATATAGAATCACGCACCCAAGTATCATAATGGTGTGAAAGGGAGACCCATTTCACTAAATACTGAAGCTGCATTTCACTTTGTTCAGTTCCAACTTGTACTTGCCTTCGGCCTAAGATCTTTTCAATTTTCTTTGGTGGATAAAGGCTGCTACCCTTCTTGTCCCTTCTCAAATACACTGGCAGTGATTCTTTGCAATAAGGGCAAAACCAATCTCCATCTGGGACCTTCAACAGAGGAGGGTGTAAACAAAAAGTGTGGATAGAACAAGAGCATCTCTTTCCATCGCAGAGTAGTAAGAAGTTTTCAGCTCCTCCAAACTGACAAATAAAAGAAAAGGTCATGAGAAAACTCTCATAGTACCACACTGACAGTGAAAGGCATTAATAATTTAAGTCCACAATACCTGAATCGGATATAGAGGAAATGTTTGCTAGCTTTACTGTTCCACAGAATTTAACGTTACCACTGAATTGCAAAATGCATGAGACAAAAAAAAAAATTAATCTAACCTGGCAGATAGAGCAAACGAGATTCGCGCTCATATGATCCAATTCATTATCCTGTGGATTTGTGCTGGAATTTAAACCAGATGCTTTACTGTGATCATGCAATTCAGATAATGTTCCCATATCTGTCCATGGAATGCTCAAAGCACAACAAATTGATACCATGAAAACAAATTAGCATTTAACTTTTTGATATTCCATCAATCAATGAGATCACATGACCTACTAACTAGGTAAACGGGTATAGACAATTTTCTGAGAGTTTAGGATAACCAAAGACAGATAAGTAAGCTGGGAATACCCTAAAAATAGAAATTCAATGGGTCCATTTCAATTTTCTCAGCTCCAGGGTGTTGAAACCATGGCAATGAAAAAGATACATGAAAAATCACAAGTACCAAACAATGTGCATAAAATAGACTAATAAATGAATCACATAAAATTGAGGAAACAGGAAACACCTATTATTTATCATTATACTCCCATATGGTGTTAGAAAAATATTTTGTCTCCTGTTGGATTGCCCACAATAAATATCACATGTATTGCCCGAAACAATTTTGAGGTTATTGACCCAAAAGACAAATTAGATAGGAGATTTAACTATGTTTACAAGTTTATGGGGTTTACCAGTTCAATGTTATGTGAACCTATATCACTCTCATAATAAAACAATTTAGTAATTAATTGTTTAGGTAAGTAAGCAATTAGGAGGACCTTATGTGGTCAAGAGGAAGGCAGCTCTACCACTTCCTCAATAGTGATTGACTTTTCTCATTTTTGAAATGATAAAACCAAATAATTATTGGCTATGTGCTCTTTCTCTAGTTTGTTAATTTAGGTAATTGAAATGTTTTGTTTGCATTGTTGGTATCAGAGCTGTTCAGATCTCTGATGAAGATGAAGGATGAAAGAAGAACTTGTACAGATTGTTTTGTAAACAAATATTCCAATTGTCAAGCATTGTCTATAGCCTCTTGAAGAAAGATGTAAATCTGTAAATGCAAAATCAGGGTGTGCAACATAAGCCCAAGTAGGCATAAACATTTTAAATGCACTCAAAGGTATGTGAAAGATCCTAGGCCTAGATGGGACTAAAAGGGTTTCAACAAATGATAAGTTTTCCCATTATCAATGTAGGGTCAGTCGTTGTGAAGGAAAACCATCTTGAATGACAATTCATCAAACACTGAACACATTGTGATGACAATTCTTTCCAGTTTTCTCTTCTGATCGAATTACAAGATGTTGGAACTCTTTATGGGATTGAAACTGATTACTGGCATTTCAATGTTCCATACATGCAAATAGGAATTACAGAAAATAGAAATCATGGATATATGGAACTGGAAAAATTTTAAAAACCTGAATTTAAACAATCACATGGGGGATGCTAAATACTTTAACCTGGACAAATCCAAAGAGTGATAAAAACTTCAGCAATCATATGGCCACCTATTATTGCTCCACAAGGATTACTTAGAAGGAAACAATGCTTAATATTCAAGTACCCTCCATCTCTCAGCTCTTTTCTTATTTCCTGCTACATTGAGCTATAATTGGACATAGATTGAACCCACACTCAGCTAACCCCATCCTTTTGTCAGTTGAATATTTATTGAGTTAGTGTGTTTCTAGAACTACATATTCCAAATTTATAAATGATATCTGCACATACAAAGACATTTTTTGGTTTTAGCTGAATAATGCCAAATTAACTGACTTCTGATGCGTTACATATAAATTCTATGGATATTCATATCTATAATAACAAAATTAAGTCAATCGCATTAAAAAAAAAAAGTTACAATAGAATGTGGAAATCTTAAAATAAAATTACAAAAGTTAAAAAATGTATGAGAACTTTAAAGTGGCTTGTGATCCATCGAGGTCTGACAATTACAGAAAAGCTAAGCAACGTAGGCATCACATAATTTTGCTTTTTATGTAAGAGAGAGGAGACAAATAAAAGGCTAAGGTCATATTTCCTAGCTTTTTCTGGGGAAAGATTATTCACAAGTCTTCTTCTTTATTGATGTAAACTTCCTGTTCATTTTCAAAACATATGGTACATTACTGAACACTAACGTAATAGAAAAAATGCATACATATAAGGTATGAATTTGAGGTGTGTACACTATAACCCTGGACAAGTTAAAAAGAAAAAAGCTATATGGAAGGGTCCCTCCAAGGAAACAGGAAGTGGCAAATTCGGAGACCAAGGCTGGAAATCATGTGAGGATCTAGGCAATGCCAAAGTTTGGAGCACAAGAAGTACCAACAACATCATCATGCATCATTGTGTCCAGTTCAATACAAGATTTGATGATGTCCAAAGGAAAATGACCCAAGCTATGAAGGTCAACCTACATACTCCTTGGAGTGAAAGATTCCCACAAACTTTTACAGGCAAAGAGAAAACTGGAGATTCACAAATGCCCATGGGTTGGACTATGCAGGGAAAGGACACACATAGGTGTCTTCATTGACAATAGGCCATCCACCGTGTGCAAGAGAAAGATAATTGGGGAGAGTTAGTGACAACATACAAAGACAGGAAAGTCATCTCACTGCCCTACCTCTATCTGTGTATCAAAATGCAACATCAAAAGGGTGCTTGCAGAATGGTCAGAAAGGAGTGTCTTATAACCACAACATTTAAGGCAATACCAAAATGGTAGATTTACTTTTGCACTTTGATGAGTAGACATGTCAAGTACACCTAAAGAGACTACGAAACCAAATAAGCAACGTCATATAAGGATCCAGAAGATTCAAAATCCTTGATTTAGGCCTAAAACTTTGGAGACATGTGGCTTGAGACCTCTAATAGCTTATTGTTGACCACAAGACAATCTAAAATGCATTACACCTGAGGATTATGTTTTACTAAATACAGAATTCTTACCTACATTACAATATACATTTAAATGATTGAATGGGGAAATGATTGAATTGGAAGAGCTCCTATGTTAACATGGGAGCTTCATAAAAAGAGCCGAGTGTTGAAATTGCGTAAAAAATACTACATCCAGCTGCCAGGTGTGGGATGCCCAACAAAACGAGGCAAGGCCTGAATCCTGAGTGAACATGGTGAAAGAGATATTGATCAACTGTGGTAATTAAGCTGGAGGTCAACCCTCAAGAAATTCACCAAATTAATTTGTATATGTGTGTGTAGCTTGTCTAATATATGCTCCTGATGCTAAGACTTATTGTACATCATCAGACAGCATATGTATAGGTTCATTTAAAACTAGCCAATTATATTTCACATTGGAATACAATATTATGGTAAACGCTACCACCAATATGGTAATAATTGCGTTAGCTAATTCAGAAGCCAGTAAAACAGCAAACCTGTGCCTTTAAATCACACTGCAATAAAATCTTGTGCTGATCTGACCAACTATTGAATATGGGCTTATTCAATGAGAAAAAATCATCTTAGCTCTAATAATCAAAAGATCAGATCATCTGCCATTTATACCAAGACAATAACAGCATTTCGAAAGAGATAAAAAAGAATGTATTAAACATATTTCAAGGTTTAATCATAATAGTAAGAGATTTTAAAAGCTGAATAAATGTCAAAACCAAAAAAAGTGATACCACAAAATGCAAACTTGTTTACCTTCAATTACTGATGAAAATTCAATGTTCTCACATTTCTCCTTTCGGTTTTCCATATCACTAGGAGTACTAGCATCTTCCATCCTACTTGTGCCGAGCATTTTTAAATCATTGTTCCAATGAATCTTCCACTGTTTTCTGTTTCCTGATGAAGATTTATCAGCTAAATATTTCTGGACACATGTCCTTTTCCGTTTTCCAGAAGCTGGTATCTTAGCAAAAAGAGGACCATCTCTTGAACAAGCAGAATTGTGACCAGAAACCTCAGTTTCTGAAGCATCGGGCTTGAAACCAGCAATCAAACCCTGGCATTCAGCAGCATTATTATGAAAAGATGTTAACTTTCTCGAACGCAAAACCTTCTGTGGCTGCCCCAAATTCTTTTCAGCCTTGACATCAAGTGTATCCTGCATAGGAAATTTGAAATTTAAATTCTCGTCATCATGCTTAGCATTAGGAAATAATATTTTTCCCTCCATATTATGACTGTCTTCAGCTATGGTGCTTTCATGAGAATCTTGCTTTGATAAGGATTTGGATTGTCTTAACTTGTTTCTAGCACTGGACCTGGATGCATTCTGTTTGAGGGGCATTAAATCCAACTTCTCGCAATGATTCTTGTTCTCATATAACTCATTTCTTATCAAGTGACAACTATCTTCACATTCATTCTTTGCTAAAAGATCTGGCTTTAAAGAATATTTCGCCTGCAACAACTTATTTTTTAAGGCCTTACCATTGCTTTCTTCCTGTTTTGGGGAAGATTTCACCTCAATTCGCAGAGACCTGCGCAATTCTTGAGGTTTAGTTGTAGAACATTTTTGCTCACAAACAAACTCACTGCAACTGTCAGCCATTACATTAGTGTTGTGTTCTAGAATTTGAAGAGTATTTGATGAAGAACTCATGGTATCGTGCTCCCTCTTCATAGACATATGATCTTGCTCAGCATTGACATTATTGTCAATTCGTTGAGGGCTTGCCTTCCTTTCATGTTCACTTACTTTAGGAACACTAAGTTGCCCTTTATCTTGGATTGAATTTGGCATAATGCATACATTTTTTGTAATGGAGACATCATGTTTGTCCTTTTCATCATAGGTGGTTGGTTTCTTCCCCTTTGTAGCTTGACAAGGTTTCTTCAAATGTTCAGATGCATCTAAGTTGTTTCCATCATCATCTTTAGTTAAAAGTGTCTCTCTTTCCATTGACCTGATGGATTTCTCCTCTGCTATCACATCAAAATTCTCTGCACTTTGGTTTGCATGTTGGATCATGTTGTTAATTTTATCACTCCTCTCTCCTTTAGATATGCTTTCTTTCCCATGATTCATTTCATCCTCACTTCTCAGCTCAAAATCATTAATTACATTACTATTATTTTCTTTTACATCATTTACCTCTTCTTTAGTGAGAAATTTCTGATCTTCACAAACAGACAGATTTTTTAATTCCAAAAGACTCCTGCCATTGTGACGCTTATAATTACCACCTTCTGTTTTTCTTTCCATGCATTGCCTTCTATGCACTCTCTTCGCCTCACATTCTTCTAAGTGTCTTTGCTTCACTCCGTTCTCATCATCCTGGTGCTTCACAGCAACATTGTTTATGCCGCTACTGTTGAACTGTATTATCTGTTCTGCCTTTCTCCTACTTTCCTCCAACCTTTTACTGGCAGTTCTACCAACCATAAATCTACTCTCACCATTGGATGAGTTATTTGATTCATAGATATCTTTTTTGTTTGTTGTCTCCCCTGGGTCGATACTCTGCAAAGTCCCCACATTTTGTTCCTGTTCTGCATTATCATAAGTGTAGAAAATTAAGTTCCATGCAACCTAGAAGAACGCACTGCCTTGGTCTACATCAGCTGACGTACAAAATGAATCTTAAATTTTTTTCACATAACAAAAAAAGATAGCTGGATATCATTAATTCATCATAAGGATACATACAATGCTCAAGCAAATCTTACAAAAGATAAAATGGAATTCATATCTAGGTCAATTATGGAATCTGAGATTTAAAATAAGTAAAGAATGCAATGACATAATTCATAAGCTATAATGTGTAATTGTTTGACAAAAATAAATAAAAATTGTTGCCATAGATAGACAGAGCTAACATGTACATTTCTTTGTAAGAAAATCATTGAAAACGCTCATATAGCAGGAAATACTTAATTCAAATAAACTCCAATGCACCTTAAATTTGATTACAAAGCCACATATAAAAAAACAGTTAAGGTTTCGAAACAAAGCTTCAGTGACATAGCAAGATAGAATTCCTGATGCAAATGCCAACAAGAATTAAGCATAGTTGCATCCATATCTATATATAACAAACATTGTAAACTTTGCACTGACCAAATTGTGAATTACCATCTTCCCAGAGTCGCCTTGCAGCCGACCAATCCACAACCTTACTTCGTAAATCCTTCACCAACAAGTCCATATCAGACACTGTAGATGCTGTTTTTGCCCGTTTCTTCCACTCAACTTGCTGCAAGATGCAATCATATCTTACATTACTCAAATTTTAATTAACATTGAAAAGAATATTTCTAAAATAATAAATTCATGGACAAATTAGTGACAGCTCAAAACAGGTATGGATCCAAGAGAATTTATGAAGTTTTAACAGCAAGCACTTGGGCAAAAAGTCTACAGTGGAATGTTAATTTATCAAAAACCTACTAGAACAACTGTGGCTAGAATCTGAAATCTGGTGGCACAAGAAAAACTTTACACAATGCTCAACCAATGCACATTGCTACTTACTTGCAACCTCAAAAGAAAATTTTAAGAAAATCATCAATTCCTTCAAGACTTAACAATCTACTGAAGTTTTTGCATTAAACAAAAAATGTTTCCAACGTTTGCACTATAATTAAACTCAAAAGACTAAAGAAACTTCAACTCCAATCACCATCCAAATAAAAAGAAATTTACATTCTTTAATCAATTTGGATGCAATGCTAATCTTCAGGATCTTGAAAACCACCTCACAATCACAAAGTAAAATAGATGATGCAAACTGTAGAAAAGGAAATTTTTTTAAATGTGAATGCTCAAAAAAATATTTTTCAATTTCCTATTTATATGAATGATCTACTTGCTAGGAAATAGAAAAAGAGAACTGTGGCACTACTGAAATGTCAGTAATAATCAGTATACATGAAAGACAACTTTCCAAAGGAGGTACGAGTACCCACTCAAACAAAGTAAATCTCCAAGCACGTAACTGTCACTGTACCTGCCCAACATATATTCTTCATAGACCAGTGCACAAAGAATCATTACTAAAAATATTACTTCCTGTAACACCTAAGAGAATATTTGATGCCGTTGAGACCATCCCTATCAGGTAGCCAAATCACGCAGCCACGACAAGAAATTTTCTACAGAAAACAATCAAATTCAAAATCCTTATTTATATGCCACATTACATTAAGTTGCTTACAAATACAATATAGGTTAAATTAACTGCTTTCTAAAACAATTCCTTTTCAAAAATTTCTAAATCAAGATGCCCAATTTCCCAGATTATTCAAACCAATTTAATGAACTCTAAATCACTTCATCACCAACGCCTGCCCCACTCCCACCCCCTTGTAGCATATATTTTGTCATTGATGTAAGCATTGTTTCCAGTCGGCATTATCTAGCTGTCTGTGTTTTGATCTGAGCTTCTTGTTCAGTAGCTTGTCATGAGTTTGTGTGATTACAAGTTGTTGATGTATGTAGCTAGGTCGGAGCCCTTCTAGGGCCGACCTAGCACACCTAGCGTGTATGTGGCCCTGCCGGCCTTAGAAAGCATAAATGAGTTTTGTGTTAACCAGGCCCTAAGTGGGCGGTATATGTAACTTGTGATCATCTCTCATATGTAATTTGTATTTAATCATGACCTATCCTTCTTGGCGCCAAAATTGACAAGGCCGACCTAACACAAATTAGGATGCATCAATCATTCATTCAGCAAGATCAATCATTCAGTGTTTGCGAATTCATCAGCAAATCACTCCTTAGCATCAGTGAATCATCCTTAGTAACAGCGAATGAACCTTCAAGGTGAGCGAACCATATCACAAGGTCAGCGAACTGTTGCAGAATCAGCGAATCGTATCCCTAGGACAGCGAACTGGTTTCCAGTGACAGCGATCATCATTGGAAGGACAGCGAACATCATTTGAAGGGCAGAGAACATCTTTTGAAGGCAGCGAACTTCATCTCTGAGACAGTAAACCTACTTGTGACAGCAATCACCCTATTCTCAGAGATAAGTGCATCATTGTGTATATCCTAGGTTGATCATGCTGTTCTTCTGTGCATAACTTACTGGTTTTGATTGCTTCAAGTGTTGAAGCTCATTGTAAAGATTCCTCTGATTATTGCATAATAAAGATCTGAGATTAGTTGCTGGGTTTTTCACCTCCAAGAGGGACGTTTTCCCTGGGTATTTTGGTGATCTTTGTGTGCATTAATTTGTCTATCTGTTATTGTTATCTAATTTGCTACAGTCTGATCCTAAATTAACACAAGTGGCATCTTTGTCACTGTAGCTGGGCGATATTCTTCTGAGCCTTTACAGCGACGTCAGGTGATGCTGCAGTTGTAACTGTAGCTGGGCGATCATATAGCCAGTCGATATTCTTCTGAGCTTTTACAGTGCCGTCAGGAAGTGTAACTGAAACTGGGCATTCTTTTCTGAGTTTTGAGCCGTTTTCTTGTGCTGGGTGATATTCTTTGTCGGAACAATTCTTTTAACTGAAGCATTTCTTTTGGTTTTTCAGTTGAAGCGCCAGGGTTGTCAGTTAATATAGAGTCCATGAAGTTCTCTGAAGACAAGGTGTTTTTGCGTGGCTTTGTTAAAAAAAAACTTTTTCCTTCAGTCATGCGTGGTCTTTCTGCTGATTTTTGTTATTATCTGGTTATTGCAAAAAAGTAGTCTACTGTGTTTAAAGATTTTTCAGAGCTATTGTGTAGAAGTGACTTCATTATGAGGGTTGTATGCCACGATTTTCTAGTTGATGGTTTTGTTGACTTCTAAAAAACAAACCTTAATGTATTTTTGGGGAGTGAAGTGCTTCTCTGATTTTTGTTCAAGCTTCAATCCTTGAAATGCAGGGCATTGTGAAGTGTAATGGAAATTGAATAATAAAAGTATGACTTATTTTTATATAGACAAAAAGGGGGCGATGTGTTTTGCAGTTGATGAATCACATTTTTGGCTGTCTGGAACATTTTTGTACAGAAAAATCCAATCAGAAGTTGTCAGGCTTGAAGTATGGTTTCGACTCAGAAATTTGTTTTAATACGAGTTGATAGTTTTTAAGGTGCTGGGTAATGGAGTTTTTCTGTGTGTGAGGAGTTTTTTTTTTTAAATAATCAGATGTGTACAGGGAGGTATGCTGAGTATTGAACGTATATAGAACTTTACTGTTGTATCTTTAAGCGGTGATGTTTAATCCAAAGATATGAAGATATGACTTACTTTGAAGTTGCAGCAAATTTCCCAGCAAGTTATCATCCATGATTTGTGTATAAAGTGATTATTGGTATCTGTCTTATGGTATGCTGTATTTATTTTCTGATGTTTTGACAGAGAAGAGAGTTTCAAGAGTTTTTCTCAATTCTGAGTTGAACATAGAGCCTTCAATTCTTTCTAAAGTTCTTCATCTTGAACACAGTTGGTTTTGAGTTGATGCTCAGTATTGTCTGTGACCTTGAAATGAGTTGGTGCTCATAAAGTGAGTTGGAGCTCACTTCTGAAATAGGGTTGGTGCCCATTTCTGATTATGAGAATATTGTTATGAACAGTGGTCTTTTTACCCAGCTGGGTTTTCCACGTGATAAATCTTGTGTCTCTGTCTTTGTGCTTTTACTTTCAGTTTAGATTATTAACGGTTTAAATATCTCAAAATACTGTTCAACCCCTACCCCCCCTGTCAGTATTTTCTGACTTCTTTACACCCCTCACAATGTGTGATATCCACCTTGATATGCCCATCATGAAGGAAATTTGTAATGTCCCCTTTTTCAGAGCTGAATCAGCAGAACCCACAACCTATCTTCATTTGCAGAGGCTGAAGGAAGGATTTGCATGAAATAATATTATAATAATTTATTGAGTGTTCTAGCACCCATGCCATAATGTTAATATTACTTAGGGTGAAAAGGCAAACAAAAATCATGATGTGAAAATGTTGAATATTCAAAGAAAAGAAAGATTAATTACCTTTTTAAGTAATTAATAATTAAAAAGAAAAAAGAGATGAATTTTCAAGATCCCTGCAAGACCAAAAAAACTTCCACAAGAGAGAGTGGCAAGAATAGTTTGCTTCAACATTGCAAAATTGATTAAACATGACAATGGACGTGTTAACGGACATGAGAAACCTTGCTTATACACACAAGGTGTGATGACATATGACAACTACCCTTGATACAAACATTAAGTACATGATGCAAATATTAAATGTCTAGATAACTAAAAGTAAATCAGGCAAACATGGCCCCATTATAACTACCTTTCGGAATGTCACCTAGGACCAAAGAAAACTTTATTAAAATAATATTGTAATATTGATATAATGGTCACCTTAGTCATTTGATTAGTATTTAGAAACTTCCATCTGTCTTTCATCTTTAGTTAGTTTTAAGAAGTTTTCTTTGTCTTTTGTGTTTCTATTCTCGGTCGTTTCTGTTATGGAAAGATCATCTTGTAAATTTCCATATAAAGAGTATTCCTCTCCTTGATTTATTACAACAAATTATCATTTCATGGTATCAGAGTTTAGGTTCTTTTTTGGCAAAAAAGTTTAGTAAAAAAATTTGTGGGTTTTCTAATTTTTTTCCACAAGAAATCATGGAGCTTTTATTTTTGTTTACTACTCATGATGGCTGCAAGTAAAGTTCTTGAACAGATAGGGTGAGTTTGTATGATTTTCTCCTCAAAAATCGTGGATAGGTTTTCTGATTTTTCTCCATAAAAACTCATTGAAGGTTTTGCACAATTTTCTCTTCAAAAATCGTGGTTTCTTTGTTTGTTTTTTACACAATTTTTTCACACAGAAATTGTGAGTTCTTTCTCTGTTGAAGGGTTTTCTGATTTTTTTCCACAAAAAATCATGAAGGGTGTTGTTTTTTGGGTTTTCTGATATTTTTCCAAAAACAATTATGATGGATTTTTTGCACGAGTTGTAAAAAGTTGATCACGGTGTCTTTTGATAAAAGGAGGGATGGCTTTGTTACCCAGCATCATGTTGAAAGGATTGTGGTAGAAGGATTATAGTAAACTTGGTCATATCCAGAAGTTTTGTAAAACCAGGGAGGGTGTCAATAGTAGACTCATGTCGCAAAATGTTCCAAGGATAAGGGGCAACCTTCTATGCATGTGTGGCCAAATGACCTGCAAATTATGTCACTTCTTCTATAGGGTAGTTAGTAGAATGACCATTAAGGGAGGGTATTAAAATAATATTGTAATATTGATATAATGGTCATCTTACTCATTTAGTTAGTATTTAGAAACTTCCATTTATATCTTTCGTCTTTAGTTAGTTTTAGGAAGTTTCCTTTATGTCTTTCATCTTTAGTTAGTTTTAGGAAGTTTCCTTTCTATCTTTCGTGTTTCTATTATCAATCATTTCCGTTATGCAAAGATCGTCTTGTAATTTTCTATAGGAGTATTCTTCTCCTTAATTAATTACAACAAATTATCATTTCAAACTTACGTCACATGAATAAGTCCCCTACAAGGAACTAGCTAGGTACAAGACCTTTACTAGGTACAAACCCTTATTCACACCAACATCCAAAAATTAAAAAAGGAGAATTCCAAACACCTCAGTTACCTTTGATCCCTCAAACTCTGCTGTTTTGTTAAATATGGGATGTGTTTAGCTGCAGATAAAACTGCCCTTACATCTACAAACTTCACAGTGACTAGTTTGTACGCACGAGTTAGTAAAGACTATTTTTGCCCCAGGCATGACATTAGGTTCCTGAGTGACCAAATCACTTACAGAACTTCTGCCTCGGCTTCCTTCCATCAATCCATCTTGAAACCCTGTTTTCTGATGTTTTCTTGCATAATTAAGTCTTATGAGTGTATTCAAAACGGGAGAGTTTTGATGATACTTTTTAGCGGCTATGTTAGCTAATTTCATTGAATCAAATTCAATAAGTTGAAAATTAACAAGTGGTTTACATAGATACCAATGATATGTAAATAATGGCAATAAAAAATTTGAGAAAACCATTGACAGTTGCTCCAGAAGAGATTATTATTAAAGGACATAAATACAAGATTGGGGTGCTAAAAAAAGCGTGGAGAATTTTTTGACACCTGTTCTAGTTTCAGATTTGATCGCCCTACCACATCTCCAAGATGTAGAAAGAAATTATATTAACATCCATAATGAAAAGTAGACCAGTCGAAATCTCAATGTATATCTAGATTTTTTTTAAAATAACAGGCGAAAGGTAAAGCAATTGACTTTTCTCTCAACTGAATCTTCACTGCGTTATCAGCCAAAGCAGCATAAGGAAAATTTGTACTAAGATTTGGATTTGTCCATGTACATAAAAGGCTTATTCATCTTCAAATCAGCAATAAGACCTCTTATTCCTAAACAAGTACATCGAGTCAGTCAAGAGCATCACAATTTATTTATTTTTGCAAGAGGTAGTTTAGGTGGCAAATTATTCTTCAGACATGTTGCAATGTGATTAATAAATGACTATGAAGACTTTATCATATTTTTATGAAGTTACATGACATACTTTGTTTAGTTTAGAAGACCCTCATGGAAAAAGTGTTATGGAAAACAGTGATCTTATGTTGTGTAAAACTGAATTCTTGGGTTCAATGAAATCGTCACTTGTATTTTCTGGTTTATGCTTACATCTGCCATGCATTGCTTTTGTATTTATGCTATTTACTGTGTGTATGCTAAATTGCTGATATATCTCTTTTGTTGTTGAAGGGGCACATTGGACCTATCACGTGCTGTATGTATAGCATGTTATTTTTTTATCTTGGGCATACTTGATGGATTAGAAACTAGAGCTAGCTGTGATTGATTTGTATACAGTGTTTATTTAAATTTAATATACCCTAAAAAATTTGTATTTACATAGTAAAATTTGTACCCCATAATCAGACTCCAATAGCGAATTACATGAAAATTATCCCAAGTAAAAATTTTTAGCTAAAAGAAAGCTGGCAGAGAAGCCAATATAATTTATCATGGCAAGTAAAGTTCAAAACCATTAGTCATCTTGCCTTAACAAATTAAAGCATGGGATTGTATGCAAGATAATTGATCTGTTGAGTTTTCTTTGGTAAAATTTCCAGCAAAAAAAATGATAACCACATTTCCTACCAAACATTAACACATTTGTCAGTTGACGTTATCTGAAACCAAAATTGAATAACATCCATATCTATCATTTCACTTTTCATAGGTTCAAAAGATATGAAGGAGAAAAGTTATTCAAAAAGTTCAGAAATTGTGCACTTAGAATCTCTCTATGGTTTGCAGGCTGAGGGGGGGTTATGGTTTGAAACATAGTACTCACCAAAACCAAAAAACTAGCCAAGCCTCGAAAAAAAAACTTGGCCAATACTCGGCAAAAAACTCGGGAACTTAAAAAATTGCTTAAATTTAATTAGAAATGCAATTTTTTTTGCAAAATTCAATGAGAAGATGCATCCTATGAGTCAATAAAAGAGAACACAAAAGAAACAAGCTGAGTCTAGATATATTTAAACGCAAAGTGGGTACAAAAACGCATGCTCATGAGGAATGTTGATGGCTGGAAGCAAAATAGTAAATAGTTTTTGTAGAACTAAAAGTAAATAAATCAATACAATTACATCTTCCTCTTCCCAACTCTAGTAAAAACTAGGGGGGAGGTAGAACTAGAGGGTCTAGTCCTAGAAGTTTGTTGTGGGCATGATTGTGCCTCCTCGCTCGGTATGATTGGCTCAGGTTGTGGCTCATCCTTCATCCTAGATGTAGCTCTACCTCTAGATGCACCTGGCACTGGCAACGACTCATCATCCTCCTCAATGTCATCCAATGTGAAACCAAATTCACCCCCCTCCTCCTCCATAGCCTACCTCTCCAAATCATTGATGTCATGCTCTATAAAAAAATGGAGGTTGCTCTTGCGATGTCCAATAACTATAAGGATCTATATCATCCAAATCAATGATGTCATCCTTTGTAAACAATAGAGGCTGCTCTTGTGATGTCCAATCACTGTAAGGATCTATCATCGAAATCAATTGAACCAGCTGAAGCTTCCTCTACCTTCCTTATGCGCAACCAAAGATTATATTGCACAAAGACAAGGTCATTGAGGCTTTTTTGAGCTAACTTGCTCCTCTTCTTTGGGTGGATGGCCTCAAACAAGCTCCAATTGCGCTCACAACTAGATGAACTACGAGGTTAACATAAGATTCTGAGGGCAAATTTTTTGAGATTTGGGGTATTTCCACCACAACTTTGCCACCAAGCATCTACAAAATAAAATTAGGTCACAGTGGTCTGAGGGTGAGAAAGAGAGGGGTAGAGAGATAGGTCTAAATCTTGGGGGAGAAAGGAGAGAGTGATGCCGGAGCACCTAGGACTTAGGCTAGTAGTGATTTCTCAATTTTGGCTTGTACTGACCCTAGCCAAGTCAATCAATGAACAAGGACTCCAGGAGGGTCCAAGAGTTTGTGTTTAGAGTCAATGTAGGCCTAGGTTGAGTTCATTCTTCTTAGGTTTGCATTTTGTGCATAAATAGTGTTTTGAGTAGGTAGTTGACCTTCTTGATGGTCAAAAGTGTCAAAACTTGGTATAGGCATTAGGGAGGGTTAAATTAGTCTTAGACATATTTTAAAAGTCATGTTTGATGACTTAGAATAGGCCTCATAGGTTGAGAAGGCCAAAAAGTGAAAAAGTGCAAAGTTGCAAAAAGTTGTCATGACAACTAATTTGATTAGCGATGGAGTTAGGGATTGTCCAATGCCCTAGAAAGACTCCACACGTGACGAACACTATAAGAACCCTCTCTTGCACAGTTACCGAGGTTGGAGACTTGGTTTTGTAAGTTCAACAATCTGAAACTACTCATTTTCAGACTAGTTGGCAACATTTTGGCTTGTTTTGTTCATTTATGTAAATGCAAATGGATTGAATCCATTAATCCAGCAATGGATTGAGTTTCTTTGGTGTGTTACAAAGTTGTTAGTTCCACTTCAAGCTTGTAGATAGTTTACATTAGTGTTTTCTTGTTTTGGTTTGCACACAACCAGTTTTGGTTTGTATATAGCAGTTTTATGTAAAATGGTTGCCCCATGAATTCCACACGTGCTACCATCACGACCTGTTGGGACATAAAGGGCAACCACTTGTACAGTGTACATATGGAGGGACAAGTGTTGGAGACGATTTTCAATATGACTGTCACCTTGTTCTAGGTGAGTCCAGGAGCAACCCGGCTAGAGGAAACAAGGTGAAATTGAAGTGCAAAATGCAGGGGTGAATACCAAACCACCATCTAAGCTTTTGGAGGGGTCCATGAAGTTGGGACAGAGTTGCCAATGCAAGGAGAAGCCTTGACAAAATCATTTGATGCCCAAACACCAACTTGACCAGTCACTGCCAACTAGAAGGCCTAGAAACCCTTCAAAACCCTCATTTTGGGGTTAGCATATTGCACGGTGGAGTAAGGAGCCAAAACCACAAAAATCACTTGAGGTTAGGTGTATCTTTGAAGAAAATCCAAACTTGCTAGGGGGTCTTTTGAACCGTTTTCCTCCAAGCCCTAGAAAACCGGATTTTGGAGGCCTAATAGGGCTAATTCCTTGTAGCCCTTTTCTAGGCAAAATGGTGAAATCGTTAAGGAGGGAAAAGATTGCAAACCTCAAATGGACCCAAAAGGCATTCAAAACATGGTAGTAGCCACCTCCACACCTCTGCATCAACTCACAACAGTAGGAGGTCAATTTGACAAGTTGAAGCCAAGAAAGCCATAATTGAACACATGGGAAGCATTGTAACTTGGTAGGGTTCCTAGCTAAAACACTTGAAGCAAACACCTTGGAATGGTTAAGAAGCAAGCCCTAGAAGAGATTGAGAAGGACTTGGAGGTCTAGAAAGCAATTAGGCCTGGAGAGTTGGTGGAATTGAGCAACACCAACTAGGTGAAGTGTTGAGCAAACTAGGTGAACCCCCATCAGAGAGTGCGATGGAGAGTGGTAGAGAGGGGGATAGAAGAAGAGTGATAAGGAGATAGATAAATCTAAAATTCAGGGCAGATAAAGTGACTGAGATCGAGAGAGCGAGAGAATGTTGATAGGAGCATACTGATTACTGAAATTTGACTGTCTGAAAATTTAAAAGATCTTCGAAAACCTAGAATTAGCAAAATAACTCCTAGAGATCTAAAATCACTCTCAAACATTTTGCCAATATATACAGAAGAGAATGAGACTGACTTGAAAAAAAAAAGATAAGTTTTTGACATGTTTGGGCCTCTTTTTTTAATGCATCCGAGCTTTTAACAAAAACTCACCGAGTTTTTGTGAATAACTCGCCAAAAACTTGGCAAGATTTTCCCAAGAACTCGGCAAGTTTTTATGGAGAGTAAAGGTCGTAAAAACTCGCCCTAAAGAAAAACTCGCAGACTTTTCGACGATTAGTCCAACTATGCTATCTGATACTTTGAAATACTTTCTGATGGCAAATATATATATACACATACATACGTATGTTTCCACTTCTACCAATCAACCATTTATAAGCTTTTCTAAGTCCCTTCACACTTATCGATGTTCTTATGTAGCTCATTGAGTATTCAATCATGCCAAAAATTGTTTACCAGACATGAGTATAGTCAACTTTGGGCACTAGGGAATATCATGAAAGTAATTCCAGATATATATATATATATAACACAGAAAAAAGACATTTTGTAGCTTTTCAATTCTATAGTTAAACTATTATACATCACTAAGCATAGCAAAGATCTAATATTTAAATAACATTAACATCTACAAAATTAAACATAGAACAAATAATGAGCATTCAACATTGACCAACAAAAATTGAAACTGAAACTTCAGCCATACACTGAAATATAAACATCTCATCCTAATATCATCATGACCATGAAAATAGATATTTGAATGGTCCCATTTTGTTGTTCTTATTTTACAACTATGATTTTTTTTAAAGTTTGTTGAAACAATAGTTGATGTCGTAATGTCAGAAACTCCCAAGTATAGCCCAGGCGACCAGGAGATGCATCCCAGTTAAACTCTGAAATTATCAGACACTAAGATATCGTCTTGATATTATAAATTGAATTACAAATGATATGACCTCTTACAACAATTAATAAATTTACTGAGACTTAAAGTGAAAAGACCTTCATTTCATTGCACAATTGTTAAATCTTCCACGGGATGCAGATTCCATTGATTAAAATGTTTACAAGGCCCAAAACATAGTATCAATTGAAATATTGTTTTACCTTACAGAACTAAAATCAAATGATTTTCCTACATTAATACAAGCACATAATGAGCAAACTTTAGGACTTACATTAGAGAACCACCAAGGGGTGGTGATATTTTTCTTTACTTGGAGAGCAATTTCATGTGTGGCCTTGGCAATATCCTGAATGCTTCCACTTTGAACAGCTTCTGAAACAGAACTATGCCATCGGTTCCACCACTGCATGCGATTCGTGATCACTCCTTTTGGTGGAAGCCTGTCCTCTGTATGTTTGGTATTGTCAGAAGTGAAACTGATCTAAACACAAACATTTCATTAAAATACTGCAATGTGAATACATGCATGATTCTATTTTTGACAGACTACACACTGGCAAAATATTTTTAGATTACTCATTACAGCACTCATGCCGGAAACCCATCTAGATGTGGAACTTTTGTAATGTCCCTTTTGGGGATATTGCTATATTTTGCCCTAGAATCACAATTCCAACTAACATAAGAAATAAAGAACATTTCAGAATACAAATTTACCAATTGAAAAGCCTTTAACAAGATTAATCCTGGTTTAGGTCCTGCACACGATATTAGCCACTTGGAAATTGACATTAAATCATTAGTCAAGATAACAACTAGTTTTGTCTAATCATTAGTATACATCATAAAGTCATATAACATCCTCATATTAAGATCTAATTAAGACATTAGCAATTCCAATGCGGATTCCCAGAATAAGCTCATTAGGAATGGATTGAAACATTTGCAAACCGCAGTCTCAGGGTTGGTCGCCCTTGTACTGTGAGAGCATAAAAGGTTGGGTGCCCTTCCATCCCTCAGTCCACCTTGCAGGGGCTCCATCCTCCTCAATCAAGCCTAGGAGCACCAATCATCCTCCCAGCCCATGAGGCTTAACCCCCAATGGGTGGCATGCTTGATAAGAGTATGAAGACTACCTCCCTCTACCAAGCGTGGGAGCACACATACACCCCCCAGCCCAAGAGGCTTAACCCCCTAAGGGTGGCATACTTGATGGTGGGTATGTTGGGTCTTCACCTCTCGTGAACTCGAAAAGTTGATCGGCTTTCCTGTTTTGCAATCCATTTCTCTAAATCCCAAATAGATTATTAAATGAATACCTTATCACATATAATAAATGGAAACAAATCATTAAGTACTATGAACATTACTGTAGCATGGACATATCAATATGCCTATAATTCTATCATATTCATCTGATTTCTGCTATATTATAATTATTTCCTGCCCTTACTCAGTTTGGATCTTAATTCTTTCCTTATCTTCTTGATCATTCGTCCTTGATCCTTAATGGATGCCTTCATCAAATGAATTGTCTTCCAATTCATGACTTCATGTGGAGTTCATAAACACCCATTGCCTTTGAAGAGTTGCACCCTTTCATGCCAAGGGGTGCCCATGATATTTTTTAATTAATCTGAGTCGACCTTATTCAAGTGCTGTTCTCTTAGTCTTAGTCGACCCTTATTGAATTGCTATTTTCCTAGGTTGGGTCCTTATATGGAATGGCTATTTGAATCCTGGTCAGCCCCCTTGGGATTTGATTTCCATGAATTTGGTTGGCTCTCTTACAAAGAATTTTCTTCCTTGGACATCGCTAATGATTCCCTTGAGTTGTCCCTTAGTTAATTGTTTTTCTTTTAATGTGAGTCAACCTTAGTTTACTTTATTCATCTCATCACTTAGGTTATTCCACAAGGTTGGCCCTAGAAACATCCGAATTTCATTTATTTAAGCATGCAACCTGTCATAAAGGACAGGGCCATGACAACATGCCTAACATTTAGGCTTTCATGTCTTGGATATAAGCCAAAAGAAATATATTATCAAGTTGTTTTTAGAATATAAAAAGGCATTCACCTAGTTTCAAGATTATTTAGATAGCAAAGAATATGGCATTCTTTTTAAAGTTAGACATTTAATTCAGAAGGAAATTAAAACAGTTCCAGCAAAAGAATGTCAGGTCATTTTTTCATGACATGGAGTTTTTGATAGTTGGACGTGTGTAAAATTATTTATGTCAAACAGGCACAACCTAAATAGCTGCTGCAGAATGCCACAGCAGACTACCAATTTCAGAGATAAAATCAGATTTTAATATCATTAAAGTGGAATACAAGTCAGGAGAGAGCAAGGTTCACAAAATGCGAAAAAAAAAAAGAAAAATCAGGATACCAAACACAGCAGTAAAGTGATTGCTAAAAATATGTGCAGCAAAGAGTTAAAAATAAGAAGGTAAAAATGGGACTGACTTTGCATTTCAAAGCAACGCTACATTTAGAGTTAATTCATTGTTATAAAAAGGATGATTAGATCATTGTTAAAATGCATAGAGATGAGATTTCATGAGAGAGTTTTCCGATTTCTTGGGGTTGCTGTGATGCCCCTGTTCCATACAAAATTTGCTAACAGCAGTATAAGAGCCACGTTTATCAGAGCTGAGATAGAACAACTGTTTATCAGCACACGTGAATTACCCTAGACAAGTTCAAATTTAAAGGTCCTTCACCAAAGTCAAAGATCCAAATGCTTGGAGAAAATCTCAACTTTGTTTTGTTTGCCATAGTATCAGATAGTAATGGTATACAGTCAGTTCCACAGTTTAAAGGTAAGAATTTTGATTATTTAAGTAATTGTTTGAAAAAAGTATTAATATGCAAATGAGTATGGGATATGGCAGCAAGGGGTATGTCCAACACAAAATGAACTAGACACAACAGCAAGCTAACTTGCAAAAACTAAACAAAATCATACACACACAAAGAGAATTAGAGCACTTCCCTTCCTAGATGATTGCCCTTCATCGTTGGCTGCTTTATTCATATTGACCTCATGGATAGAAGAAGTGTTGGTGGAAGGATAGCTTGTAGATGTCCTTTGCTTCTTCTGTTTTGATCCCTCCTTGTGACTTCCTTTTCTTTTAGAGCTCATAGGTTGAGTTGACTGGGTAGTATTCTCGCTTATGCTTACACTTTTTGTTTCCTCATCTGAAGAATTTGGATCTCCCATCGTATCAAAGGTGAGTTGCACCTTTTGACCCTTCAATTTGTTATTTTGATATTCTACCCATCCTTTTGTGTAAGCTATAAGACAAGTCTCATCAACTCGTTCATATTAGTGACTTCCATCTCAACCCAATTGACTTCGATTTCTTTTTCCTTTACTTGCTCATAAGCATGTTGGAGGCGCCTTCCATCATCTTGCACTTAATTTGGGATTGTGAATTGTGAACACTCTAAATGTTTTGATGATATCCATAGGCAATCTGGAGAACATCATTTTTCTAATCTCAAAATCATCTTTGACATTCATCCAATAGTTTTCTATATGTGGCTTGTGCTTGTGTTTGTTACCATTCTTCCTTCTCATGTTGCCGTATGGATCAAAATTATCCCTTAAAGGATATTCAGTGAAGGGATAAAATTTCATCTCTTCTTCTGCTCTCTCAGCTGCCTACAAAGATCGGCATACCTCCTATGATTGTCCAACCATAATGGGAAAGGAAATCCTTGTCTTATGTTTATCCCTTTGACTCTTGTCATATGCAATTAATTGTCTCAACACCTCCAACAACACCATCTTGTCAGTAGGATAACTTGGAGGCTTGTATGGTGGAGATGGGCATCCTTGAACTCGTATATAGGTGAACTTGGGAAACTGAATGAACCAAGCACCGTATTGCTTCACCAATTCTTGTGCTTGCGGGGATAACTTTTGATGGATGCCGCCTTGCAACCTTCTTGTTATAGGCATGGAGAAGGCATCATTCACTCTTCGATAATGGTCCTTGTTAGGAAAATTCAGGTGTATAGTTCTCACATACCCTTATTTCTCCCTTTCCATTCCCTATTGGGCCTCTATACGTCAATCTTGTGTACTCTTTGGCTCTGGCTGGTGAATAGATGATGTGGGAGCTCATATGAAAATTTCTGGTGCGCTCAAGTCTTCTTAATTGAAGATCAAGATTGTTGCTTATGATCTTAGCGCAATTGATCTTCTCACTTTTAGTTGTCACTGCTTCTATGAAGAAGAACATCCATTTCTCAAATGGGGGGGCTTGTGGAATTCCCATGATCTTGTTGAGTAGAGTAATCGAATCATTGAATTCCTCCTTGAAGTCTGTTCTATGGAGATTGCCTGGCACTTTGTTGAGAGTGGGCCTAGCTTTCGACTACCAATACTTATTGATTATACTAAGGCATTTGTTGGGGTCATCCTCATAAATCGCCATTGCTGCTTCTTTGCTCTTGTATATCATGTCCTTAGGCTTAGGTATGTTGAAAGCCTCACGGATAGCCGTTTCTGACAAGAATGCTAACACTTTGCCATCAGATGTCTTTATTTGTCTTGCGTTGGTATCATAGTGTTGTGCACATTCAACAATTAGCTCATTGCATTGGATGGCAAGAGGGACACCAGCCGCTTGGACAATTCCACTTTTAATCATCTTCTATGAAATCTCGGTTGGCTTGCTTGTGTAGAGAGGGCCTTGAAATTTCTTCATGTCAATCTTGCCCAAGTTAGTGTCACCCACATTCGCCCATTGTGAAGTAATCTTTGACTCAGGTATTATTCCCTTGGCATCTTCTTTTGATGAGAGCCTGCCTTGAGAGACCTCCAGCTTTCGAGGCTGCCATCTACCTCCTGGATGATTTTTCTAAGTTAGGATTTCAATATGATGTTGATGTTCTTTCAACTGAAAATCTTCTATTAAGCTAGCAATCCACTTATAGAGTGAATATTATTAAAATCTTAATGAATTGCTAAACTTTAAATGCTTATCCTTGAACTTTGATAGTGAAAAATCAGACTTTACTTTGAAGATGTCTATCAAATTTGTAGATAAATTTCAATTAAAACCATGAATCAGCCAATTTAGAATTTTCCAAAAAACAAATGATGACAAAAGTTCTCAATTAGAACTCTTTCTAAATCCTGATTTATAACTGAAATTTGATAAAATTGAACCTGGATCTGATAAACAAAAAAATATATCAAAATCAGATCTGGTAATTGTTGAAAATAATTCTCAAAACTGATGTTCTAAAAAAATCTGCTCTTTATTGCTCAAAATTCTGCTCTAAAATCTTCCTATAGAATTGCTGATGAAGAAAATCCACCTTGCTCAGATTCGCTGCCTGATAAGTATTTCACCTTGCTTTTGAAGTGCAAATCAGAATTTATTAATTCAATTGCTTTGAATGATAAATGAATTTAAAATAACCTCCTTATGTAGGCGTTGAATGAAGGGATGCCTCTTTTCATATGAGGCCGACTTGACTTTGAAATGAATTTTGTTTTAATATTTAAAAATTTGAATTTTCAACATTCAAATTATGCGGAAGGAAGCTGACTTGGCCTTCGAAATTTATTTGCTTTATTTCCTTAATGAATTTTCAAAGGTCGGATTTTTAATGTCTATGCTTGGACACGATTTTCCTTTTGGGGTTCACGTCAGCCTTCTTTGCCTTTTAGTTGGCGCTAACTTCTTCCAATACTCATCTTGGTCTTTGAAGGTCAAGGTGGGGTTGATTTTGATCTTTTAAATAAAACATTTCTTGCTTAGCGTGGGCCCTCCTTGATCCTCAGTTGCGATAATTTCTTCTACACCCGCTAAGTGCTTTAGGCTTAAGTATAGTATGCCACGGTGGAGGGTAGTTCGGAAGGTGAGAGGAGTATGTGCCATGAGGGAGAGGAAGTGAGGGTTGTTGGTGATGTAGACATGCTGCAGTAGGAGAGGAATGGAGGATTTGGGTAGTAGACATGCCACGGTGGAGAAGTAAGGAAGGTGGGGTAGGGAGTATATGCCGCGGTGAAGGAGGGGAAAGGGATGTTGGAAGAGGATATGCCGTGGTAGAAAGGGAGTGAGGAAGGTCAGTGAAAAGAAGGTGCCATGTGGGAGAGGGTGTGGAGGATGTTAAGGAAGGAAGGTGTCGGGGTGAGTAGGTAGTAAGGTATGGGATATAGGTAAGTGAGGAGAGGTTGGGATGTAGGATGGAAGGGTAGGTTTAGGCTAAGTAGAGGGTGGTTTAGGATAGGGTGTAGATCAGGAAAAAATGTATTTAGGGAATGAAGGTGGGAGATGAGGATAGTTAGGTGGTAAGGGAGGTTATGATGGGATAAAAAAGGGGCAGTGAATTAAATTTAGGATATGTTGGGGGGAGGTAGAAGGATAGGAAGGCAGGTAGTGTTGTGACGTTTTCACACATCACCCCATTGCAAATGGGAACCCCCACTTTTTGCTTAGGCTTAGGTGTTTAGCTAGGTCGTCTTAGCTTGGTAAGTTTAGAAGCTCTCAGTGTTAGCCCTTGCTTATGGGAAGTGAATATGTCTTGTCAAGTCAAGATTGAGGTTGTGTTGCCAACCTTGCTAAGGTGGTTAATGTTGCTAAAAGTTGTCGACTTGCAAGTTAGAAAGTCTTAGGGTTTCAGATTCAATGAATTAGGGCTTTGGATGGGCATAGGTTGGAATAAGTCAGTCATCAAAAATTGCTTTCATAGATGGATAAATTGTGAAATTTCATGTCCTAGGTTAAGTTCAGGTTTTGATAAGAAAATTGGACAAAGTTAAGTGTTCGCTCTAAGAGATGACTTTGACAAATGTTTGCGTAGCGAGTTCAAGTTTTTGCAAATGAGACCCTTGAAATGCCAAAACAAACTTTGGTACGAATGGAGATGAAAATTCTGCCCCGCCCTTCAAGTTGGAGAGTTCAAGACTTGGAAGTGGTACGAATGAAATGAGAAACGAACTCGGTATGAATGGAGGTGAAAATTACGCCCTTCAAGTTGGAGAGTTTAAGACTTGGAAGTGGTACAAATGGAACATGAAACAAATTTGGTACAAATGAATGTCAAAATGTCACTCTAGTCAAGCTTGAGATTGATGAAGAAAAGAGGTACGAACAAAATGCAAGATCATCAAGTCCAAATGAAGGAGGAAAAGCTGCTAAGATCATCAAGTCCAAATGAAGATAAGAAAGCCTTCCAAGTCTCTAAGTCCAAATGAAGCCTAAAAAGCCGCCCAAGTGATCAAGTCCAAATGAGCATGAAAAAGCTGCCAAGATCATCAAGTCCAAATGAAGGAGAAAAAGCTACCCAAACCTTCAAGTCCAAATGAAGATGAGAAAGCCGCCGAAGTGAAGAAGTCCAAATGAACATCAAAAAGCTGCTCATGTTGTCAAGTACAAACGAAGTCAAAATTGCTGCTAAGGATGCTAAGTGCAAACAAATGGTATTTTGCTGCCCAAGTCTACTTAAACAAATGCAAGGTTGAATGACAATCCACCTTGATAAAGTTAGATGATCAAAGGATTAAGACAACTTAGTACAAATGAGGCTTCAAAACCCCCATCATATTTTGAAGTAAGATTGGTCGAACACTTGAAGAATCTAGGGTTTGCATTTTTCAAAGGTGTAAATGAAGTCTCAAAAGCCACCACATCAAGTCTGAATTGGGCAAAATGAAAATGGTGCAAACAAAGTGCAAAACATGGAAGTACAAATGAAGGTCTAAAAACCGATCAAGGCTTGAAGTACAAATGAAGAGTCTAAGACCGATTTGATTATAAGTGCAATTGAAATTGCAAATATCAAAGTGCAAAGGAGAGTGAAAATGCAGCCCAAGGTGTTGATGTAAATGATTTGACATTCACTGATCAAGATCAATGCAAATGCAAAACAAAGGAAAATTGCCCCTCTTAGCATCAAAGTAACATTTTATTAATAAGATACAAGACGGCTGTCTCAAGGGTAAGAGCGCCCAACAAATAGAAGTTCGAAAAGACATTTTGTTTACATGTTATTCAAGTCGGCCTAGAAGAAGTTGAAGTGAAAAGTGGTGACTCTAAGCCCTTAGTGCCTATATAAGGAGGCATTAGTAATTCATTTTGTCACACATCGAAACATCATTCAATGAAAATCAGATCTGCATTTCAAAAAACACCAGCGATTTTTATCTTCAAAGCACAACGAAATACATTCAAGGTGATAATTTTGAAGGGCGATTTTCATCATCAAGATAGAGATTTGACAAAGGGAATCAGCGATTTGGACAACAAATTTTGATCATTTCATTGATCAAAGTATACTTTCAAGGGGGGCAATTTGGATTATAAAGGTTCTGATACCAATTTGGAAGATTTTCAGTCCAATTTGAGGGCAGCCTAGGCAGAATTGTGTGAAAATTCACATTGCATCAGACCTATAGTGAACACAAAATCAGACATATGGAAGTGAAAGGTAACTGAAGTTAATATGTATTTAATATATTTGACATCCTTTTGTTTGCTTTGTAGGTGACAAAGGAGAAATCAAGGACAGATCTGATTGTAGGAGGATCCGAATTACACTCCAAAGGGGTAGTTCAACATCAAGGTAAAGTTCGAGTCATGCAAGTAGAGATCAAAGTCAAGGTCCTGGAGCATCAAGGAGACAACTTATTTGATGAAGAAATGTCTTACAACCTTGAGGAATCCAAGAATCAAAGTCAGTACATTGAGGAGTTAACCCCAACCAGGTGCACCATTCATAAAGTGGATCATGAATAAGAGAAGATCAACTATCATCATCACATTGAGCAAATTGAATAATGTTTGAGTATCAAGAGATATTGTTCAAACACTTTGTGTTGATCTATCAAATCTACAAGTGCAACTGAGGTGGCATCCTAGTTACCACTCAACCAATCAAAGGAGTTCCACGTCAGCATGTCCAGATGTAATGCACTTGACTCATTTTATAGAAACACAAACTTCGAGCTACCTACCCTCATATTTCAGTGGTTCAATTTTAATATTGAATCTAAATGTAATTTTCTCATTGGTCAGAAGGAGTTTATTGTAACAAACCCTAATTAGGGTTTCCATCTTGTAATCTTGACCATTGATTGTGAATTAATCTGAGCCATTGAATTGTATTGAGAGCACTATAAAAGGCTCAAATCACTCATTTGTAAGGGAATAATAACAAGTTAACAATAGTAGAATAATAGAAGATAGATAGCCAGCCAGACAATTAGGAAGTAGAAGTTAGATTAGGAGAAGGCAAAAATTGTTGCCAAAATCTTGTTGTAAAGAGCATATGATTTCATTGTAGTTGTGGTGAATTAATGTGTAATTTCAACAAGTTGCATGGTCTCTATTTCTCAATTCATTTGCTTTCATGTCGATTAGATGAATGATAGGAATTGTGAATGATTAATGGTGAAATTCATTTATCCATACCACTAGCAATTTGCTGATTGTAAGTTTGTCTTGTATGGTCAATTGGAATCCTTAAATGATGTGATGTCCCCATCCTAGTCAGGGCTTTAGAGTTGATGGGTTAGCTTATTTTCTGGACCCTCGTAGGCTAACAGGGTATGGACAGAGGGTCATGGAGACAGTGGATTGAGGATGATGTTCTTCAGTTCAGTGTTGGGTTTAGTTCAGGCTTCGTTTGAGCAGTTTCTGACTCCATTTGAGGGATTTGCTATTTATAGCATTTTGGGCTATTTATAGATGGGAAGTTGGCTATTTTTAGAGAGGCCCCTGGTCACATGGGTTTTGGGAGCTTTATCTCCAGCTTCTGATGGTTCATCTTTTGGAGTCATATTGAGAGAGATATTAATTTTTTAGTGACTTATAGGCTATATTTAGTTAATGACGTTTATTATAAAGTCACATTGACTTTTTAATAAAACATTTTAAGTGTCTTATTATTTTTCTCTATAGTTGGGCACCCATATTAAAAGTGTTTTAACACAATGATTTTTTTTGTAACCCTAAAAGCAACCCTAAATGAAAATCGTGGGTTTTTGCATAAAGCCGCCCCTTGAGAAATCAAACTCATTAATTTGTTGATCATTTGATATCTCTTCCTCTGTGGGTTTTGGAGCTTGAGGGTTTCAGACTAGATTCTTCATTGGAGAACGTCTATTCTTCAATGCAAGGTAATGGTGAGACTGTGAAAAATCTGTTGAATTGTTGCAGTTGTGATTGGCTTCATTCAGAAGTCAAATTGGTGATGATTGCAGGCAGATTTGGCTTCTTACAGGGCAGATCTGTTGTAGGTTTTCTTACTTATTGTTATTGCTGTTAATTTTTTGTGGTTTGGAGGCCTCCTTTCCCAAACACACAGCTTACTCATTAAATTGGCGCCATCTTCTTACTGTTTGGGCGTCTTATTATTAAAGAAGAGCAGATCTGAATTGTTTCCTGAATAAAAATCAGAACTTTGTAAGTTGCTGATTTAATCTTTTCATTTTAATAAATTGGCTAAGGACCTACGGGTATGCTTCTAAAATCTCCAATTTATTGATTCAGCTGATTATTTCATGTATTATTTTCAATGTGTTGAAAATTAAGAAACCCCTTCTGCAACTTCTGTCTATTTCTGAAAGATCATCTTTAATAATCAAAAATACAAAAAAGAATTACAAATTACAACAGGTTGAAGAATTGTACCAACAAGGGTTCATTACAAATGAGCTTAACCTCAATTGCTATTCATACTTTGATATGCATCACCTTGATGGTATACTTGTTGTTAATAATGATTTGAACATTATTCTGCTTTCCTTAGAAGATTGTATTAAGCTTTGCAGAGTTGTTGCTTTGCATGTCAAAGTAACGCTTAGTCGAGTTTCACCAAAGATTGTCCATCATTTATATTCTTAGGAATAGAATAGACTCCTCTAACCTTATGTCTTTTGTCATTTTATTTTCCAATCAAATAGTTACAATCTAAGTTCCAACAACATCCAAACGTTCAACATTCAAGTATTCAATGTAAGTCCCCTTGGAATACCAACAATCACATCAACCATTGAGCTTATCCACAAGTCAAGACCTGATAGTAGAAACCTTGGAGTTGTCTCATTTGATCGCAAAGCATAACATTTGGGAGACTTTATTCAAGAGAGGATAAGATACCTTGGTATTTTATTCTGTGTTTGATTGTGCTAAAAAACACAACAGGTAGGAAGGGGATAGGATAAGATAGGAAGGTTAATGATGAAGGATGTAGGGGGTGAAAAGGATAATTAGGATGGGATGGAGGTAGTGGAACGGGTAGTGGTTAGGCTAGGATAGGAAAATGGGGGTTAGAAGGTATAAGAAGTAGTGGAAGGTAGGGAATTGTAGGAGGTCAAGGGATGGGATGGAAGTTAGGTAGGTGAAGGTGAATGTAATAGTTAAGGGGTGACAAAGGAAGAAAGATGGAGGTGGATGGAGGGATAAGGGATGCAAGATGGAGGATGAAAGGAGGAGGTTGAGTAGAAGGTAAAGGGTATGTAGTAGAATGGAAGGAAGGTGAGGTGGAAGGGGAGGCAAGGATGAAGGATGAGAGATGCAGGATGCAAGGATGGAAGAAGGATAGAAGTGGAGTGGAAGATGAAGGTGAAGGAAGGATGATATTTAATGAAGGATGGAGGCCAGAAGGGTGGATGCTGCGGCTAGGGAAGGTGTGATGGAAGGAGGATATGAAATGAAGGATACGAGATGGAGGGATGGATGGAAGAAGGATATGCATCACCTCTTATTATCCAAAATTTTCTCACACTTAGGCAATTTTCTCATAGGACCACCACTTCAAGCTCAAACAATCAAATTCAAATTTGTTAGACAACTGCCACTCAACCTTGATCTTTAATCACAGACGCAATCTTTCAGGAGCTAATATGACTCATTTCATCCTAGAGAGAGACCTACAATACTACCAAGCCGCCCAAGACTAAAACTGCAAGCGAAAAAAGGGGGTCTCCATCTGGGATGGGGCGATGTGTAAAACGGTCACAACAAAATTCCTAAAAAGAATTATATATTATATATGTTCCAATGGGTGTATTGTAATGCCCCTTTTTGGGAGGACATTAATTTTGCCCAATATACTTGGAGAATTATTGCAGGTTATGTATTTTCAGTCGCTGTGGTAATTCGGACAGATTCAATTCAATGCTGTTTCTCTCATTAAATGCACAAGTCTGCTGTTTATATGAAACTGATCTGCTGCCTATACTCAGATATATATATATCTGTGTGTGTGTGGGTGTGTGAAAATCCTTTCTATTCCATCAGGTCTGATTCTCTGATTATTGATTTAATGTTTCCTCTTCTTTTCCTTCAATGCCTGCTTTATTATCGTTTGCAGATTTGTGTTTGTGTTTTGATCTCTTTGATAAATGTTCATATCATACTTCCATATTTTCTTATAATTCTGATCCAGGTCTGCTCCTTAATCTGCTTTTAATGCTTCAGATATTTGTTCTCTTCCATGGATCCTTCCTTCTCAAATGAAAACTTTTCTACTTTATAGCCTCCAATGTTAGGGAGAGTCGCACCTCTTCTTAATGATCATAACCTTTCACAAGTACCACCCTTTGAAAGGGTCACAACCTTTCATCATTGCTGCTCCTTGGAAAGGGTCACTTCCTTATCTTCTTCCTATTAGTGCTTCTTAATAACTTTGCTCCCGTTTTTTTTCCTTTTTATTTATCCTTTTTCCCTAATTGGAGTTCTCCTCTCTCCCTCTTATATCTCATGTTTGAGGGAATCACAACTTTTCATTTCATGCCTTTTGACCATTCATTAAACTTAACTAATTTTAATTATATTATTTTTTATTTTTATTCTTTTACATTTTAATTTATTATTATTATTTATTAATAAATCCTATTTCAACAAGGGGACATTACAGTCTGCCCTTCCCAAAATTGCTTGTCCTCAAGCAATGTAGGTTTCTAAAAATTGAATAAATCAACCCTTGGAGATTGGTATTTTTCTTTAATTTGGTTGACCCAAGGCTTGCACCATACTATGGACATCTCTTTGTGTTAAAGCATGGGTGATCTTAACATATATTAAGATGAGGATTAGAAGCATGACACACATCAATGACCTCAAATGCAACTTACATCTTTCTAGTTATTCAAATCTCTAGAACATATCAAGTATGAGCCAAACACGGAGCATACACATAAAAACACAAAGTATACACAAACACGAAGAATGCACATGAATATTTCAAGTCCTGGGATAATTTTCAATTCTTTCGTTTTGGGCTATTTGTGATAAATTCAACATTAGTTGAACATGTCACTTGCTAGTCTAATCCATTAGAGATGAATTTTGATTGTGGTGGAACTTGTTATTAATACTTGGTCTTGCAACCTACATAATTTATAACTTTTGCATGTAGACTCAAAGTGAAGTCCAATTGTTTTGAAATATGCCAAAATATTACATTTAGGAAACTTGCAGGTTATAACTTTTGTATGTGGACTCAAAATTAGGTATGATTTTTCTGAAATTACACATCTTTTTGAGGGGAATCCTAATATGAAAAATGTTACATTTAGGATAACTCTTTAAAGCAATTATGACCTTGCAACAAAATTACGTTATCATGCACTAAGCAACTCTATTGCATTTGAATGCTTGTTCGATAAATTTTGGATTAGAGGCTCTAGATCAGTAGTGAACATTTTTGCACTGGGGAGGTCCTTTAAACATTTAACCAATATATGTTGAGGAGGAAATTTGTGTCATAGGAAGGATGAAAATAACCTCGAACTCCATAAGCCTTAAGGTTATAGAAGCAGGTAAGGTTTCACCATAGATTTTTTTATCGAGTCTTGACCAATGAGAAAGCTCTTGACTAATTTCAAAACGGTTGGGGTGAGAGGATTGGGAAAGCCGTTGACTAATTACGAGAATTTTTATGTGATGCAATTGCCTATAGGTGTTCAAACTTCAATCTATGGGTGAGGAGGGTAATTGTCTTGTGGGGAGGAGATTACAAGCGTGAGACCTATCATGTTATAGAGGTAGGGCTAGGTTTTGTCATTTATTCCGTTTTTGACAAATTTAACATAGTGTCTTGAGGAACTAGTAGAATCATTAGCCTAAAGAAAAATTAATGTATTCTTGCTTTGTTTGTAATTTGGCTTCCAAGAAATGTAATGAAGTAAAGCTATACTAGCCATGAGTTTTTCTTGCATTCTGTTTTTCTTATAAAATTTGATTTTACCTATGAAATTGGTATTTTGCTGTTTACATTTTAGCTTTGGCTGTTTAGGGACTATCCTACGTTAAATTTTCTAACATTCTCTCGCTAATCTCCAAATCTTCTAATTGTAATTTTGTCTTCAATTCTAATTGTGTTAGCTTCCCTAGTGCTTTTATTATGATTGCCAATTGTTTGTCTATCTTGCAAAGCTTAATTTCAACTTTTATGTCATGAACCGACTCTTGAACACAATGGTTCTTCAGTTCTCTGTGTTTTGTCCTTTCATGAAATACTGGATTCCCACTTAACTGGATTGCTCCACCATTGCCACAAAATATTACCATAGGATTTCTTTGTTCTTCTCCTAGGTCTTTTAAAACTCTTCTTAACCAAGCTGCTATAAATTCAACATGCTATACTTATGTACTGGATAATGCATGTGTATTTTGCTTCTTTGAACTCCACTAATCAGTCCACTTCCTAATGTAAAACAGTGCCATGATGTGCTCTTTCTATCATTTGATAATCTGGTCTAATTTGCATCTAAAAAATGAAACTTTTTTGAATCTCCAACTGAATGATAATGAAATCTATAATCAGTTGTGATGCTTTGCAAAAAGGATGTTAGGAAACATAAACGCAAGACTAGCACAGTCAAACGTTAGTGTTAGTGTCAGAAACGAAAGACTATCCTAAGCAAGCATATCAAGAGAACTATCAAACATGTAATGAAAAACATACAAAGACCAAAGAGATACACTACACTCTTCCAAATGCTTGCCAACATGTTCATAGCTGCTCCTCTCTTGTTCCTCTCCTCTCCAAGTTCCACATGAGTGTAGCCCTCAGCTTTTTGCACTACTATGGAAGTCTTATGGAGATTCAAGATTTAAAAATGATTAAAAGATGCAAATGCAAGCTAAATATGAGAAAGCACCTAATTAACCTCTATTGATTTTAACCAAAATAACAATGTAAATTAGATTATGATTTGCTCCTAAAATGCTCTCTTAAATTTCACTATAAATTAGATGCATACAAGATTTTTGGATCTGGATTAAGAAGAAATGGGCTCTATTTATTAAAAAAATGGAGAAATGAATGGTTGAGATTGAGTAATCTCAACAAGGGACAGGATTGATGGGTTTATGGTCCATGTGAGGGCTTTCAACCCAATCCCGGGATGACAAATGTCAACATGAGATGGCTTGAGAGGAGAGGGAAGAAGCATTAAATGCTTGAAATGACTTGAAGGTTACCTTGGGAAGTAAGGTTAGGCTTGAGTTGAATGAATAAAGCCTTTATCCAATGAATAATGCCTTTATCCAATGGACAAACTCTTGTGCAAGAGTTAGTGGGGATAACCATGGTCAAAGCAATAAATGTTTGAAGAGACCCATGAGTTAAATGAGGGTTGAGTTAGAGGGAAAGTCTCTAACCATGTGGGTGAGTTGAGTTAACCATTAATGGTTATGTAAGAGCCATTAATGGTTTGGAAGACTTTAGGGGTTAACTTGTTGAAGACATAAAGCATTTAATGCTTTTCAAAGACTTTGGAGGCTTTGAGAAGTGACTCCAAGTTGCTTAGGAATGTGACAATAATTAGGGAAGGTGATTAGGCTAATTAGGAATAGTTTAGAAGAATCTAGAATGGGCTAGAAGAGCCTAGTGGGTTTGGTGGGTGAGAGAAAATAGGATTTTAATTAAAATAAAATTCTCTTATTTCAACTAAATAGGTGCAACTTGCATTTGTAGGAGAATGCAAGTGGGGGGGAGGGGGGCGGGGGGGTAGTTTAGGTATTTAAATAAATATTTTATTATTTATTTAAGTGAGAAAATGGGGTTAAATTAAATAAATGTGTTTTATTCATTTAATTGATTTATAGTGTGGCTTAATGAATTAATTTAAATAAATTAAATAATTTATTTAATTAATAGGAGAGGAGATTGAGGATGAAATTAATTAAATATTAATTTAATTAACTGATTATTGATGGTTAAATAATCAAATAAATAGTAAAATATTCATTTAATTAAGTGGACAGATTTATGTAACTACAAGTTGTTGTTTTTAAATACCTTGGAATCCTTTGTTCCTTTCAAGTACCTTGATAATCTTTTTGCTGCTTGTAAACGTTTTTCTATTGGTTCACTCATATATCTTGAAATCGATGATATTGAAAAATAATGCCTGACCTTGTAGCTGTCGAATACATTAAACTTCCAGAAGTGCTTTTGAATTTCCTTTCATATACTTTTTGTGATGCATCTTCTTTTGTTAATTTACCCATTTACAATTGGTGCATCAATTCCTTTGCAATTTGGCAAATTAATTTTTTTCAACATATCTTGCACATACTTAGCATGACAAATAAAGATCTTACCATAAGATCGGTGTATTTTTATGTCATGAAAATATCATGTCAGTCCTAAATTTGTCATTTTAAATAATTTCATCATTGCTTGTCTATTTGAATTTTTTTTCACTCTATTTTAGCTTCTTGTATAGATTAATTCATCAACATTTAGACATACCTAAATTGGTTTATTACACTCCTTCTTGAAATATGATGTAGGCTCATTCTTACTTCTCACATATTTATTTGTTAAGAACCATTTATCCTTCAAAACCTTGTTCTTGGTGTTTGTTGTAACCATAGAGGGCTTTCTTCAACCTTTAAACATATCCTTCTTTGGCTCCTTGAAATTCTTTCGGCTATTCTGCATATGCTTCTTCATCAATGTATCCATTATTAGTATACTTTTCATCATTTTTATGTTGCTAATGATAGTATCAATCTTATAGTGTCATGTCTTGCAACAATGTATAGGTCTCTTCATAATCTATACCTTTCATTTGAGCGTATCTTTTTCTAATCAATGTCTCATGTCTTTCAATGGTACCATCAATCTTGTACCGTGTCTTGTAAACCATTTAGTTCCTATGAATTGTTTTTCTTCTCCCAAGTTTTGTTAGCTCTACCCAGTCTCAGTGTAATATCCCCAAATAGAGATGAAGAAAAAGCAACATTATCTTCAAAAGTATGCAACAGGAAATTTTGAAATTTTATTTGTAAATAAAATACCCTTCAACAAACTCAGATTGAGGCTCCAAATGTTTATCTGATTTTGCTGCTAATTTATAGAAATGTCCGAATATTTCAGAATATGAAATAGTTACAGAAAACAATCTGCTCAGAATTTTCAGAAGGAACTTACATTATTTTTGATCTATTTTTCTGAGATTAATATGTCCAACTATATGCAGATTTATGCTCAAATACCTCAGAAACTGTAATGTCTCCTATTTATGGGTTGTCAATTCCCAAAGGGAAACATACATTACTACCTAGTATATTACATTAATTCAGAGTAGATAATTAATGTTGTCCATAATTCAACTTAATATTGTCATTACTCTTGCCCTAATTCCTAATCCCTTCTCATTCTTAATCCTAGAAGAGGGCATTGGCTTGTCTAGGGCAGTATGACACTGCCTCCCTAATTCAGCCCAGACGTCAGGAACATCAGTGCTTTCATTCTTGGGGCCCTTTTACCTTGGAGTGGATTTACTCTGCCTCTCCCTAAAAGCACTCGTTTTTCTTGGGGAATAGAATTAGAATTAGAATTGATTAAGTACCTAGACTGTGAATATATTTGTCTTTCAATTATTATGAATGTATATAAAATTAAGTATGACTGTCATTTATATTTCAGTCTATATTAATATTATTAATATTACTACTAAATTCCGCATAAGAATATTATCAGGCTGCACATATTAAGCACATCCCCATGCATACTGCCAAGAACAAGGATGTTACTGGCGGGAACTTAATTACAGTTCTCATTTGATCTGATCCATGGTGATCTCACTGGATGCTTTTGATTCCTTTCCTTTATATTTTTCAATGTGAGAGAGAGGTCACACCTCTTCATCATGTATGCCCTTTGGCAAGAGACACACCCTTTCACCATTAGTACCCTTTGAAAGAGTGTAACTCTTCATTATTTCTGCCCTTTGAAAGGGACAAAACCTTTCACAAACAGATCTGCACTGCTTATTTAAATCAGATCTGCACTTCTGATTACCAAATTATCCCCCTCAAATGAGGTTCTCTTCTCTCTTTTATATCTCATGTATTGAGGGAGTCACAACTTTTCATTTCATGTCTTTTGACCGTTCATTAACTTAAATATAATTAAAAGTATATTTTCTTATATTTTAATTTAATTTTTATTTTTATTCTTTTGTATTTTTTATTTATTATTAAATTATACTTCAAAGTGGGGACATTACATAACGCCTTCAAAACCCTAGCCTCCATTGCCAAAATCCTCATAAAACCAGCATTAGGTCTCCCAATGATGTGCCACTTGTCCTTACTGATGTTAGCTTTAACGATTCTCTTGAATATTCAGGAATTTTGTTTTAAGTTGTCCAAATTTGAGTCTGATGACTCTGAATCATACCTTTGAAATGGTCTCCACACTTGTTAAGAAGATGCAGCTTTGAAAATGTTGTGTGAGGGCATCACAAACCAAAGCCTTTCCACTGAAACAAACCTTTCTAACTAGAGGGAGACCATATGTCTCTACAATACCAGGGATACTCAAGGGTTTCAAACCTCAAGCCAAAGATTGCAGAAGCAATATAGAGAAGCCTGTTCACATAATGAGCTCCAAGAGAACCCTAATATGTTACATAATGAGTCCCAAAAGAATGACTTAATCTCAGCCATAGATCCATTTCAAGCCCAATCCATTGATCCAAATAAAACCCTAAAAAATGAGCCAATAGGCTCCTTAATCTCTGAAGCCCCCTTATGTTACATAATGATTCCCAAAAGAATGACATAATATCAGCCATAGATCCATTGCAAACCCAATCCAATGATCCAAATAAAACCCTAAAAAATGAGCTAAAGGCTCCTTAATTTCCAAAGCTCCTTTGCTCTTTTTTGCACGTTTAGTTGAAATCACTAAAAGTACATCTCTTAAGTCAATAAACTCAAAAGTGGAAAATATTAAGTCTTTAGGCTAAGAGTCGCTTAAATTGCATAAAAGACATGCCCACAAGTTAAAATAACTTAAGTTGCATAAAAAGACGTGCCTATAACTTAAGAATAGAATAGAGAACAAGTCAAGAACTCTAATACTTACCCAATAATGCTCTAAATCCTCTTCCTCTTGGGTAATCTAAGGAAAGGACAAACAATGCATAGTTAAGCCTCATGGCTTGAGTTGGGGACATTACAGTTCTCCCCACCCAAAGAATGCTTGCCCTCAAGGATTTGTAGACTAGAATGCTTAAGAATTTCCTCTCCTTTCCAGGTTGCATCCTCCAAAGGCAATTTTTTCCACTTGATGAGATATTCAGAAATTGTTTTACTCCTCAATTTCTTCTCTCTTACTTGCAAGATTGTATTTGGAAATTAGTATCAACTTACCTTCTTCATCCATATAGGAAAATTCTATAGAAGGAATCACTTTTTGTCCAAGAGCCTTTTTGAGGCATGACACATTGAACACATTGTGGTTTTTGCTTGTAGATGGCAGCTCCAACTCATATTCTAATTCACCAATTCTTCGAATCAACTCGAAAGGCCCATAAAACTTGGGTTTAAGCTTTTCTGCTCCACTTACTTTTAATGAGGATCGTCTATAAGGCTGAAGACGAAAAAATATCATGCCTTGCACCTCAAAAGACCTCTCAACTTGATGACAATCAACATATTTCTTTTGCTGTTCTTGTGAAATCTGAATATTATCCTTAAGTGCCTTAAAAATATCTTGATTCTCTTTGCCCCACTCAAGAGCTTTTGGAGCTCTAGAATCAGAAAAAACCAAGTTTTAGAAGCTTCATAACCGTACAAGGCTTTGAAAAGGGTCATATCTATGCTCATATGATATGTAGTGTTGTAACAAAATTCTGCCAAATGTAACCATCTTGCCCATGCCTTTTTGCACCTTGCCCATGCCTTTTTGCTTCCTTGAAACATAGTTTCTTAAGTAGCCTTTAAGCCATTTGTTTACAATCTTTGTTTTACCATCTGTTTGTGGATGATAGCTAGTGCCATGGTCGAGTTCTATTCCAGCCAGCTTCATAAACTATTGCCAAAAAACATTGATGAATATGTGATCTTTGCTGCTTACAATTCTTTTTGGCACACCATGAAGTTTGAACACATGTTCAAAAAACAAACCAGCAACTTTTGGTGCTTTTAACTCAAAAAACATTAACATAAAGTGAGAATATTGAGTGAGTCTATCGACAACAAAAATAGAATCCAACCTTGGGCAGTCCGATAATGAAATCCATTGATATTTGTTCCCACTTTTGATTGAGAATAGGAAGTGGATGTAGCAGCCCTGCTGGAAAAGAAACCTCATTTTTGTTCCTTTGGCACTCTATGCATTCTCTTACATCCTTGAGAATATCATCTTTCATACTTTTCCATGAAAATCTTTCATGGATTGTGAGAATTTGTTGAAAAAAGCCAAGATCTAGGGCACAATGAATAGCACAATAGAGAGACAAAATAGATTGATAAGAATAAACTGTTTTCTAATCAAGATGAAAATACTGATCGACTGGATCATCAAGAATTGTTACATACAATGTAGATGAGCCTGCTTATAAAGGCAAGGCTAAGAGACAAGAGAGTACACAATGATGACATGTGGCTCAATGAGATGCAAGGGTAGGTAGGAGAAATAGTAAAATATTCTACATGAGGTGGATCACTCACCGAAGGAGGAATTATCACTCCACAATAAGTGGATATGATAAAGTAACAAGAAGATCACACCATAAAAGGTGGAATTTCTCCTACATACACACTCCCAATGTATGCACATCTCCCTAAGTGTCTCATATGAAAACTACAATGAGGTGCATGTACCTAAGTAAACTTAAGTAAAGTGTAATTATATCAAATAACCTGGATGATGAGCAAGCTGATTGTTATGGACATCAATGAGAATCTTTTTGTTTAGCTTCCTTTCCTGGTACAAAATAGATTCTATGCTTATAATAGATGACATCATTGAACACTTTAAACCTTTCATCACTGATTTTACCATCTAGAATCTCACAAGCATGCTGATTTTTTGAATATTCTACTAGTAGATGATCCTAACAAGAGGCTGAAATTTCTGAAAGTGAGCAAAATGAAGGGTTTCTAGATATTGCATCAGCACCAACATTTTTTTTTTCCATTGACAAATTCAATATGAAAGTCATATCCTTTTTGCTCCATGAAATACTTGAGCCTATTATGATCAGTGCTCACCATAAACTTGCTGCCCACAAGTGCATGCATGATTGCCAACATTTTCTTGTCATAGGTAGAGAACCTCTTTTCAACTTCATTCAATTATCGACCCCCATAAGCAACTGGGTGCTTGTCTTGCATCGAGCACAAAAGGTATAGAGAAATTCGTAAAGCGTAATAGGACAAGTAATCTTTACCTTTCTTAAGATGGTTCATGATCTTTTGATTCTCATCTGTCCAAACAAAGGCATCCTTCTTTGTCAAATCTGTCAAAGGAGCAGTTAATTAGAAAATCCCTTCACAAATCATCTATAATATGTGCATAATTCAATGAAGCCTCTCAAGTGTGACACGTTCTTTAGCAGTGGCCAATCAAGTATAGCTTGAATTTTCTCCCTATGTGCCTTCACACCACTTTCACCAATGACATATCCCAAACATAATAGTTCAGTCGTGCTGAACTCACACTTAGAGGCTATAATACTTAACACCTCATCTAGGTGCCGTATATGCTCCTCCCATGAGCTTCTGCCCACCAAGATGTCATCAAAGAACACTATCACAAACTTTTGAATTGCTTGTTGAACACATTGTTCATGCAAGATTGAAAAGTAGTTGGAGCATTTGATAACCCAAAGGGCATTACTAAATACTCAAAATGTTCATAGTGACACGTTAAAGCTGTCTTATGCACATTGTGCTCCCCAACCCGAATCTAATGGTATCCAAAACAAAGATTTGTTTTGGAGAAATAAATTGTTCCATGTAGCTCATCAATGTGCGAAATAGGATTTTTGTTCTTGATGGTCTCCTTATTTAGTACTTGATAATCAATGCACATCCTCATGGTACCATCCTTTTTCACCAAGACAGTAGAAGAAGCGAAGGGGCTAGAACTAAGCTGTATATGTCTCGCATCCAACAACTCCTGAATGGTCTTCTCAATCTCATCCTTCAAGTGTCTAGAATGACGGTTGGGATCCGTAACAAATGGTTTGCTATCTACAAGATCAATAACATGCTCAAAATTACGATCTGGCGATAGACCATGAGATAGATATGAAAGCACCACACTATGCTTGTCGAACAAGTCCTGTATGTCAACATGATATCCATGCTGTCCTATATTAGTAGATCTATCTGAAATGAAACATTGCTGATTGCAATGCCCACTTGGCCTCTGAATGCAGAAAAACTCTCTCCACCCTCCTAGCTGAAATAACTCTAGGAGCATATGAAGATAAGCTGCATAGTACTACCTTCCGACCATCTGTTGTGAAACTCAACTACATAGTCTTAAAGTCCGTGATATATGGACTTATAGAATGCAACCACTAAACACCCAACACAACATTGGTCTAATCAATATTGACCACATAAAAGTCATCAGTAAGGGTGTAATTGCCCAAAGCCATACTCAACTGTGGAACATGATTAACACAATGCAGCACTGTGCCACTAGCTGTGTGCACTTGGAAGCCATCATGCTCCCCAACTTGCAAGTCATACATAGGACAAATCAATGAAGTTGTGGGTAGCCCCACTATCAATCAGAGCAGCCACTCATTGTCCTTGCATAATGCCCCTTACTCTGAAGATGCTATAATGAGAGTAGTAGTGATGTTAGCAATCACACCATCCATCTGAGCCAAATCAACATGATGCTTATTTGTACCTGTGTCCACATCAATCTGCTCACACTGCTCGTCAAGAAGTTCTGTCTTATTCATCATCACTACTTCTGATTTTCATAGTCTTGTTAATGTTGATTAAGTGGTGTTTGTAGAAGTAGACGAGGAAGTGATTTTTTTTTGTAAAAATGGCTGTGATAATTTATATGCAAGTGAAGTGAAGAGTGAAGAGTGAAGAGTGAAGAGTGAAGAATGGATAAAGAATTCCTGGTGGAGGTGGTTGAATGAGGTTTGTTGAACCCCACAAAGGAAGATATCGGTGTAGAAGAAGATCGTTTTTAGTGGAAATACAATAGTGGGTTGTACCCCACAAAAGAGGAAGAAGATGGTGGAGAAGAAAACTTATGAAGAGGAAGATGTCAGTTTGTGGTGGATGGCAATCCACAAGGAGTAAAGTATGAATAACAAATTTGGTGAAAGGAAGAGAGGGTTGTTTCAGGTAAGTGCTGGAAAAAGTGAAGGAAGATTTTTTTGAGATATTTGATTTAGGAGTAGAGCTTGTTGTCGGAAAACAACAAGTAAAGGAGTTACAGGTAGCGAAGGAAAGGTCCACTATTCCAGCATGGCTACAAGAAAGATTAAACAAGGAAGTGATAGTAATTGACGATGAAACAATTGACAATGTGGATGGCATCTTGAATAAAATTGGTCCAACAAAAAAGAAGAAGGCTATCAAAGATCACAAAAGACAGTGTTGGATCCTGAGTCATACAGATTGCTATCCCAAGAGTGGACAAGCCACTAGATCAAATCACTGCTAATGAGTATGATTTGGAGACAATTGAGTTAGGACCTATTACTACAGTACAGGCAATGGAAGACTTGGTGGATGACACAGTGAAGACAGTTCGTGAGCAATTACAAATTGAGCTATAGCATAGCAGGAAGCTGAAAAAAGAATTGAATGCCTTGAATTATGTGCAACAACTTAATAATCCCATAAGGCAAGTTGATCCTTCCAACATGCCTCCAACATTGCTTCTGCCATATTCAGTAGATGATTTGGAGGAGATGAGAAACAATTCCCAAATGTTGAAAAAATGGATTGACGGTTCATCCACTAAGGCCAATGAATTTGTAGGGGAGCTGGCTCATGTATTTGATACACTTTCAGCTATACTTGATAAGACTACTCTTCTTATGGCTTCTTATGATGTCTTTATTTATACAAGGGATTTCACCATCCCAAGATTGCAAGCTCTAATGAATATTCCAAGACAAACCTTGCTGGATGCTGGAATAGTAACGAATGGGCAGAAATATGACTTCCGTGGATGGTATTTTACAATCAAAATGAGAAGAAGTATGTTTGAAGGCATCAATAGTGGATGTGATCGAGTAGCAAACATGATAGAAACAGTAAATGATAAGACTATAGCAGCAGATGAAACAATTCTTGGAGTAGAGATGAAAGTTGAAGCTGACATGGTCGTCGACAAGATAGCAGAAAAGGTTCGAAGTGTTTTCTTTGGAGCTTCCAGATCACTTTCAGAAGGACAGTTGGAGGATATTCAATCACTTATGACACTTGTGGGCAAGATTACTGATTTAGGACCTGAATGGGAAAAGATCTTCACTTCAGCTATTGAGGAGTTGGACTACATGGAAGATCAAATGAAGATCATGACCAGATTCATTGAATTTGCTTCTAAGGAAAGAAATAAAGGAAACAAGCTTCTAGAAGAAAGTTTGTTGAGATTCCATTTGATGTCTATTTTCCTGTTGGAGGAATTTTCCTCAAAGTTTGTGCCAAAAGATGTTCATTTTCTATTGGTTGATTTCGATATTAGTTGGTTGACTACAACTAACCCTAATTAGAGTTTTAATCTCAGCCGTTCATTTCAGGGCAATCTTGGCCCTCTATTTTATTTTTGGAGCTCTATATAAGCTCCCATTTTTCATTTGTAAAAAAGAAGGGAGAGACTTGGACAATTGTTGCTATTTTGCTGTCAGGTTAATATAAAGACATTGAAGTGTGATGATTTTATATTCTATCTTTGGAGCATTTGCATCGTTATTCATCTTCTCAATTCAAGCTTTAAATTTTGTTTTAAGTATCTAAGTTGAATAATGGAACGTTGTGCATGATTCATTATTAAACTCATATATCCATATTACTAGCGATTTGTTGATTGTAAGTTTGCCTTGTGTGGTCAACTAGAATTCTTGAATGAGCTTAAGTTCAATTATTATTCAATCATTGATATGCATTTAAATGATGGTGTCTATGTTTGTTAGTAATTTGAAAATCATTTAACTTACTTAGAAGATTGCATTAGTCTTTGTGTTGTTGTTCTTGTATGTCAAAGCAAAGACTAGTAGAGTTTCATCAAACGTCATCCTTCATCCTTGCATTCTTAGGTATAGTTTAGTATCCCTCAACCCTCAACTTTTGCATATTTTTTAATCAAACGTTTAGTAGTAGTAGCAAGTAAGAGAGCTATATTGCATATCATTCAAAAAGTATTCCTTGAAACCAAGTTAATAATTTCTTAAGAAGCATATACGTAAGGACCCAGTTAATAATTTCTTAAGAAGCATATACGTAAGGACCCTTGGATTACCAGCAATCACATCAACCAATTGAGCTATCTACATGTCAAGACCTGACTATAGAAACCTTGGAGTCATCTTGGTTGATCATTTAACTTAGCATCCAAGAGATTTTGTTCAAGAGAGGATAGAATACCTTTAGCATTTTATTTTGTGTTCAATTGTGCTAAAAATGCATCAACAAATTTCTTCCTTATTTAAAAGGGAAGGAAAAAAGCAATAAAGGAAGAGTTCAAGATGAGAGTTACATTTCAATCATGCTAGGTCTAAGGGTCATTGGCAATTAAAGTTAGCATTGTATTACCATGGTTCTTGATAGAGTGTGATTGCATGTAGGCCATGAAGTAATTATACCTTGAGGAGGCAAGCAAGGAATGTGAGAGATGGGATTCCCTTGGGAGAGTTGTAAAAGTTATGTTTTATTGGCAATAAAAGGTAGAAGCCATTGCCATGTTTCTTAAGCGATTGTAATTGCATGTAGTCATTAGAATTTACTAAATTAAATGCAAGTGGGAATGCTAGTAGAAAGGTGTTCTCAAAAGGCCAGGGGAGAAACCTTGCACAAACTGACTTTATAGCAGATTCTTGCTGCTGGAGCTTTTCCCACATTTGGTCTCTCCATGGTAAATATATTGAGTTGTCTGGAACCAATGTTTGTTGTTTTTCAAATTACTTGTTTAGGTCAAGATGCTACATGTTTCTAACTGTAACGTCCCCATTTTGAAATAGGATTTAATAATAAATAAATTGAAACATTAAATAATAAAAAATATAATATAATATAATTATAATGTAATTAAGTTAATGAATGGTCAAAAGGCATGGAATGAAGAGTTGTGACTATCTCAAACATGAGATATAAGAGGCAGAAGAGATCATTTGAAATGGGGTAAGGAAGAGGGAAGAAATGAACGTAGCATGTGAATCTAGGAAGGGGTAATGGAAAAAGAAAGGAATGCAAAGTAGATAAGGAAGTAACTCTATCAACAGGTAGGAATTATAAAGGGTTGTACTATTTCAAAGGGTGGAAATTGTGATAGGTTGTGGCTCTTGCCAAAGGGCAGGCATGATGAAGAGATGTGACCCCTCCGTGACATGGGAAGATATAAAGGGAAGAAGGTTCATTTGAGGAAGTGATGGAAGGGAGCTCAATTTGGAGAATAGTATATTATTATCACAGGCAGCAATGAAAAGTGGTGACTCAATTGTTATGAAAGGTGGTGCCTCGATTCCTATGAAAGGTGGTGACTCTTCTGCCAATAAGTATAAAGGAGAGATCATTCCAAGCATTCAAGGATCACTCACTCACTCATCAATCATCTAATCAACAATCACTTAGTCATCACTCACCAATACCTCAAATCATCCAATCAAAGGAATTCATTGAATCAATCAATCAATCATGCAAATATCAATCGAATGACATCAGATTTAGCATCTATAAGAAACCGAGCATACAGCAGTTTGATTCTATACTGGGGTTTTGGTATGAGTTCCCTAAACATAGGAAAATGAATACTATTTACATCTGCCCAATGCTGATGAATGATGCATTGCTGTTAATGACTGTCTAATATAGCATAATGAATATTATTTCTATCTAAAGCATCGGATGTGGGAAAGATCCTTCTTCTTCTTCTTTGAATCAGGGGCAGCAGCAGGCCTCTAATCTCTATTCCTCTTGAAGTTGTTCTTCTTCCAATAGCCTCCTTTCTTCTTGATGGACTGAGCAGCAAGAACATGATTGTCTTCATGAGTATTCTTGATAACTCCTCTTGCAGCCAGTCTTGATTCTTCTTGAATGCAGTCAGCCCTTAATCTATCAAACTTAGGAAGATCAGCCCTTGCACTAATTCCTTGAATGTAGGATTCCCAAGATGTTGGAAGACCATTGAGGACTAGCATAGTCAAATCACTGTCATCGACAACCTTCCCAATGGATGAGAGCTGATCTCTCAGATCAGAAATTCTCATGATGTTGGAAGACCATTGAGGACTAGCATAGTCAAATCACTTTCATCGACAACCTTCCCAATGAATGAGAGCTGATCTCTCAGATCAATAATTCTCATGAAGTATGCCATGACTGTTTCACCTTTAGCCATCTTGATCTGATGAAGCTGCTGCTTCAAAGCTAGGGCACGGCTGGTGTTGTTGATTTCGTGTATCTCTTCCAATGTCTTGAACATTTCACTGGCAGTCTTCAGCTTGGAGATGATAGGTACAATATGATCCTTCACGGAGTCAACTATCATTCTCTGAAATTGAAAGTCTTTCTTCCTCCATGCAGGCTTCTCTTCTTCTATCTCGGGCTCGGAGGATTCTTTATCTACGAAATCTGCAAGATCGCTTCCATTCAACGCAAGCATAATTTGGAATCGCCATGATGTGAAATTGGATGCACCATCCAATCTATCTTCAACTCTGAGCACCATCTTGATGGGAGCAATAAGAGCAGAATGAATATGAGAGGTTACTGTTAATCCGATTACACTAATACGAACCAAGCTCTGATACCATGTTAATTTTAGCAATCAGATTGACAATTAGAAATAGAAAACACAAAATGCACACATAACACAGTGATACCCTAGGAAAACCTCCCTCTTGGAGATGAAAAACCCAGCAACAATATCTGAGATCCAATATTTTTCAAGGGTAGAAATAGATTACAAATTAGCCCAGCTAGGGCACAACATATAATCATCAAAGTACACACTTATCTGCAACTCAGTTCTGATCTGTACTCGAACAAATTTCCAGAATATAATTTGCTAATCCCTGATGATATTCACTAACTGAGAAAAGAAGATTCGGCAGTCTTGGCAGGCTTGCAATGTGATTTGCCTGAGATAAGTTCGCTCACTGCATAGGGGATACGCTTCACCAATAGGGTCAGATTCGCTGCTAAGGATAACTTGCCTTGTGCAGATCACAGTTGATAATTCGCATATGGCAGAGATATGATCGCTTGATGAGATGATGTGTTGCGACTTCAAGTCACCTTGAATTTATATTCCTCATACACTTAACTGTCTTGGTCATCCTAAAACATATTTGGTGCCAAGATAAAAATTTAATTTACAAGTTACATTAAATAGGTCATGCCCTATTTGCAATTTACAATTACATGAATAGGAAGCCCTGATAGGGCCTGCCCCATATTGGATACAAGCTACTAAGATATCTAAATGTCAAGGCCGACAAGCCACTTGACATTTGTGTAGTAGGTCGGCCCCCAGAAGGGATCCGACCTAGCTACAAAAAACAGCACTTCTGAGGCACCCTATTGTGAATACACCTCATCCCTCTATCATGGTGAATTAATACACCAAGAAATCCAATCATAGGAGTAAGTGGGAAATGGATGGCAAGATGAAGGGGAACGGTTATATGATACCTCACTAGGTACACCACCTCATATGGATGGCACATGCCACATGAGGCCAAGAGGGATGGTATATCCACTCTTGGGCCTAAGGTAGAGGATCTCTAGGGCACTCTATCAAGTCACCCTATCTTAGCTTCCCTAAAGTTGAATTCCATCAATAAATTAGGAAAACCATATGATTAAGTTGATGTTCCTCCATTCCATTTCTTGTTTTACTTGGAAACTGTGATTTAGGGCTAAATTAGGGGCAATCACAAATAGGGGACATTACACTAACCAATAAGACACAATGATTTCGCGCACTACAAGAATGTCCTTATCTCAATTGGTTTTGTTGTTGTGTAGCTAGGTTGGATCCCTTCTAGGCCCGACCTAGTGCACAAAATGCCAAGTGGCATGTCAGCCTTGGCATTTGGATATCTCAATTGTATGAGTCTAATTTGGGGCAAGCCCTATTTGGGCGAACCACTTGTGTGTAACTTGTGATCAAGTTAAAGGTAACTTGCAACTGAGGGAGACTCATATGTAACTTGTAATATATAGGTCTGACCCTATCCTTAGCGCCAAAAGTATATGGCCGACTTGAGGTCTATTAAGAGGTATTGATTCATATATAAGCAAGGTCATGATTGCATCAATAGACATGAATTCAATAACATAAAAGACATGTACTGTGCTTGGGGGTGACGATAAGAGCTTATCGTCTATGGTTGGGAAAGCAACAGATCTGATGTTTGTCTGTGGTTAATGAGCACTACCATAAAATCAACATGGTATCAGAGCTTGGTTTGAATTGGTTGTGATCAGATTGATAGTAGTTTGTTTCGCCTCTCCTTCTACACACAAGATGGTGGCAAGCATGCCAACCATAAAGGCTTATCTGATGACACACGTGGTGCCCACAAATCATGGTGGAGGGGAACAATGTCATCTTGCATGATGCAATATTAATATCACCTTGGCTAGTTATCCTTGTTTCCATATAGACCACCTCATGTGCAGACCATAGTGATGCTCCTACACAATAGACAGCCATGACTTCATCAACCACAGAGAGTTCTCAACACTTGCAAGGTCTCCACTTGAATACATGGCTGGGAAAATCAATAAAGAGATAAGTAGTGCTTTAATGTTCATCTATTGCATATATAGTCATTAAATATGTGTGTCATTTACATTGGCAGCAGATAAGATGCATTTGAATTTACTTACCATGAGAAACTTGCCCCTTACATGCAGGGCATTTCATTACAGCTTGTTGCTCTTCCGGTTATAGGTTTTTGGAATTCTATTTGCAATAAAGAGATTGACATTCAGGAGGAATATCAAGGGGATTTTAGTGAAGCAATAGGCGCTCTTGCTTATGCTCTACAGGCGGTCTTTCGAGATAAAGAAAGGACAAACCAAGAAGCATTCAGGGGAGAAAGAACTTGAAGCTTGCAGTCATAGAACTGAGATGATGGCCGGAAGCATTTCTTCAAGGAAGGAAGATTTTGAGGCATCCTGTGAGCAAGCATCATAGGTTGAAGTCTAGAGACAGCTTGTTGTCATAAAGCTGAGTTGGTGATACATAGCTAGAGGTAACCTTGGACAAGGAGGTCAGAAGATTGATTTCAGCTTCAGAGGGAGTTTGATGATTCAGCTTCAGAGGGTGCTTGGAGGAAGCCTAACATTTCAGCTTCAGAGGGAGCTTGACATTTCAGCTTCAGAGGGAGCCTGACATTTTAGCTTCAGAGGGAGCCACGTCATCGTGAAAATTTGGTTAATGCATTTTTCTCTGTGATGGAGAAATTTGAGGTGAAAGCCCTTGTTAATTAGTTCTTCTCTGTGAGGGAGAAGTTCGAGGTGTGATCCCTTGTTAATGAGTTCTTCTCTATGAGGGAGAAGTTCGAGGTGCAATCCCTTGTTAATGAGTTCTCTGTGAGGGAGAAGTTCAAGGTGCAATCCCTTGTTAATGCATTCTTCTCTACGAGAGAAGTTTGAGGTGAAAGCCCTTGTTCCACCCTCTGCGAGTAGGTATGGTGGATCCACCCTCTACGAGTAGGCATGGTGGAGACGCATTCTTCTTTGGGAGAAGTCTGAGGTTAAAGCCCTCGTTCCACCCTCTGCAAGGAGGTATGGTGGATCCACCCTCTGCGAGTAGGCATGGTGGTAATGCACTCTTCTCTGGGAGAAGTTTGAGGTGAAAGCCCTCTTCCACCCTCTACGAGTAGGTATGGTGGATATCATGGAAGAAATTCCATGATGTGCTTGTTCACCCTCTGGGAGTAGCTATGGTGAATGTATTATTCATGGGAGTAGCCATGGTGATAGTCACTATGTGACTTGGTTATTCAGAAGGAATCCTCCCTAGCTAAGAGGGAGTGTTGTTGTGTAGCTAGGTCGGATCCCTTCTAGGGCCGACCTAGTGCACAAAATGCCAAGTGGCCTGTCGGCCTTGGCATTTGGATATCTCAATTGTATGAGTCTAATTTGGGGGAGGCCCTATTTGGGCGAACCACTTGTGTGTAACTTGTGATCAAGTTAAAGGTAGCTTCCAACTAAGGGAGACTCATGTAACTTGTAATATATAGGTTTGACCCAAGGGACCTAGTGCACAAAATGCCAAGTGGCTTGTCAGCCTTGGCATTTGGATATCTCAATTGTATGAGTCTAATTTGGGGGAAGCCCTATTTGGGCAAACCACTTGTGTGTAACTTGTGATCAAGTTAAAGGTAGCTTCCAACTAAGGGAGACTCATGTAACTTGTAATATATAGGTCTGACCCTATCCTTGGCGCCAAAAGTATATGGCCGACATGAGGTCTATTAGGAGGTATTGATTCATATATATGCAAGGTATTGATTGCATCAATAGACATGAATTCAATAACATAAAGGACATGTACTGTGCTCGGGGGTGACGATAAGAGCTTATCGTCTATGGTTGGGAAGGCAACAGATCTGATGTTTGCATGTCGTTAACAAGCACTACCATAAAATCAACAGGTTTCAATCCCCCATTTTGCTATATATTAGCTTAAAACTAGTGAGCAACAATGCAATTAATGAAAGATCTAAATTGATGCAACTACTTACAAAACATCCACGGAATTTACAAATCAACCTTGCCCACCTCCCACCCCAAGTTTTCCTCAAGTTGATCAAATGGTCCCTGGTTGGTTAAGCACTTATATAAAGTAGGATAATGGTTACTGTGATTCTAGTTCCTTAATTCCAGTTCAATTCCTCATGTATAGAGTATACAGAGAATTTATAAATCGACCTTGCCCACCTCCCACCCCAAATTTTCCTAAAGTTGATCAAGGGGTCTCTTGTTGGTTGAGTATTTGTATAAAGTTCTAATTCCTAAGTTAATTCCAAAGCAATTTCTTAAGTATTTGATATAAATAGAATTTACGAAATCAACCTTGCCCAGCTCCCATCCCTGATTTTCCTAAAGTTGATCGAGTGATTGCTTGCTTGTTGAGCAATTGTATAAAGTAGAATGACACTTATTCTGATTCTTGTTCCTTAATTCCAAGGGAATTTCTTAAGCATTTGATACACATGGAATTTACACATCAACCTTGTGCACCTCCCACCCCCAGATTTCCTCAAGTTGATCACATGCTTCTTGTTGGTTAAGCACTTGTATAAAGTAGGATGACGATTATTGTGATTCTAGTTCTTTGATTCCAAGGCAATTTCTTACGCATAAGAGACATTTTTAATTTAACCTTGATCTACTAATGGTGCTGATTCCTGAAAAAAGTTAGCTTAATCTGTTTGGCATTGATTTGGCTGGAGTTCTTACCCACGTATGGTTTTCTCCAAGGTAAATCCTCTACCTTCTTGATTGTGCATGATACTTGCCCCATTTACATTCTTCTAATTCAATTTACTCGTTGGAGAGTTTACGATGCTTCACTTCTTTCATTGAGTCTGTAACTATTGTATGGTATAACCATCGTAGCTTACAGATCAAAAGTACTACTTCCCAAAGAAGGTAAGTATCCTTGATCTGGCATAAAATAAATAATGAACATGGGCCTGCCTCTATAGCCTTATAAGACTCTCAAGTTTATTTGAATCCAGTTTTTTAACTTTTCTTCCTAGCCAGTTTTGCAACCACGTCAAACAATTTTCTTTTGCTGATTTGTACCATTGTAGTCAGGCAATGGCACCATGGAGAGATGCCTTCAAAAATATCTCAGCGGGTACCACTCAAAAAAGCAGGAGCAATTCGCAGATAAAAATTTCCATAAAATACTAAATTGTCTACCATACTTCATATATGGTGGGGTTATGCGTTTAAATCAACATCCTTGTATTTTGAACAAATAGTAAAAGTTATATGAAAATCTATACCCCTCTATTAGGCACTGCAACCTTCCAGCACCAAATCAGTAATTCCATAAAACATCATCACTTCAGTTTTATAGCTTAAGATTCTTACTACATGATAAAAATCAGAGAAATGGTTCACTCCATGCAACTTTGTAAGTTAGCTCATACTTGTTACGCATATAATCTACAGCTACATGATCACTGTATAGCAACTGTAATCAGTCATCAAAGGGTGATCTCCAGTAGTAGCATACAGACCTAACATGAGCATTTCATCATTCTTACCTGAAAAAATAAAGCTAGCCATTTTTGTAGTTCACATCCTATAGTCAGCATGCTTCATAGCTGTTTCAGAACCCATGTTGGAACAAGGCAATCATACACCCATTTTGGAACAAGGGAACTGTACAGTTTACCTTCTTATAGAATGATCCTATATTACCAGAAACAAGAAACACGATGATGTTGGCACACACACATGCTAACTATTAGTATTGTTTATATTTGATGAATAATGTAAAAGAAAACTTAAGCAAAACAAAAAAGATATTAAAATAGCCAAGAAACAACTTGTTCGCAGCCAGATTTGCATCGTGTGCAGTTAAAATGCAAAAGGGCTCTGGAAGTTACATTTCTTGCAACATAGATGTGGTCCATTTAAGGAGTCACCGATCGGTTTATAAGGTGGCTCGGTGAATTTTTTTAAATAGTTGCATAGTGCATGCTTTAGAATCTTCCCCTCAAAAATAAGTAGCTACAGCTTAGAATTTACAATTTCAGCCATGGATGGAATGGGTATTGAAATTATGCAGCCATTTCTCAATAATACTTTAGCCACATGGTTGAAGATTGTGTCTTCCTTTTTTAAATTTTCCTTCTGGAGTTTACCTACAATTTTATATTTGAATTTTATCTCCAAAATATCCTTCCATGTCATATTTCTGACACTAAATAAGTGAATTAAATAAAAAAATCATGGGTCCACTGATCCCCAATAATCAGCTAAAATTTCTAAGCACTGCCTACTTGAAAAAATTTGAAGCAGTAGTATGTGACCCTGCTGCTCTTTAGTTGTGAGCGTGATGACAAATTTCATGGTAAATAAAGCTTTGCCAATCCAGCAGAAACCACGAGTAAGGGCCACCTACTACGACAACACCTATGTTTCATGATAGTACAAATTCCATAGAGCTTATGTTAACTTTTCATAATAGAGCAAATGGAGATTCATACTAGTACATATTCCATGAAACTTATGTTAATTTTTCATAGAGCACCTCCCATTCGCTCGGGCGCTCTACCACTGAGCTACTTATCCCTTTACAGTCCAAAATGTGGATTGTCCTTCCTAATAATCCAAACTTCACCAGCTTAAAACCACTTGTCGCTCGCTCCGGTGGGCTACTACTGAGCTACCCATTTCTTTACAGTCCGAAATGTGGATTTTACTTCCTAATTCCCCAAACCTCAACAGCCCTTAAAACAAATTTAGAACCATAACTACATGAAAAATTCAAAGCCCTGAATCAGAAACAGAGTCTCTCACAAACAACAGTAAGAAGCAATGAATAAAAAACTTACCCACATCAAATAGAATATCTGCAACAGCTTTGAGAACCGGCTCCTTGCCATTCTTTCTTTTTTTTTCCCTAAGAACACTCCTCCAATTTTTCCCAACCCTAAATTTCACATCTGGGTCTTTGAGATTAAGGTGTTCGTGCTCCCCATCTTCGTACTGAATATGACACAACTCCTGCGCTTCGTCAATCTCCACTATCTCGCCAGGATACCAAGCTTTGTCATCATCCCAATAAACAGAAATTCCATCTCCCACCTTAATTTTATTCCCAGACATTCTGAACCGATCCACGGCAAAATTCTGCTCTGCTCCTTCACTTCTTCATTGGCTGCAGGATTAAAACAGTGAACAGTCAAACACGAGATGGCAAAAGATCCCCTCAAATCTCCAGATGATCTCCGGATGTTTTCAGCCTGCGCGCAAGCGTGTAAAAAAAAATTAGCGATGTGTTTATAGAATTATAGTCAAACAAAAATTTACATTTCCCTCTTTCTCGAGAACTAGCCCGCCTATGTTGTTTTCCCCCACCTTCAAAAACGGACTTGCAATTTAGGCCTTTTGGGAGATGTCCGCGGCATGAATGCTTTTTTTAATATTTTTCCAATTTTAATCTGTTTGTACTTTTGGAACCCTTGGGATTGTGGCGTTAATAATGGCGGTAAACAAAAAATAAATAAATAAAATGTATTTATATAATTAATCGTCGGTGGGAGAGTCTTCATTGAAAACATAAACCTCAAACAAATTTCGTTTGAAAAAATTTATGAATTATAGGTTATTCTCGGTGGGGAACTTCTCATGGTTCTGGTTTGAAATCCCCACTGAAATCATGTTTGAGATTTTTTTACAGTTGTCAAAGATTATTTTATGCTGTTTTAACATTAATTAAGATAAGTATGTTCGTATACTTAATTAAGTTTGTCAATTGGGAAAATCATTTTATGGCAATTTAATTGGCTCTTATGCGCTGATTTTATGAATCCATGAGGCACCTTTATAAACAAAGTTTAAAAAAACACTTCTATGTTTTTACATTATACCACAACTAAAAATTATTTTTTTATATAAAAATATTATTTATTTATTGTTTTATTTTACAGTAAGGAGTAGGGAGTCTTTATGACATGGTACATAAAAATTAAAATGTATTTAATATTTTGAAATATTGGTGAGTAAAATAGATAATTATGCTAAAGGTCTATTAATAAATATGTGTTATTAAAAATTAGAAGCATTAAATTTGAGGTTTGTGATCCTTAAATGCATGAAAAGTCAAAAATATATTTAATTTATTTTCTCCTCTTAATTACCACTCATTTGAGTTTAACTATTAATCAATCCTATTTGATTTTTTTGTTTTCGTGAAGAGTTTAATAGAAATATAAAAAATATATTATTATAATATTGATTGCAATATCATAATATAATAATAATTTAATATTAATTATAATATAATAATATAACTTTTTTTTAAGTATTTTTTATTTTGTTATAACATTTAAGTGTTTTTATGTTATGGGAAACGTAGATGCTTTCAGGGCTTTTTTGGGCTCTGAAGATTGCTAGATAAACGAGGTTGGTGGAGCTATACTCATTATTGTGGGTCAAGGTTTGCCCATGATCTATGAAAGGCTTGCATAGCCTGCTCTCATGTATAAGGGCCCAACCCTTTATCACTATGCAACATTTTAGTAGTTTAATATAGGGAGCTACCTCCATATAGGTAGCACTTACCTTTAAAAATAAAAAAACAAAAAAACTTAACAATTAAAAAATTAAATTAAAGGCATTTAATTTGACATACATATGAATATCGCATAATTAAATTAAATTAAATAACCTGAATCAAGTGTAGTCACTCGATTTTCATAATAAATTAATAACTTAAATTGAATTTAATTACTTAAATTAATTAATTAAAAATAATAATTCAATTGAATTAAATTAATAAAATTAAAATGAAAACTATAACATAATAAAAAATTAAAAATTAAATACAATAACTTATATTAAATTAAATAATTTAACCATAACAAAATTTAAGAATCATATCAGAATTAGAAAATTAAATAAAACCAATTAACTTAAATTGAATTCAATTAAATAGTTTTATTTATCTTTCTTTAAAAAAAGAAGAAACTAAACTTAAGTTTCTTTATTTAATAATTAAACTAAAAACTCTTAAAAAATAAAAAATAAATAAAACTAAAAACTAGCTTTAAGATACTTAAAAAATATATAGTAATAGTAATATCTTTTGACGAAATCGTGTTTTTTAAAAAGAAAAGAACATATTTTTATAAAACAAAGCGAATTTTGTTAAATAAATAAATTAATAATGAAATAGAAAAACCTATTTTATATCAAATGAAGTATTTTTTTTGGCAAAACAATGAATAGATAAAGATTTTAGGAGGTGTCAATTGGGTAAAAAGAGGAGCTTAATTTGGCGCTTCCAACAAATCTAGACATAACGTTCTTGGTGAACCAATATGTAGATCTACCTCACTTTTATTTTCTCACATTATTCGAAGATAGTCCATGAAATGTGTCTTTATTTCCAGCATCATTGTGTTTTAATTCAATCATAAACCGGAAATTTAATAACCATGTTCACATATAATATGCATGAATAGACACTCTCTATATGTATGTGCATGAATATATTTAATATGTGTTTTTTATGGTTGAAATTATGAAAATTCTTTCTAATTTTTATTATTATTTTAAGTCATTGTAAGTTTTCTTATATGATTGCAATTGCATTTAAATAATTTCCTAGATAATGATAGCTTATGCCATGAGTAAAAGAAGAGAAAGGGTCACAACAAAGATAATAGGAGAAACAAAAGATAGAAAAAATGCAAGGATAGATGGAGAGAAGTAATTTTCCAATACTAAACATTTGTTGAAAGATCCATATTCATTCCACTTCTATTAAACAATCTAGACACCTTCTCTTTGGAGTGTAATAATTGTATTGTACTATTTGTTGTTACATCCTTTTGATCGTAATGGACTCTTTTCCAAGATCTTTTCATGACTTCATCTTTGATTGCCCCAGATTGCAAATTTAGCAAAATTCTGCCTCCCAAATTATGACATTACCAGAGCACTACTTTTGGAGTAAAATCAATCAATCCCAACCTTGAGATCAGTTATACAGTTGTTGATTTAAGCCATTTCTAGTCACCAAAAATCATCCTCGATACTACTCCAGTCATATAAGGTGTTATTATATTGGTCATATAAGGTATTGTCCCAATCATCAAAAGGATATAATAGTGATATAAGGTGTTGGTCCTGAATCATAAGGTGTTGTTCTAATTAACATAAGGTTGTATTGGCATTAATAGTGTTATACCTGACTTTAAGAGTACAAGTAAATCATTTGTGCACAACATCCATTTTTGTTCACTTGTGAATTGATCTGAGAAAGTGAAATTCTGAAAATTCATTTTTGCAGCTTACATATCAGCATTGTCATCATTTTTTCCATCTCACAATTCAATGTTGTGATCCAGTCATGTTGATTTCTAATCAAGTCTAAATATGGTTTAAAGTTATTTAAGGTTTTCTTTCAAGATTTCAACTTGGTAAGTTGTGATCAGCATTTGTATTACAAATTTTAGTTGATATTCCAAGAGTATACGCTCTAAGAAAATTTAAAATATACAAAAATATCAGAAAACAAAGGGGATATTTTAGAAGTCATTACTTACAAAGTGCTTGGTGGTCATTCAAAAACTTATTAAAAAAAAAATTATTAAGGGCTCCTTGAAGAACCTTAACTAATACTGCTTATCAAAAATTAAGAGCTACTTAGAGCTCCTTAATGTAATGTTAAGAACTCGTTGAAAACATTGCATGAGCTCATGAATGCACACCTTTGGCTAATTTAGTTTTATGGAGGAATAAGCCACTAGCTACCATTGGATGGGTTACATTCTATTGCCATTGGAAGCATATCACCTTATGGCAGGGAAATGTAGCTCAATGGAATGACTCTTCCACTTATTTAATGGGATGGTTAAATTCTTCGCAACTAATTAATGGATACAATCCTTTTGGTATGAATAGTTTATCTATATGGGAGTGGATGTTCTTATTTGGGCATCTTGTTTGGGTTACTAGATTTATGTTTCTTATTTCTTGGTGTGGATATTAGCAAGAACTGATTGAAACTCTTGCATAGGCTCATGAACGCGCGTGTGCTCTCATCTTTCTCTTCAAGGGATCTTGAAGATTACAAAGTGTTATATACCAAGGCAATCAAATCTATTTAGTTTTATTTCTTTATTTTTCATGTATGTACATGGTTAAATTTATTATATTAAAAATGTATTTGCTATTCATTATTCATCTAGAATTATCTTCTATTTTGAATCTTTTTTTTCCAATATTGTTGTAAGCAAAATTTAATTGCTATAAAACAAAAATAGGTTTGTCATTCTTCCACTATAATTTCCCAACTCCAATCTTCTTCGCTACAACAATGCTCTGAGAATAACACGATAACTTTATGTCAAATATGATTATTTTTTATAGCTATGGTGTGACCAAGATTGAATTTTGAATATGAGCAGTAAAGAAGGGAATATCATAGAGAGTAACAAAGAGAATATCGATGACAACAATGGGAACTGTAGTCACATAAATCTGTCCATTTTAATTAAATGAATATTTGATATTTATTTGATTAAAACCCCACTAGCCAACAGTTAATTATATTAACATTTAATTAATTCGTCTTCAAACATTCTCCTGTTAATTAAATAAATTATTCAATTTATTCTAATTAAATCATTAAACCAAATTCATAATCAATTAAATGAATAAATCTTATGTATTTCATTTCATCCCCTTTCTTCTTTTAAATAAATTAAATAAAACATTTATTTAAATCATTAAATCCCCCCCACTTGCATTCTCCTAAAAATGCAACTTGCGCCTATTTGTTGAAATAAATGAATTTTATTTTAATAAAAATCCTATTTTCCCTCACCCACCAAACCCACTTGCAATCCTAATCCCCTTCTAGATTCTTCTAACCCCTTCCTAATTATCCTAATCCATCCCCTAATTATTGTTACATTCCTAAGCAACTTGGAGTCACTTCTCAAAGACTCCCCAGTCTTTGAAAAGCATTTAAGGCTTGATGTGTTCAACAAGCTAACCTCTAAAGTCTTCTAAACCACTAATGGCTCTTACATGACCATTTATGGTTAAATCCACTTGCACCCATGGTTAGGGACTTTGACCCCTAGCTCAACCCTCATGTGACCCATGTGTCTTCTCAAGCATTTATTGCTTTGACCATGGTTATCCTCACTAACTCTTGTATAGGAGTTTATCCATTGGATAAAAGTATTATTCTTTGGATAAAGAATTTATTCACTCAACTCAACTCAACATTAACCTTACCTCCCAAGTTAACCCTTAGGTCATGTCAAGCATTTAATGCTTCTTCCCTCTCCTCTCAACCAATCTCATGTTGACATTTGTCATCCTGGGATTGGATTGAAAGTCCTCACAGGGATCTAGAACCCTTCAATCCTGACCCTTGTTGAGATTACTCATTCTCAACCATCCATTGCTCCATTTTTCCTATAGATAGAGCCCATTTCTTCATAATCCAGATCCTGAAAACTTGTATGCATTTACATTATAGTCATTTTTAGAGAGCATTTAGCATGAATCAATCATATTCACTCTTTTGGTTTAAAATTAACACTAGCTAATTAGATAATCTCTTATTTTAGCTTTTGTTCACACTTGCATAGCATTAGATTAATCATTTTTCAATCTTGAACCTCCATAAGGCATCCATAGTGCAAAAATCTGCTAAGAGCTACACTAATTTGGAACTTGGAGAGGAGAGGAACAAGGGAGGAGGAGCTACAAGCATGGTGGAAGACATTTGGAGATGCCTTATTGTATTTGCTTTTATTGTTAGATGCTTTATTATGTTTTTAGTGTCTCTCTTGGTGTGCCTGCTATGAATAATCTTTGGTTGTTAACACTAACGTTTCTTTCTTGTGTTCTTGTGTGTGTTGCCTTACCATGGATTTTCTAATCCATTTTGCAGTGCATCATTTGGTGAACCCAACGTGAAGAGCAACTGTTTTTAAAATACTAACTTTTTTGATTGTTTTACTTGACACACAAGTCACGCTTCAGCGCTTTTGTTCATGCTTTAGTGCTATTGCAATCTGGTCTTTTAGCGCTATTGTTCCCCCAATAGCGCTATTGTCCCAAAATTAGTGCTTTTGTTTATAGTATAGCGCTATTGACCCTGAAGTAGCGCTATTGTTCCATTATTAGTGTTGTTGGCTCTCTGTGTAATAATTTATTTTAACAATTTTGTACTTACTGTTGCGCTTTTATGTTAAAATAGCGCTTATGTTCTCACATAGAGTAGCGCTATTGTAACAGAGCGTTGTAAAAAATGCCTTGTAACTGAAAAATCAAAATTTTTTAGGCTTGTAAAGGCCCACCATGTATGCGGATTTTATTGACTTTTTGTTTCTTGTGCAGGTTTGAACTAACCCAATTTATTTCTTAAAATTTTAGAAATTCACTTTTTTTATTGCAAGTTAAAATCAACTTGAACACTTCATTTTGGTGCTTTAAAACTCACAACATTTTCTTGCAAGTGAGGGAACTCAAACTTTATTTTGGTGTTTAAAACTCAACAAGACAAATTTTGATTTTCTTGCATCAACTCAAGCTAAAATTCACAATCCGCACTTTATTTTGGGCAAATAAAAAGAACAATCAACTTGTTTTGTTTTTCAAAGCGATTTACTTCAAGCAAACGTGTTTTCATTCAGTTAAACCAGGATTTAATTTTCCTAGTTTACTCAACATATTGCCTTTGAAGGATAACAAGAACACCATGACTGTTGGAGCAACAACTCCAAATAGTTAGATCATATTGAAATGATAAGTTAAAAAGAACAAGTGTTTTTTGTGTTTGGCACACTTGTGCAAAAAGTTTGTCGAGTGGTCCTACTTCTAATAGACAATATCCTCTCCCTTGGCTTTCGTGGTCCTAGGTGCAAGAGAAAAGTGTTAGTAACACTCAAAGTTTATCTTTTTAAGAGAGGCCTGCCAAGAGACACGTCACTCTTGGGAATGACCTCGTGCGGTAAATTCCTTCGAGCCGCTATAAAAATTAGGTGTGAGCGAAAGTTGTAGCCTTGGGTATAGTTGTTCCTACAGTGTAACTTGTCGAAAGGACAAATGGGCCCTACCACAAGTTACAAGGCTCTTAAGTGAATCACTGCAGAATGAACTTATGTCCAAAGACATCGAAAATTACTAAACACCTTTATGTAGTAGCCCACTCATTTTATTGATTAAGAATATTTGTGATAAATTCAGTGCAAGAGCATAGAAGGTTTTGCTCCCAAGATACTCACCATACATATTTCCTTGAGTAGAAACATAGCTTTTTGAAAGGTTACTTGTAGCCTGATAAAAGTGGTGACTCCCCCATCATACAGATCATCTATTTGCTATGCTCGTGCAAGACTTAGTATATCACATCCTTACCTACCACGGCGGGATTCATAAGGTATGTAGTACCAAAGTTGAAGAAATATCAAGATGTGGGCTGAAATTATCGCAACTGGCCATTTGACCTAGGGATAAAGTGTGTTTGAAGTGTCTTCATTTTGTGTCAAGACCGGTGATAAACTGAGCCAACTTCAGGCTTTTTGTGAAAACATACTCAAAAACATTTTGGAAAGAAAGGGTCATAAAAAGTCCAAAGATTGGGTTGATCTAGACCCATACTTACTTGTGCCTTTTGAGGCAACATTTTTGTGTTTGTGTGCTTGCTTTGTTTTCTTGTCAAAGAAAAATAAAAAATCAGTTCCAAAAACAAGTATTCATCCAACACAAACATTTTCAAAAACCAAAGATCAAAAAAACAAAGTGCAAAAACAAAGTATCAAACTATATGACCATTCTTCACATCTTGAGAAAGAAGAATCTTCATCAACATATCAACTTGAAGAAAAGACCATTGAGCTCAAAGGCTTTCATCAAAAGAAGGAAATTCTTCTATCTTAATAGACAAATCTTTGTCTCACATAGAACCTTCTTACGTCAAATGCGTCTATATCTTCGAGGAAAATCAAACGAGTTTGATCAAGAGTCTTTAAACCGCAGAGCTTTTACTCAATATATAGCTTTGAGTTATTATAAAAACAAGGGAGGCAAAATCAATCCCGCCTTCTTTCCAGACATTTGCATCACATATAACTCAGTTAGGGAAGAACCCCCAACTCCTGAAAGAGAAGAAGAAGAGTTTGTTCCTTTTGTAACACAGAGTTTCTATTGAAGTTAACATTTCATCCATTCACACATCATCAATCCATTCCAACTCTCAAAACATCAAGAGGTTTTTGTCCTAAATTTTATTTTGATATTGCTTGAGTCAAGCACAATACATCACTTTTTAGAGTGTCTCTACATCCAGGATAAACTCATCCTAAGAGGCATTTCTACGTAGGTTAAAACTAGTCTATGAGTGAATACTCTCATTACTAGGTAGTTGAGTCTGTAACACATCTCGGATCTCTCTAAACCTTATCATATCAAAAATTGTCAACCAAACACAACAAGCAATTCAAGGAAAGGACTTTGGTAACATCTACCTTTAGTGTTAGAGATCCATATGCAAAACACTTCACCAAAGATTAAATTCTCATTTCATCACCAACTCATCATCATTTTACCAAACTTCAACAAAAACTTGTAAACAAAATGGCTCAAACCAGATCAAGGTCTAGAAAACTAGAAATTGAAGAGGAAGAGGAGGAAAATCTCAATGAATTCCAAGAAGCTCTTGGAGGAAATGCAAATGATGAAAATCCAAGTACTCCTACTCCTACAGCAATAGAAAAGGCACAACACAACCCTCTCTTTAATTGACTTTTTGACGAAATACTCAGGAGCAACGTTGATGCTCACTTTTTAAGACTTGCCCAAGAGGGAGCCAAATTACCCTCTGATTTTGATATTGCACAACTAAGGCAAGCATTGAAATCCCAAAGTCGTAATGAGGATGAAAGAGGTCGAGATCACATTAGATACAACCTTCATCAAGAAAATCCCCCACCTCCTCCTCCTCCAAATGATATTGACATGTTGCGGCAACAAGTCTAGAATCTCGCCCAACAACTCCACAATGGTGTGAAAACAAACCAGTTTTCACTTAATGATATTTGTCCCTATCCATTTGATAGGAATCTACATATGCCACCTTTTCCACGAGGGTTTGAAACACCTAAGTTCGAAAAGTATCGAGGAAAAGGAGATCCTCGAGATCATGTTAGAGAATTCCTTCAGCTTGCCTAGAAGTGGCATACAAGGACACATACCTAATGCGACTTTTTCCCCAAATTTTGGGAGGGACAACCACATCATGGTTTTACCGGCTACCAAGTGGCATTAGGACATTCTAAGAACTAGTCCAGAAATTCCTTGCACAATAGTCACACAACATTGAACGTGATATCACCATGGTCGATCCATGTAACACTAAGCAAAAACCAAGAGAGCTATTTTCAGTCTTCCTACAACGATGGCATCAAATGTCTAGCAGACATTCTCTTTAGTTACCTGAACAAGAACTAATGGAAATATTTATTTCCAACTTAAACAAAGAAATGGAATTTCACCTCGACACGAAAGGCACAAAATCCTTCAATGACATGATCGCCAAAATTTAAAATGTGAACGGGCTCTCATCAAAAAAGGGCTTATCAAGATATACAATGAGCCAAAGGATGGTCCTCGCCCACGCTTCAATAGTGATAAGCCTAACTTTTGGAACAAAAACAAAAATATCGCCAATGACGGGGTTGTGGATGCAAGGACTATCAAAAGTGCACAACTTGTGGTCTGATAATGCCAACAAAATTTTAAACCAAAATGTACATACACTCCCTTAGGGGAACCCATTGAAATGGTGTTACGTCAGTTGGTTTCTCAAAATTTGGTGACCTTACCAAAGACATCAAATTATGAACCTCAAGTCAAACCTTCATGGTGGAGGGATAATGAACATTGCAACTTCCATCAAGGGAAAGGGCATAAAACAAGCAATTGTCACTGATTGAAAGATCTTATTCGGGATCTTATTGACCAAGGCAAGATTGAAATTGAAGGACACGACCCAAAAACTACAAACAATGATCATCTTATGTTTAAAAATCCACTTCCACCACCAAATCAAAGGGGTCCTTCCACTTCAGGGCGAAACACAAATACCCCTGATTATACGTGAGCTACCTATAATTACACTGTGAATCACCTATATGATGCCAATGAACAAATTGCAACCATTACCATAAAAAATCCAAACTCTACCTGCAATGTTGTTACATGTCGTAGCAAGATCACCATTAAAGCAGCTCCACAAGGCACCCCTTCCATCCTAAAGCAATATAACCTTGTGGAACAGTTAGATAAGATGCCTGCACTTATCTCCATCTTAGAGCTTTTGCGCCTATCCCCATCTCATAAAATAATTTTGGATCAAGCTTTCCAAGAGGCATCAGTCGCTGTCAATTTAAATATAGATCAATTCCAAGCTATGGTAGGCAATCTAAGGTCATCACCTTGTCTCACTTTCTCTGAAAGTGACAATACATCTTTCCAACAACCTCATAACGCCTCACTCCATATTGAAGGATTTATCAACCAACACAGGATCAAGTGATTCTTGATCAATAATGGAGCAGGCCTAAATATTTGTACATTACAATTAATCACAACATTGGGATATGCAACTAAATCAGTGGATCCATGCAAAAAAGATCACCATAAAAGCCTATGATGATGTAGAGCGTTCTTCAAAAGGAGCAGATGTGTTACTAATCCGAGTGGGCCCAGTGGTGAAGCACATCATATTTCAAGTTCTGGACCTTCATCTGTCGTATAATTTGTTGTTAGGAAGACCTTGGATACACGTCATGCAAGTCGTTCCATCCACCTACCACCAGTGTATCAAGTTCCCTCATAACGGAGTAGAAATTACAATCCTGGGTGATGCAAATCCATTTGCATATTGTAACAATATCAACCATCAACCAGAGATTACTATTCCCAAAAACAGAGAAGCTATCTCATCCACCTCATATGTAAGTCCAACCTCTCTTTCCAATTCAAACACCAATATACCCAAGCAAGAGAAGCTCAAGATAAAAATGGCAGAGGAAGGTCTTGGGGAGTATAATCTCAGCCAGCTCTTTTGTGTTGGACAAATGCCCACTTCTCCTAGAACTCATGGTAAACCTCAAAGGTTACTTCAAACGCCACTGGTCAAGCCACAATGCACTTTGACGCCTTTCATCCTTGGAAAGAGTCAAGAAGAAGAGACTAGAGATGAGGACTTAGAAAAATGGATCTATAAAGATCCTATCACCATGGACATCCCACAAGCTAAGCTTCCCACATATCAATGTGGAAAAGGCCTTCTCATTATGCAAAGAATGAGTTATGATGGTCAGAGTGCTTTGGGACCTTGCAAGCAAGGACGACATGAGTCACTGCAGCCAGAATTAAAGCCCAAAGATAACACGGGATTAGGCTTTCAAAAGGAGATTCTTCCTAAACTCAGATTCAAAGGGAAACCCAACAAACCTCTATATCACCCTACTACAAACATAAAGAGGCCACCTTTGATTATATCAGTAGCATCAAGAACCACACCAATTACTCCAATACAGTTGAACATCCCAACAATAACATCCACAACACCAATCATCCCACCAATCAAACCAACAACTCCATCAACAGTAGCAACCGCATCAACAACACCAGTAGCAGTATCAGAACTCCCAGCAATATTGACAACATCGACAATTCCAGCAAAAGCAGCGAATTCAACAATGCCGATGCTACCTGTATCAAATTCACTAATCCCCATAATCCTTCCTGCAACACCCATCATTTCATCTACAAGGGTACATCAACTGATCACACCTGCAGTGTTTAACTCAAAGGCCATTCCAGTATGGTATAGTAATCGGATACTAGAAAGCGACTTAGAGACTGACTCACATGAGTGGGAATTTGATTCCGTCCAGCTTAATACTTCAGATTCAGAAGACGCATCATTACCTCCACCTCGCAAAGACATCCCTGTTTACAGAGAAGCACAGATAAAGACATCTTGGGTTCCTGAACTGAAAATATCTTCCATAGACCCTACGTCACATCCTACGCCCGATTCTGACAGGGAGAGTACCATCAATGACCTTTACCACAACGTCTTAACCCTCATTGACACATCTTATGCACTTAACCTGATCGATGAGGTAATGCCCATTATCCATCCTGAACTCATCGAATGGAACCAATCTAATCCCCCATGCCTTGACCACTTCCAAAACGATGAGGCAATCATTGACTTTTTGGAACTACGAGGTAACATACCAAGCGAGGATCACAAAGTTGGATTCGCTATTGAACTTAATAGCGCAACATACTTTGGGGAGGATGCCAAACCTTTCAGCTGCAAAAATATAACACTAAAACATGGATCTTCCAATGAAAACCACACTATGGCACTGTTTGATCCCACAAAAGTAAAAAGAAAGAGCGTATCCAATGGTGAAAACCTCTCTAAGGCGCCTTAGGATGAAAGGTTTGACATCCTCCCTTCTAGTGCACAGTAGGAATGATCAACAATCCTTATTGAAGAGACAAAAGAATACAACGTGGGGACTCCTGAAACTCCTCACCACATACATATAGCATCTCTTTTAACTCCAGAGGAACAACCTAAGTTTGTCGAATTCTTCCAAAAATGTCAGATCAATTTCGCATGGTCATATGCAGACATGCTTGGTCTTGATCTTGATTTAGTCATGCATCACCTCACCATTGTAGAAGGAGCCAAGCCTGTGAAACAGAAGCTTCGTAAGATGCACCCCCAGATTGTGGTGCTAGCCAAAGTAGAACTTAAGAAACTCCTGGACATTGGTTTTATTAGACCAATTGATTATGCAGATTGGATATCCAACATTGTGCCTATCAGCAAACCAAATGGGGGCATCTGTATTTGTACTGACTTCAGAGATTTGAACAAGGCATGTCCTAAAGATGACTCCCCCCTACCAAACATCGACATAATCGTCGACCTAACAGCAGGACATGCCATGCTTTCTCTCATGGATGGCTTTTTAGGGTACAACCAGATAAAGATCTCACTAGAGGATCAACATAAGACAACCTTCACATGTCCATGGGGGACATACTACTGGAATGTAATGCCTTTTGGTCTAAAGAATGCAAGAGCAGCCTATCAAAGAGCATTGACCACCATTTTTCATGATATGATGCATACCATAATGGAATATTATGTTGATGACTTACTGGCAAAATCACTCACAAGAGAAGGTCATCTAGACATATTAGAGAAAATCTTTAACAGACTGGAACAATATCATGTTCGCTCAACCCAAAGAAATGTGTCTTTGAAGTAACCTCAGGGAAACTTCTAGGATACATTATCTCAAGCAAAGGCATTGAGGTCGATCTTGCAAAGGTCAAAGCAATCATGGACATGCCACCTCCATGGAACATCAGTCAGCTAAGGACATTACAAGGACGGCTACAATCCATCTAAAGATTCATTGCACAACTGGCAGATAAGTGTCACCCCTTTACACACCTGTTACACAAGAACATCCGCTTTCAATGGGATACCAGATGCCAGCAAGCATTCCAAATGCTTAAAGACTATCCCATGAATACACCATTGTTGATCCCTCCAAATCTGAGTAAACCTTTATTACTCTATATTTCAACAATAAATACAACATTGGGAGTACTACTGGCTCAACACAATGCGGAAGGGAAGAGTGTGTTGTTTACTACATCTCTCGCACACTGGTTGGCTATGAACTCAATTACACCCCTATTGAGCGAGCTTGCCTAGCAGTAATCTTGGCAACTACTAAACTGCGGCACTACCTGTTAACACATAATGTACAACTCATTGCAAAGATTGATCCACTAAAGTACTTACTTAGCAAAGCAACATTGGTTGGTCACTTAGCCAAATGGGTGATGATTCTAAGTGAATTTGACATTGAGTATGTGGACTGTAAGGCTATCAAGGGTCAAGTTATTGCAGATCAACCATTGAAACTATACTTTGACGGTTCCTATACTAGACATGGCTCGGGGGCAGGCATTCTGTTTATCACACCTCAAGGTGACAACATCCCAAAGTCTTACAAGCTAACTTTTCCATGTACAAACAACATAGCATAATATGAGGCCTTGATCATAGGACTTCGACTGGCCATACAATGGAAATTGAAAGAGTTACATATATATGGCGACTCCCAACTGGTCATCCAACAAGTCACAGACGAATATCAGACCAAGGATGATAAACTCATGTCGTACAAGCAAGTGGTGGACAATTTAAAAGCATCATTTACAAGTATCACCCTTGAGCAGATACCTAGAGATCAGAATCGAGTTTTTGATGCCATGGCTACCATTGCATCTCTCCTAGATCTTCCACAAAATTCAACACGCTACGACTTCTTGGTATAACAACTTTGGATTCCCGCTTATGATATCCCCGAATCTGAGATGATATGTCGCCTTACTAGTTCTGAATCCCTATGGTATGGTGAGTACTACACCTATCTACGCGATCACATACTTCCTCCTAACCAATCGAATAACCAACGCAAAACCTTCATTCACCAAACCGCTCGATATACCATCATTGTTGAAACCCTATATCGACGTAGTCTTGATGGTACTCTCCTTCGATGTCTGGAACATGATGAGATAAAAAAGGCCTTGGAAGAGGTACATGAAGGAATTTGTGGGGCTCACATAAGCGGTCCTTCACTAGCAAAGAAGATCATACGCGTTGGATACTATTGGTCGTCCATGGAAAAAGACTCTTGTTATTTTATCAAAAAATGCAAGAAATGCCAAGTACATGGAGACCCGATACATGCATAAGCACAGGAATTGCAACCAATCACAACACCATGGCCTTTTTGTCAATGGGGCCTTGACCTTGTAGGTAAGATTCATCCATCTTTATCCAACGACCATAAGTTCATCATTACCGCTACTAAATATTTCACAAAGTGGATCGAAGTTGTTCCACTTACCCAAGTCACCGACAAGCAAATCGCCTCATTCATCCTTAATTACATCATCTGCCGGTATGGTGTACCCATGTCCATCATCATAGATAACGGGCATCTTTTCAAAAATCAGGATGTCCGTGAGCTCTGTGAGAAGTTTCACATCCAACACCACTTTTCCACTCCCTATTACCCACGAGGAAATGGTCAGGCCAAAGCATCGAACAAGAACATATTGAGAATCCTCAAGAAGACAGACAATGATGTTGATCGTGATTGGCACGTTCAATTAAATCCAACACTATGGGTGTATTGAACTAGCATTCAAACCCCTACAGGCGCAACTCCCTACTCACTGGTCTACGACGCATAAGCCATCCTTCCTATTGAAGTCGAGATACCATCTCTACGGGTTTCCTTGCATAATCCCATAGATGATGAAGCATACAGAGTATCTTGTCTCCAAAATTTAGAGCTACTCGATGAGAAACGACAAGCTGCATACAATCACCTCAAAGCCTATCAGCAGTGCATGAGCAGAAGCTATAATCATTGAGTTAGACCTCGTACATTTGAGGTAGGTGATCTTGTTCTCAGAGAGAATCCTCGTAACCAACCAAACATAGACCATCAGGGAAAGTTTGAATCTAACTGGCTGGGTCCATATGTTATCACTGTGGTCTTTGGGTCCGGGGCATATCAGTTGGCTACTTCAGAAGGGGAACCACTAGCAAATCTGATCAACAACATGCACCTCAAACGGTTTTATACATAAGCTGTACAGAGCATCAGGATCCCATACATATAAAAAAAACACCAAAAACATTCAGATAAATGTCCTGAAGAAAATACAAAAAAATCAAAATAGTAAAGACAAATCATGCATCCAAACGGTGAACAACCACTCCGGTGGCACCTTGGGTAAGTACGATGGTGAAAACCTGGCAAAAAGGCGCCACTTGTAAAGGCTATGGCTCCATTGTCCTTTAGACTTGTTGTGATCACATTCATTGCATCCACACATCCATCAATCAAAACCATGGCTTGTTATTGTTGTACAATCAAAGATAGTACTTCATGCATCTTGCATCCCGCTTTTTCATAGTCATGTCTAAAACTGGGGGCAATGCCCTTAACCTATTGATGGAAGTGGATTTTGTATTACTTGTGATTCATTGGGTTCTTCATTCGGAAAATTGTCTCACAAAATACCAAAAACATTCAAAAACAATAAAAAATACCAAAAACATTCAAAACACTCACAAAATCCAAAAACATCATAAAAACATCAAAAATCAATAAAAAACATGGCAACACATTGTACATACGCATCCACACAGGTACCAAACAAAAATTTTGAGATACTTTGACACCAATCACTTATCAAATCAACCAAACAATCAACATAGGTATGCACAACTGTCTTAACAAGGATCTTCCTTACCAAAACAAAGACAAGATGACAATTTTTTTTTTTTGACAAGAAAATTATGTTTAAGCTATCAAGTACTTGGTTGATTTGTCGGTTATTTATTCATTTATATCAGGTTCCTATGATACTCCAGGATATCCACAAGTGATTAGAGTAGCCAGATGGTTCCTAAGTATCATTTTGTTTATTATCTGCGAATTATTCCAATGAAGTTTTGGGGCATGTAGTAATGGTATCCTACGTGGGAAGTTCACTAAGCTACGTGATCATATGCAAAATACAGTCATGGATCACTATGGCTTGCTAACTACAGTGTATACCTCGACCATATGAGCATGAACCATTATGGAGGGTCCATACTCTTTATTCTTTATTTATGTTGTTTGTTTGCAGGTACAATGCTCCATCCTTGGTTCCTACTGCCTCGTCCAAGATTGATACTACCATGCTCAATGATGAAAATAAAGCACTATGGATCGTCATTCCATCTCATCTGTTTATATTGCATTTCATTGCATATCACCCATCCATTTAATCATTCATTATTCATATGCATGGTTTTGTATGCAAGTGTGAACAAGATTAATAATGAGAAGTTATTTGAAGAATGAATTGGTCTTGGATACAATCACAACAGAGTTCTCTGATAGATCATCAATGCATCCTGCAAAGTCTGAACAACCTTGCATTCATCTATCATGACCACATCATCATTTCATATCATTTAAGTTGCATTTAAATACACCTAGTTTATTATCATATGCTTGCATATATGTTTATTAACTTTATTTTTAGCCATTCATTAGAGTGCATTTCATATCATTTAGTTGCATTTAAATACATATAGTTCATTATCAGGTACTTGCATTAGTATCATTACATCATTTCATCATTGCAAACTCATGACATTTAGATTCATTTATATAAAAAATTCTCATCATTGCATTTATTATCATTATTAGCCATTACTGTGCATTCATTTAGTATCATTTACACTCATCAATTATCATCATTTAAACTTGTTTACCATACATTTGTTTAGATTTCCGTAGTTGCATGCATTTATTTATCTATCTATGAGTTAAGTGCATTCATTTATCCATCTCGTATATTCTTATACTCATTCATTTCATCTTACAACAAATTTCATTTAGGAATCATTAGAATGCATTCATCATCCTTTTAATTGCATTAAGGTGTAGTTATTCATTACCCATGAGTTGCATTATCATTCCATTAACATTTCACTCAAATCATATTTTATCAAACATTTAGATCATAACAAACAAAACCATTTGTCTCAACATTGGTTTATACATTTTACATATGCCTTCATTTAGAAATCGTCATATAAACATTTGTACTTTACATTTGTTTATCCATATTGCATTCATTTTAACCATCTAGATGCATTTACATAAATGATTCATACATTACATCAAACATCACTGCATATCATCATCTCATCATTGACATACAACATAAGTGTTATCTATATCATTGTTATTATCATTTCATTATGCATACATCATCATCATGGTATTTCATACATACATAAAGCATTTCACCAATACATCATGCATACATATAAGCCTGCATCCACATGTTAGCATCACAATAAAACATGCATATAGACATCATATAAATCAAACATAACATGCATATAAGAAACATCTCATCAACACATACATATAGCAAGTACAAATATCCATCTAAGCATAAATTATAGATCATCATCTTGCATAAATCCATACATATCATCAACATGCATATTATCACAAAATATGGGATCTCCTCATATATAATATCATCTCGCAAAAATATACATGTATCAGAGTACAATGAAGTCCAAAATATCGGCTACGAAGAGCCATCCAAGATACAGTCCAAAATGACAATGTAATAACATATATAAATGCTCTCTCAAATGCCACTCTGACTAGATGCTGCACCACCATCACCACCTGCTCCCCCACTACCCCTTGAACTACCTCGCCGTGGAGGACCCATCACACCACCACTGCTTTGTATCCTCTGAGACCGCTCTGATCTCTCCCGACGCATCTATGAATAACTTAGTGCCCGCCGACTAGATGGCACCTCCTGCTCATATAGGCCCCGTCGGTAATCAAACTCCGCACCTGCTCTCCATAACTCTCTCGCCAAGGAATCAGTCGATGACCCATGTCCCTATAATCCCTCTAAGGCCCAAACTCTCTCCTGTAACTGGATCACCCTGTCAATGGCCTTATCTCTCTCCCACAGCACTACGATCAACTCTAACTCTCGTGTAAACAACTGCACATCTCTAGCTGCCACCTCCGCCTCCATATCCTCCAGTTGACTTTGCAAAACTAATATCATATGATCCCGCAGATCTCCACCACTTGTAGCTCCCTCCCCTGTATCCACAGGTGCCTCTCTGGTGGCTCCCTCTCCAGTGGCTCCCTCCCCTATATCCATAGGTGCCTCTCCCTCCCCCGCATCCCTGTCACCTAATCTCACACCTCCCTGCATCAAAGGTCCTTGTGATAGCCGCAATGGCTGACCACCTCTCCCTCTTCGCTGTAACTGTCCAACACCCCCACCTCCACCTCCTAATCCACCACCCTCTCCTCCGCCTCCTCCATCCCCTCTCCCTCGTCCATCTACTACCACTCCACGACCTCCTCTCCTCCTCGAAGGATGGAATAGGCTCTGTTGGATCTGATATCCGCAAAATTGGATGTACTGCAATATATTGCGTATACTCATCAGTAACACCTGCATCTACAACCCCGGGCCTCATCTGCCATGGTCTTGCCTGTAGAGTCTGAAACTCTACCAAAGCCTGATCATGAGGTAATACTGCCCCCCACTGGAACCTCTCTCGACCACCCGTGCATACTCTCCAGAACCACTCGGCAGTCCCTGCCTCCGTCCAAACTGTCTCAACACTCTCCCAAGTACCTGTCTCTCCACATTGTAGGTTGTCCTACCAATCAAGTATCATGTCATAAACACATACGACAAGGCCTCTGCATCATCCTCCTAGGGATCACACTCAATATACGGCCTCCAGATCACTGTATCTAAATCATCAAGTGCCCACTGCCACCACTCTAACTTCCCCAGGCGGGGTTGACTCATCATACTGCCATACACATATACATAGGGCTGGTCTACTGCCCTAAATCTTAGACTCACTGGTCGAGTCACAGGTAGGTGCTCCCATGCCCAAATATGAAGAAGAGTGATCCCCACTCCCAGTGAGCTCACCTCTCGGTATACTAGCTCATGCATCTCCCGATATAAGTGTGACAACATGCATGATCCCCATGCAAAGCAGGTCCCCTCAGTCATCATTCTGGCCCCAACCAATGACCAGTCCATGTGATCGTCGATCTGGGCATAGCAGTCCCCCAACAATCCCAGATAACACAGTAGGTGGTGGCTCATACAAGGCAGCTATATCCTCCCATGCTACTGAGCCATCGTCAATGAACACATCCTCATCAAAAAATCTTTGTACTGTTGTTATCCCCTGAGCTTAGTCATACGTCACCAACTCTCCTCGAATAGGAATGTGTAGGATGCACCATACATCCTCCAGTGTAACCGTCATCTCCCCCTGCACTAAGTGAAACGTACACGTCTCACTATGCCATCGCTCTGCCAATGCTGTAATCAAACCACGATTCGGCTGAATCACGGGTATATACATAACATCGTACAGGCATGTCGCTGCAATGCAATCAACCTCGGCCTCTGTCAATCGATCACACAACACCTGTGTGGCTGGATGCCTCTCCCACATTTGTAAGACGTGAAGCTCCTCTTACACACGTGCATCAACCATCATCATCAGTTGTTTTGTTTCAAAATTTCTTAAGTTTAAACCTAGAGTATCAACAAATACTTTGATCAAGTATCTTTGGGTCTCAACAGGTAAGCAATCATGACACGCCTAGACTACAGCAGACATTTATCCTAAATGGCCTAAGTCTCAACAGGGCTGCTATGGTTCAAAACAACGCACCTCTCCATCCATCCATCATTGGCATCAGGAGATTCTTTTTCAAAACACTGGGGCATCTATTTTCCTAACAATAGTGCTACTCTGCACACAATAGCGCTAATATGCTGACAACCGCGCTAAACCAACTACACAATAGCGCTACAACAACTATGCAAAAGTGCTATATCAAAACAATTGCGCTACACATAGTGCTCAATAGAGCTAAACCTACAAATGCGCTAAATCAACTATACAATAGCGCTACACTTTACAAATCCGCTAAAATCACTATGCAAAAGCACTATAGCGACACAATAGCGCTAATTAAATTGACAACAGTACCAAAACATAGTTTTAACGCTATTGTTTTGACTCAACTTGGACAAGCTAAAAAACCTATAAAAAATGCATGAAAATCAAATTTTCAAATTCACATACCGCTGGTCCATAGTCATCTGGCCTTTGGAATCGATGAACTTGCTCTAGCCGATGATCTACTATTGGTACCGGCATCCTGACTGTTGCTTTCTCTTTCAAAAGGGTCACTATCAGAGCTTAGAAATCACTATGGAGACGAATGCAAATGAACCTTTTTTCACCCCTTCCCCCCATATACACCCTTCGTCGTAACCCTAATTTTACCCCGCTCACCACCGTGGTCCCTGTAAACTTTCAGAGTCTCCCATTTCTCCATTTTATCTCCGATTTCTTCTATTTTTTTCACCAGTATTCCTAAATTCTTCTTTTCTACCACCCCGCCAATTTTCATTCTTTTTTGAGAGATCGCTCGATTTTTTGAAATTTTCGGCCCATCTCTCGAGGGGGCACCCATTAAATTAACATTTTATGGGGCATATTTCTTCACGCCTATTTTTCTTTCTTTGAAACAACACGATAAACCACACCGTCTCAAAGAGGGGCAAATGTAGACACATAAATCTGCCCATTTTAATTAAATGAATATTTGATATTTATTTGATTAAAAACCCACTAGCCAACAGTTAATTAAATTAACATTTAATTAATTCATCTTCAAACATTCTCCTATTAATTAAATAAATTATTCAATTTATTTTAATTAATTCATTAAACCAAATTCGCAATCAATTAAATAAATAAATCTTATGTGTTTCATTTAATCCCCTTTTTTCTTTTAAATAAATTAAATAAAATATTTATTTAAATCATTAAATCCCCCCACTTGCATTCTCCTAAAAATGCAACTTGCACCTATTTGTTGAAATAAATGAATTTTATTTTAATAAAAATCCTATTTTCCCTCACCCACCAAACCACTTGCAATCCTAATCCCCTTCCAGATTCTTCTAACCCCTTCCTAATTATCCTAATCCATCCCCTAATTATTGTTACATTCCTAAGCAACTTGGAGTCACTTCTCAAATACTCCAAAGTCTTTGAAAAGCATTTAAGGCTTGATGTGTTCAACAAGCTAACCTCTAAAGTCTTCTAAACTACTAATGACTCTTACATGACCATTTATGGTTAAATCCACTTGCACCCATGGTTAGGGACTTTGACCCCTAACTCAACTCTCATGTAACCCAAGTGTCTTCTCAAGCATTTATTGCTTTGACCATGGTTATCCTCACTAACTCTTACACAAGAGTTTATCCATTGGATAAAAGCATTATTCTTTGGATAAATAATTTATTCACTCAGCTCAACATTAACCTTACCTCCCAAGTTAACCCTTAGGTCATGTCAAGCATTTAATGCTTCTTCCCTCTCCTCTCAACCTATCTCATGTTGACATTTTTCATCCTGGGATTGGATTGCAAGTCCTCACAAGGGTCTAGAAACCTTCAATCTTGACCCTTCCATTGCTCCATTTTTCCTATAAATAGAGCCCATTTCTTCATAATCTAGATCCTGAAAACTTGTATGCATTTACATTATAGTCATTTTTAGAGAGAATTTAGCATAAATAAATCATATTCACTCTTTTGGTTTAAAATCAACACTAGCTAATTTGATAATCTCTTATTTTAACTTCTGTTCACACTTGCATAGCATTAGATTAATCATTTTTCAATCTTGAACCTCCATAAGGCATCCCTAGTGCAAAAATCTGTTGAGAGCTACACTAATTTGGAACTTGGAGAGGAGAGGAACAAGGGAGGAGGAGCTACAAGCATGGTGGAAGGCATTTGGAGATGCCTTATTGTATTTGCTTTTATTGTCTAATGCTTTATTATGTTTTTAGTGTCTCTCTTGGTATGCATGCTTAGAATAATCTTTGGTTGTTAACACTAACGTTTCTTTCTTGTGTTCTTGTGTGTGTTGCCTTACCATAGATTTTCTAAACCATTTTGCAGTGCATCAGAAACAAATGACAAAAGTTGAAGGGAAGAACAAAGAATAAGACATAATGAAGCTAAAAGACAAAGAAACGCAAGAAGAAGGGAAGAAGGGCAAAAGTAATAGTACAAGAATTAGAAAATCAAAATAGAGATGAACAAAATATGATTAACAATATTCATCAATGAACATCTAAAGAGCTTTCTCATTTTAAAAGAGAAGAAAGACATCAACTTGATCTACAATCAAGTGGGACATGCAATCAACCATCGAATACAAACATTAAATTGAATCTCCAAAATGAATGTTCAAGATCAACAAAACGTGTCCTAGAAACATTTGAGCATGCAACCCCAATGGGGATCGATTCAACTATGCAAAGTAATGTTGAAAACATACAAAACCAATATGGAATGCTTGAAGCTCATTTCAAAAGATTTCAACTACAATTTTGATATCAATCAGATAACTTTAGATTGCCAAACATTTGTTATATAAGAATCAAAGTATCTGGCATTGCTCAAGGTCTTGTATGCACTAGATATTGATGATAGAGGTATTTATAGATTTTCAACTTCAAATAATATGGATCCTAGACTGCAACTAGAGGAGCTTGCAAAACTAACTCAAGTAGAAGAAATGTTGATTGCATGTGTTAGCCCAATACTACAAGTTACACGTGTAATTGGTGGTCATTGTAGATACAAAGGAAACATGATAAGTTTCCTGTAAAATATTGAAAATGTTTCACAAATTTTCCCACATACAATAAATCATTTACCAATCATTATTGTTTGAAGAAGGGAGATTAGTGTGGCACCAATTATAACTTTACAATCAATAGGGATCATGTGTATAAAGCACTTAAGTATAAAGTAGAGCATGACAATTTTTACTTTGATGTTAAAATTGATGAAAATTCTCTCAACAATCTATCAAGAAATTGTGATGAAAATATTTTCAACTAATTAAAAACAGTGCACATGGAATTAGATTATGATGCAAATGATATCATATTTGGAGGTCCAATGATAGAGACATATGAAGGTTATATAATTGAGCACACAATATCAGTGGCTCCCAAACCTCCTAGTATTCACAAACAAATGGAATTGATCCATGCATGGGTTAATAATTTTGATACAAATCCAACAATATTGATTGATTGGCCTAGAACAGTTTATCACCTATCAATGAGTATGTCACATCAGGATTGCTCAATATGGAATTCCCAATATTGTTTATTGATGGACAATGTGACTGGTTAGAACCCCAAATGAGGCAAGTGCATTTGCATGAATTTGTGAAGCATCTATGGAGGTATAAGGATAATCGTTTTGGTCAACATCCAAGATTTAGATATTTTATGATGAATATGATAATAAGACATCGTGCATAGAATTCATCTGCAATATTTGTGAAAAGAAGTTTTCAACACATGCCAATCACCATTAATGAGTTGTGTCAGCATATGGAAAACATATCGCACTCTCATCTAGTTGATAGGGTAATGAAATTTGGAAACAAACTAAGGGTACAAGGTCATATTGGGTTCAATGTCGTGCAAAATTGACAGACATGCTTCATCAATTTGACTCTCCTACAATATTATTTAGATTGAGTGTTGCAGACATGTATTGGCCTAATTTTCATGCATTAATGCCATGAAAATTGTCATGTACTCCATGAGAAGCTCAAATTTGGTGAAAACAAAATATTATATCTACCATTCTTGTATTGTTGCACACTACATGCACTCAAGACATTCAATATTCAAAAAGAAATTCTAGAAATAGGAATGAATGTTAAATATTACTAGACTAGATATGAATGAAAACATAGGGGTTCACCATGTGTGTATCATGTTCATTTGTTCTAACCATTAAATTTACTAAGTTTTAACCCACAAGTGAAAGAAATAAATTGCCAACATTCAACCAATAAAAAATTTATTTTTCCATTTCATAAACAAGATGCATATTTGAATAAAGCCTCGTATCAACTTTTCCATTGCATCATAATTCATATACAATATCATATTTATAAACACATGAAAGCATTTACATTTTCCTTCTCAAATTTCCATTTACTTTAGGAATATTTGAGTACATATATAGCTTCTACAAGCTTAATGAAACATAAGAGAAACAAATGGTTCAGATGTCCTTATTGGCATACTCCTCAAATTCTGGCCACCAACTACACGAGGAAGAGCATCACTCAACCGCTTTTCCACCCAACCAAGATTTTACAGTCCCTCATGCCTCTTCTAAGTGAAGTGGCCTAACCCTTTGATGAAGAGATTGGTTTAGAGACCTCTTAATAATAACTTTGTGAGCATAGTGTTGTGTCCTACATATCTAAAGCTACCATACATTGGCTAAAACCTACATTTATGACATTCTCTGTCTAGTATGTAAACCCGAATCACAATAAACTGACAGTGTCGACAGTGGCAACCTACACTACTTTGGCCAAAGAATTCATCACCTAGTACTTTGAGTGTGAGTCATGTGTCCACCCACTTCATTGCTCAATTGGTATACTAGCAATTTATTCTATTCTCATATCATTCCCATAAAGTTAATAATAGGATGACTAACTAGGTTATTCCCATCCACAAATTGATCTAACCCCAGGTGTAATGACCCACCTTGTTCAACCCAAATAAATTTGACCATTCTTTTGTTTTTGTTTAATTTAATCATTTGTGTTTGATTCAATTGCATACTCTAGGCATCCATCCATTTGGATTAGGCATTCATCCATCCGAGATGAGTATCTAACCATACGGGTTAGGCATTTGTCCATACGGGACATAAGATTTCATCTATCCAATACGGGATAGACATCTACCCATACGGGGTAGGAATGTATCCAATCGGGATAGGAGGTGCTCTGGCCAGAGACTTAGACTCACCGGGACCATTCAGGTCCTGAGCCACTCACTAAGTACTACACTCTTCTAATAGGAGTGCACCGAGGTCGTCGTCCTTAGGAGAAATTAGAATAACATAATACAAGCTTGAATTCCCCCTCGGAATTTGGCTTAAAGCCTCAGGAAGTCAAGTGAATCCATACGACATTCCTTCCGAGTATGCATTGAATTACCTTTTCCTTTTTTTATTATACTTATCTTTCAATTTAGGATTCTACTCAATCCTTCTTCTTACCAAGCCTAGACCCCACCCACGAACGCCTGAGTACTAGGGACAACTCTGTCCCTAGACTGCCTACATACCCGTTTCGGCACGGGTTTAAGGCGTAAAGTATATAGTTCTATTTTCTACTCTATGGTTTGATGTAAACTAATTAGTGGGTACGCAACCCTTTCTAGGTTAATGTCCTAGACAGTTTCTCTGCGGTTGCTACCCACAGTGGTAGCACTTAAGCAAAGGCTCAAGATGGCCTATTGCTTGTGGCCTAAAACAACTAGATCTTAATACCTACCATAAGCGTCACCCTTGACCAAATTGTCAATCATCAACAACTCTTCAAGATTATATCAATTTCATAAAAGCATTTCACTCAATCAACCTTAAGGGGGTTTACTATGGTTTAACTCAGTGGATGTAAAATCATTTAAGGATTATCTTATTAGATTATCGATCCAAGGGGGATTACCCACCCCTTGGATTTTAACTTCCAAGTGTCCCTTATTACTCCCCGACGATTTATAGGGATGATGCTACAGACGTCGTTGATGCAGCTTTATTAGGTGTTAAGTGCAGTAGTTCAACACGACAACATTACCCATAAGCGTGACCCAGAGGCACTGTATATACCGAACGCTGCTAGGTTTTGGTTTCCATCTTCCTTTATTTAGTTTTCTAACTAAGAAGCTATGAAAAACATCATGCTTGAAAATAATTATGAATTGAATGTACGTAATTGCAAGGATCAATTAATTGAATTAACTACTTCGATGACATTCAATTACCACTTGATAGAATTACCATTCTTCTACAACTAAACTATTTAATATATGATTGCACGATAAAGACAATTATGAACTCACGTATTAAAACGTGTAATTTGCATAAAAATGATGGAAACGTAACTTGATTATGAATGCAAATTAATATATAAGTAATTCGATGATGTAAAAAAAAAGTGTCATTTACATGCAAAATGAAGCAATGTTTACTTCTGTCACGATAATAATTAATTATAGCATTACTAGTTCAAAATGAACAATTAGTTTAGACTTTTGGCAATTTGGATCAAATCATAATATTATGACTTAATTGTTTTAAATGAATCTAAATATTGTCGACTAAGTAACCCAATAAATCTCCAATGGGTCAAGAGATTTCAATTATACACATAAATTTGAAATTACAAATTCACTATACAATGATCCTAATTACTTATAAATTTTCCTAAGTTTAATTTACTAATTTAAAATTTATAACAATTAAACTTAAAATTTTAACTAAGCAATTATTAACAAATTTTAAATTATATATATATATATATATATATATATATATATATATATATATATATATATATATATATATATATATATATATATATATATATATATATAACTAAAAGAAAAGGCGCGATGTTTTGTTTAAAATAATGGGGAGTGGGGAGCGACCCAAGGGTCCCATCATCATTACAGACTTGCGGGTGCAGGCCCGCAGTGATGAGGGGACCGTTGTGGTCCCCTCCACTACCCTGCGGTCACTGCCGTAGCAGTGACCGTAGGTTAGTGGAGGGTACCACTTCCCTGCAGGTAATTACTCCGCCTCGCCCCCTCTCTGCGTCGGTCCACTATCCCATGCAAATTTAAATTTCATTGTATGATTTCGCATATAATGTGTTTGCATAAATTTTTTTAACGATAATATAAACACTTTATATATATATATATATATATATATATATATATATATATATATATATATATATATATATATATATATATATATATCCAGTTTTCAATTTATTTAAGCATAGAGAGAATATATAACCAGATATATGTGTAATAAAAATATTAATGTAAAACAAATGAGAATAGGGATTTATTCATAGGGATGAATAACACAGAGAACTATTCACAGAGAGATTTATACCTCTTTTTTTTTATCAACTAATATTCACAGAGAGATTTATGCCTCATTTTTCAACTAATATTCACAGAGAGATTTATACCTCATTTTTCAACTAATATTCACAGAGAGATTTATACCTCATTTTTCAACTAATATTCACAGAGAGATTTATACCTCATTTTTCAACTAATATTCACAGAGAGATTTATACCTCATTTTTTCACAGAGAGAAATGAATACAATGAGGTTTATATTTTATTATTAGGCATTTTCTGTTCGCAGGGAAGTAAGATTTTAATGTAAGAAAATATTTACATTTAAATTCCCAATCCATTAATGAATTGAAGAGAAGAAAAACAAGGACAGGATTCATACACGCATGGTTATCATTTAATCACATAGAAGAGATTTTTAATCTCAAAAAAAAAAAATTTAAATAAGGAGAATATGATTTTTTTTGCACAGGTAAAAGAAAAAAGATTTTATTTCTTCTTAGAAAAGCAAAAGCAAGATCTGATATTTTTCTAAATAAATTAAACAAATAATAAAGCTATCTTTCACATGCAAGCAAGATCTGATATTTCTTTTCTAAAGAAAAAAATTAAATAACTAATAAAGCTATCTTTATCAATATTATCCCTAAAGAAGGATTTAAAACTAAAAATTTTATAAAGGAAGATCTAGAAGCTATATTTTTTGATAATACAATTTCCTCATATGTGAATGTGAGATGACAAAAGAAGAGAACCTGGCTTATCGAAGTTCGATGTTGAATCCTCTCCAATCTTCTAGCTATCCTTCTTAGATCCTTCCTTGCAACTTGAGGGAAATCTTCAAAACAATTTAACAATCCTACAACCAAAATGTAACTACCAAGGAAGCTCCTACTACTAACAACAAGGAAATTTGGGAAATTTTCTTCAAAACATAATCAACCCTCTTTTTTGAAAACTTGTTGTATATGGTGAAAAGTGGAAACAACAATGTTGAAAGACTAAATGAATTCAACCACAAAACCCTAGCCCAACAACAACAAAGATCCACCATAACATATGAATATTACCTAAGACAATGCAAATCAAATGAGATCACAAAGATAATACCATTACATGTCCAATAGGGTTTGGATCTCCATTCTTCCTATCTCCATTGATCTTGCTTGATATACTTGCTCTCAGATTTTATATGTGCACAAGAGCTCAACAAAGAACGGAAATGTGGTTGCAAGTAGGCTTGATTGTATATGCAAGTTTGAAAGCGTCGTTGGGGCTGAATGCATAGTGAGTTTTTGTCAGGGTTTGATAATGAAGGAAGCATCTCCTTATATAGAAGACACTATATGAAATGGCGTGATAAGATTGAGAGGTGTAAAAGATAAATGGTCGGCTATGATTAGAGGGTAGGTAAAGAAAATAAGAAAATAATAAGAGGGTAGGTAGTGTATGAATTAAGAGATGAATGACATGTGTCATGGGTGGAAGAGGTTAATGAATTAATTAAATAAATAAAGATTTATTTAATTAATAGAGGAAGTGGGATCAATTAAATAAATAAAAGTATTTATTTAATTTAGGAAAAAGATAATTTAAATAAATAAATGTATTTATTTAAATAAGAAATAAGGCTAGAAGAGGATAAATGAATTAATTAAATAAATAAAGATTTAATCAATTAATAGAAGAGTCAGGCTAAAATAATTAAATAAATAAAGATATTTATTTAATTAGACATGACAATTTTAGGTGTCTACACTTGCATACAATATATAGGAAAAATCCCTCAATTCCACTATCTACAGAATTTAATTAAAAATGAGATTCTTTTCCAATATTGGACTCATGCAAATTGATTAAAAACCTAGTGGGGGAGTTACATGCAAGGCATTGAAGATTCCTCTAGAAGCTTCTAATTCCTCCTACAACATGTGCCATAATTGGGAGTGGGAAAATAAAAATAAAAATAATGCCTTTTAAATGATATTCTCCAAGTGTGTGTGTGTGTGTGTGTCCATTTTTATTCTTTTATAATATTTATTCAATCATTTTCAATAGCTCAACCAAAAATATAATAGAATTGCATCAAATCAAAAAGTGAGAAAGGAGGGTTGTGACATCCTCCCCCCCTTAATTTGTGCATCATCCCGATGCACTTATTGAATGTATCCAAAAGGGTCTAAAGTTCATGATTAGTTTAAAACAAAAAAGGAAACAACTGTTGCATTTCCCTAGTATCTTCCCACGTGGCATTCTTTTCATCATACTGGTTCCATTGTACTTTGCGTTGATCAACCTCTCTGCTACTCAATTGGCACTGGCGCCTCTCCAATATTTTGAATGGCTCTATCATTATTCCTCCCATTTCCTGGACTTGTAAAGCATCCCAATTCAAAATATGTTTCTCATCAGGTACATACTTTTTAAGAAGAGATACCTGGAAGACATCATCGATTCGGCTTAACTGGGGAGGTAAGGCCAACCGGTATGCAACTGGATTAATCCTTTCCAATATTTCGAAAGGTTCAACATAACAAGGTGCAAGCTTGGTCTTTTTCCCAAACCTTATGAAACTCTTTTGTGGCCTAACCCTTAGGAAGACTTTCTCTCCCACCTCAAACTCCCTTGGTGTCCTGTTTTTGTCTGCATAACTTTTCTACCTATCTGAGGCTTCCTTCAATCTTTGCCTAATTTCCTTAGTTTTCCTTTCCATCTCCTTCAACATATCTGGTCCAACAATTACTCTATCTTCAATACTATCCCAACTCAAAGGTGTTCGACATGGTCTACCATACAATGCTTTGAAAGGTGCCATTCCCAATGATGTTTGATATGTATTATTGTAAGCAAACTCTACCAGAGGTAGGTAATCTTCCCATTTCTTCTATTGGTCCATGCAGTACATACGAAGTAGGTCTTCCAAAATCTGATTTGTCCTTTCTATTTGACCGTCGGTTTCAGGATGGTATGTAGTGCTAAAATTTAATTGATTTCCCAGAGCTGATTGAAGAGTTGTCCAAAACCTTGAAGTGAATCTAGCATCTCTATTTGATATGATTTTCTCTGGCATTCCATGCAACCTAAATATTTCCTTAACAAAGTGCCTTGCCAAGGTAGGTGCATCATCCGTCAGATTCCCTGGTATAAAGTGTCCCACCTTAGTGAGTTTGTCAATTACCACCATTATTGTATCATGCCTAGAAGGTGACATGGGTAACCCTTGCACAAAATCCGTGCTAATAACTTGCCACTTGTGTTGAGGTACATCATGTAACTCTAATAATCTAGCTGGATGTCTATGTTCTGCCTTTACTCTTTGACACTCCAAACATTTAGCCACATACTTGACTATGTCATTCTTCATCCCTTGCCAAAAGTATAACTTCTTTAGATCCGCATAAAGTTTGTTAACCCCTGGATGCCCTGAGTAAGGGGCATTATGAGCCTCCGACAAGACTACTTTCCTTAAGTCTCCTGAATTAGGAATATAGATTCTATTATTGTATCTGAGCAACCCATCTTTATCTAATGTATACCCTTCAACCTTAGTATTGCTTGGATCGTATTCTAAAGTAAATTTGACTTGCTCATACCATGGGTCATGTCCCTGCCATCCATTACCTGCCTTTTGAAAGAAGTTTTGAATGTTGCTATAGTCATCAAGTGTCTCCTCCTACTTAAAGCATCTACCACCCTATTTTCCTTCCCCTTAATATATTCAATTTCAAAATCATATTCACTTAGAAACTCTAACCACCTTCTTTGTCTAGCATTTAAGTGGGGTTGGGTAAATATGTACTTTAGTCCTTGGTTGTCTAACTTTAACTCAAAGGGCTTCCCTAGTAAGAAGTGTCTCCACTTTTGTAGGGCATGCACAATCGCTGCTAACTCTAAGTCGTGGGGTGCATAATTAAATTCATGAGTCTTCAACTTCTTGGATTCGTAAGCTACTACCCCTTCATCTTGGACAAGTACTCCTCCTAAACCTTCAATAGAAGTGTCAGTTACGACTGTGAAGTGTCCATTCAGATATGGTACTTTTAAAATGGGTGCTGAAGTTAGTTTCCCCTTCAAAATTTGGAATGCCTTGTCACTTTGTTCTGTCCACACAAACCTTTTACCCTTCCTCTGTAATGAGGTGATGGGGTTTGCTATCTTAGAGAATCCTTCCACAAACCTCCTATAGTACCCTGCTAGCCCCATAAAGCTTCCTACATCTAAAATGTTTTTAGGGATCGACCATTCTACTATTGCCTTTATCTTATCTGGATCAACTGCTATTCCTTCCCTTGATATTATATGCCGAAGGTAGTGAATCTTTTCCTCGAAGAAGGCACATTTTGACAATTTCCCATATAACTTATGTTCCCTCAACCTTTGCAAAACAATTTGTAGGTGTACTAAATGTTCCTCCTCATTCCTAGAGTAAATCAATATGTCATCCAGAAATACCAAAACAAATTTGTCTAAGTAATCATGGAGTACACTATTCATTGGGTTCATAAATGCAGCTGGGGCATTGGTTACACCAAAAGGAACTACTGTGAATTCATAATGTCCATATCTAGTCCTGAAAGCTATCTTCAGAATGTCCTCCTCCTTAATTTTGAGTTGATGATATCCTGATCAGAGGTCTATCTTTGAGAAAACTGCTACTCTTTTCATTTGGTCAAAAAGATCCTCTATTTGAGGTAAGGGATACCTATTATTTATTGTGACCTTATTCAACATCCTATAGTCGATGCATAGCCTTAAGGTTCCATCCTTCTTCTTAACGAATAAGACTAGTGCTCCCCATGGTGATACACTTGGCCTTATTAATCCCTTAGCTAAGAGTTCCTCTAATTGCATTTTGAGCTCTTGTAATTCAATTGTGTTCATTCGGTAAGGTGCCCTTGATATTGGTTCAGCTCTTGGTAGTACGTCGATAGAAAAGTCAAACTTCCTTTTAGGAGGTAAGCCAGGTAATTCTTTTGGAAATACATCCTTGAATTCTTTTAGGAAAGGGGTATTTTCAAAGGTTGGGGTATTTTCCTCTTTTCCTTCATCAATTTCAACCATATATATTAGACCTCCTCTTCTTCTTTCCTTCTTTAATTGCATGGCTGATATGGTTTCTATATTAATGGGATTAAACTTTCCTTAGATTTTGACCCTTTTCCCTCCATCATCCAAACATTCCACAACTTTGTTATAGCAATCTACATTAGCTTGATGATCTGTTAACCAACTCATTCCAATAATTACATCATATAATCCTAGGGGTGCCACATAGAGATCTACCCTTATTTCAAACTTAGGAAATTGTACCCTTGCCCTCAACAAACACTTAGTTACTTCCCTAGTTGCCTTATCTCCATATTGAACCGTCTATGATGACTCCATTTGATTAACTTTTAATGAATATTTGCTTACTAATTCAGGTGAGATGAAACATTCAGATGACCCAGTGTCAATTAGAATTGAAATTGGTTGTTCAAATAGTGTACCTGTAGTTTCCACGGGAACATTCTGGAATCTTGCTCTTTGGTTCCTAACTGCTGCATGAATCCTTTGTTGGGGCCCTTGTTGGGGTTGATTGGCCCTAATCTGACCTTGCATCCTGGGACACTCTCTATCAAAATAGTTTCCTCCACACATAAAGCATCCATCTGGAGGACCCCTCCCGCCTTGATTCCTAGGGGGATCATTCCTTGTTTCATTGGCCTTGGGTGGATAAGTTATCCTGTTCTGCTAGTCATTCCTGTTATAGTTGCCTATGTTATTATTGCCCCTATTATTATTATTATTTCCATTCCTCTGATATTGATTGGGGGGTGGCCTTCTTTCGGAAAAATTATTCCTTTGACCTTTGTTGAAGTTAGTGTTCCCCTTGAATTGCTGCTTTCTTTTAAAAGAGTGGTTCCCATTATAGTTCTGCCCGGCTAGGGTTTGAATCTTTCTCTCCTGCCTTAGGGACTTTTCAAGTACTTCGTTCATGTTTTTGGGTCCATGCATGTCAACCTCTGCCCCTATGTTGGTATTTAGTCCCAAAATGAACTTCCTCGCTAGGCCTTCTTCATCTTTCTGGTACATAGGTACATACTTAAGCAATTTGGCGAACTTATCCTAATATTGTTGGACTGATAGGGGCCCTTGATGTAGATTATGGAATTTTGTCACCCTCTCATCAAAGAACAATTGAGGGAGCCACATTTCTCATAAGTGGTGAACAAATTGATCCCATGTGATCGTATCCCTGCTATACCCATTTTTCTCCTCGGCCTCCCCTATGAGTTGATAGGAACCCCATAAGGCCTTGGTTGTTTCGCTAAAATCTCTTAGTTCAAAGTACTTTTCCATTTCATTTAACCAATTCTCAGCTCCTTCACCAATTTGCCTCCCATCGAACTTAGGAGGGGTGATTTTCTTCAACTCCTTAGAGAGTTCCAATATGTTATTTTCTTTTCTATTGCCCATCATATTCCCTTGATTGCTACCAGGGTTTCCATTTTCAGTACCACTTCGATTTTCAATGTCATTCTGCCTTGCCCTAAGGTCCTGCATTGATTGTTCCAAGAAGTTGATTTTATCCCTTTGTTCGGTTAGAAGGTTGATTATAGCCTCAACCCCATCTTTGTTATTCCCTGGGTTATGTTGATCCCCTTCATGGTCTTCCTCATGGTTTTCTTCATGGTTTTCTTCATGATTTTCCTAATGGTTAGCTTCCCTTTATCTCCTAGTGGTAGTACATCTTCCATTACCCCTTCCTCTTCCTCTTCCTCTTCCTCTAGCCATTCTAGGGTTTTACCTGAAAATTAAATTATGTAGTTAGTTCTTGATTTAAGGTTTTTTTTTTTTTTTTTTTTTAAATTTGATTTCTACCATTGCAAAAAATTCCCTTAGTTGTGTAAATTGAAGTGAGAACAAGGCCTAAATTTGAACCTTTGCTCTGATACCACATGTAATAACCCACCTTCCTTAACCCAATAAATTTTGACCACTTTTTATTTTGTTTACTCTAATCATTTGTGTTTGATTCAATCGCATACTCTGGGCATCCATCCATTTGGATTAGGCATTCATCCATCCGGGATGAGAATCTAACCATACGGGTTAGGCATCTATCCATATGGGACATAAGATTTCATCTATCCAATATGGGATAGGCATCTACCCATACGGTGTAGGCATCTATCCAATCGGGATAGGAGGTGCTCTGGCCAGAGACTTAGACTCATCGGGACCATTCGGGTCCTGAGCCACTCACTAAGTACTACACTCTTCTAATAGGAGTGCACCGAGGTCGCCGTCCTTAGGAGAAATTAGAATAACATAATACAAGCTTGAATTCCGCCTCGAAATTTGGCTTAAAGCCTCAGGAAGTCAAGCGAATCCATACGGGATTCCTTTCGAGTATGCATTGAATTACCTTTTCCTTTTTTTATTATACTTATCTTTCAATTTAGGATTATACTCAATCCTTCTTCTTACCAAGCCTAGACCCCACCCACGAACGCTTGAGTACTAGGGACAACTCTGTCCCTAGACTGCCTACATACCTGTTTCGACACAGGATCAAGGCGTAAAGTATGTATTTCTATTTTCTACTCTATGGTTTGATGTAAACTGATTAGTGGGTACGCAACCCTTTCTAGGGTCAATGTCCCAGACAGTTTCTTTGCGGTTTCTACCCACGGTGGTAGCACTTAAGCAAAGGCTCAAGATGGCCTATTGCTTGTGGCCTAAAACAACTAGATCTTAATACCTACCATAAGCGTCACCCTTGACCAAATTGTCAATCATCAACAACTCTTCAAGATTATATCAATTTCATAAAAGCATTTCACTCAATCAACCTTAAGGGGGTTTACTATGGTTTAACTCAGCGGATGTAAAATCATTTAAGGATTATCTTATTAGATTATCGATCCAAGGGGGATTACCCACCCCTTGGATTTTAACTTTCAAGTGTCCCTTATTACTCCCCGACGATTTATAGGGACGATGCCATAGACGTCGTTGATGCAGCTTTATTAGGCATTAAGTGCAGTAGTTCAACACGATGGCATTACTCGTAAGCGTGACCTAGAGGCACTGTATATACTGAACGCTGCTAGGTTTTGGTTTCCATCTTCCTTTATTTAGTTTTCTAACTAAGAAGCTATGAAAAACATCATGCTTGAAAACAATTATGAATTGAATGTACGTAATTGCAAGGTTTAATTAATTGAAATAACTACTTCGATGGCATTCAATTACCACTTGATAGAATTACCATTCTTCTACAACTAAACTATTTAATATATGATTGCACGATAAAGACAATTATGAACTCACGTATTAAAACGTGTAATTTGCATGGAAATGATGAAAACGTAACTTGATCATAAATGCAAATTAATATATAAGTAATTCGATGATGTAAAAAAAAATAGTGTCATTTACATGCAAAATGAAGCAATGTTTACTTCTATCACGAGAATAATTAATTATAGCATTACTAGTTCAAAATGAACAATTAGTTTAGACTTTTGGCAATTTGGATCAAATCATAATATTATGACTTAATTGTTTTAAATGAATCTAAATATTATCGACTAAGTAACCCAATAAATCTCCAATGGGTCAAGAGATTTCAATTATACACATAAATTTGAAATTACAAATTCACTATACAATGATCCTAATTACTTATAAATTTTCCTAAGTTTAATTTACTAATTTAAAATTTATAACAATTAAACTTAAAATTTTAACTAAGCAATTATTAGCAATTTTTAAATTGTAATTATATATATATATATATATATATATATATATATATATATATATATATATATATATATATATATATATATATATATATATATATATATATATATAACTAAAAGAAAAGGCACGATGTTTTGTTTAAAATAATGGGGAGTGGGGAGGGGCCCACGGGTCCCATCATCACTGCGGACCTGGGGGTGCAGGCCCGCAGTGATGAGGGGACCGCCGTGGTCCCCTCCACTACCCTGCGGCCACTGCCGTAGCAGTGACTGCAGGTTAGTGGAGGGTACCACTTCCCTACGGGTAATTACTCTGCCTCGTCCCCTCCCTGCATCGGTCCACTATCCCATGCAAATTTAAATTTCATCGTACGGTTTCGCATATAATGTGTTTGCATAAATTTTTTTAACGATAATATAAATACATTATATATATATATATATATATGTATGTATGTATGTATGTATGTATGTATGTATGTATGGTTTCCAGTTTTCAATTTATTTAAGCATAGAGAGAATATATAACCAGATATATGTGTAATAAAAATATTAATGTAAAACAAATGAGAATAAGGATTTATTCACAGGGATGAATAACACAGAGAACTATTCACGGAGAGATTTATACCTCTTTTTTTTTTTCAACTAATATTCACAAAGAGATTTATGCCTCATTTTTCAACTAATATTCACAGAGAGATTTATACCTCATTTTTCAACTAATATTCACAAAGAGGTTTATACCTCATTTTTTCACAGAGAGAAATGAATACAATGAGGTTTATATTTTATTATCAGGCATTTTCTGTTCGCAGGGAAGTAAGATTTTAATGTAAGAAAATATTTACATTTAAATTCCCAATCTAGTAATGAATTGAAGAGAAGAAAAATAAGGACAGGATTCATACACACATGGTTATCATTTAATCACACAGAAGAGATTTTTAATCTCAGAAAAAAGAAATTTAAATAAGGAGAATATGATTTTTTTTGCACAGGTAAAAGAAAAAAGATTTTCTTTCTTCTTGGAAAAGCAAAAGCAAGATCTGATATTTTTCTAAAGAAATTAAACAAATAATAAAGCTATCTTTCACATGCAAGCAAGATCTGATATTTCTTTTCTAAAGAAAAAAATTAAATAAATAATAAAGCTATCTTTCACATGCAAGCAAGATCTGATATTTCTTTTCTAAAGAAAAAAATTAAATAAATAATAAAGCTATCTTTATCAATGTTATCCCTAAAGAAGGATTTACAACTAAAATTTTTATAAAGGAAGATCTAGAAGCTATATTTTTTGATAATACAATTTCCTCATAAGTGAATGTGAGATGACAAAAGAAGAGAACCTGGCTTATCAAAGTTTGATGTTGAATCCTCTCCAATCTTCTAGCTATCCTTCTTAGATCCTTCCTTGCAACTTGAGGGAAATCTTCAAAACAATTTAACAATCCTACAACCAAAATGTAACTACCAAGGAAGATCCTACTACTAACAACAAGGAAATTTGGGAAATTTTCTTCAAAACATAATCAACCCTCTTTTTTGAAAACTTGCATACAATATATAGGAAAAATCCCTCAATTCCACTATCTAGAGAATTTAATTAAAAATGAGATTCTTTTCCAATATTGGACTCATGCAAATTGATTAAAAACCTACTCGGGGAGTTACATGCAAGGCATTGAAGATTCCTCTAGAAGTTTCTAATTTCTCCTACAACATGTGCCATAATTGGGAGTGGGAAAATAAAAATAAAAATAATGCCTTTTGAATTATATTCTCCAAGTGTGTGTGTGTGTGTGTCCATTTTTATTCTTTTATAATATTTATTCAATCATTTTCAATAGCTCAACCAAAAATATAATAGAATTGCATCAAATCAAAAAGTGATAAAGGAGGGTTGTGACACCAGGACTAACCAAATTAATCATTCCTCCATACTAAAGATAAACACCATTGTACACAGTTGTAAATTAGCTAATCTATACATATTTGTAAATACAATCATAAAGATTAATAAAAATTTTCTATCAACTCAAGAATGCATATTCTGCAAGTAAACATAATTTCAATCATTGCATCACTTAAGCTTCTACAACATCTTACTCTAAAATAACATATTTCAATATAAAAGAAAAGATAGAATCCTCATGTCTGGTTATAGCTCCCATGCAGATATTGATTCCTAATCACAATCTCGTTGGCTTCCCAACTTATTCACAATCATAGATTCTCACAAGCTCTCAAAGACAACAACTATCCTACTTCCTCACAAAAGTTGAACTATCCTCTTTCTGTCATAAATGAAGAATAACGAATAAGCAATGAGCGAATTCCAAAGTATAAGAGATGTTTTAAGAAGGAAGAGAGCTCCTCTATATATACACAAAATTGAGAAACTTAATGTTATAATTAAGTTCTCAAAATTTCCACCTGTAACCCTTCTAATGCCACCACTAAGACTATGTGGCTCCCAATCAACTATAAAGTCGACACATAAATAGTCCAATCTAATTCTACTATGAATCATCCTTAATTTTACTTGGTCAATTTATGATTAATCATACTTACTACTTACCTAAACAAGTAGCTTTCTATCTCTAAATACCACAAGGTTATCGACTAAGTCCACCTTTCTATTAGGTGTCACTCTAACTTTGTTAACAATGTGTACTTCCTTATGAATAAGGGTACTTTCCTTATTAACTAGTTCGATGCTCAGTTGACCACTTTGTATTACCATCCTTCCTTTTATAAGGGGCGATGTTAACACATGGCATGCTTACCATTTGAATGGGTCTAGCAACCTCACCGGCGTTATACTCATCCCTTATTAAAGGGGTTGATACTCACACTTGGCACACATTTTATACTCATGCACTCCTCCATGATCAATGCTAACACTTATCCTCCCACTATAATATGGGGTCAACTAAATCAAAGATCACATGTGCTTTTACTTGGGTGTTACAAATGGTTTTAATCTCCATACTCCCATGGGAGTAGGGTGTGCTCTTAACAATGTGGTCGCTCCATGTAACAAGGTGGTAATCCACAGTTTCATTAATCACCACTACATGGTTTTATTAAGATGATAACATGCTTTTAACACAACTCGATACCTTTAATAAATAAATGTAATTATTAGCATTATTGTTATGTGGTATGTATGTATGTACATACACACACATATATGTATATATATTCATACATATACATATACATATATGTACATACATGCATAAATACATGTATGTATGTATACATACATATATATGTGTATGTGTACAAACATGTGTGTGTACATACATATGTGTGTGTGTACACACACATACATATATACAGACATACATACATATACATATACATATACATACATATGCATATGCATATAAATATACATATCCATATCACCCCCCCTCCCCCCCACACACACATATGTATATATGTATATACATATATGTGTATGTATATATATCTCTCTCTATATATGTATATGCATATGCATATACATATACATGTACATATACATATTCATATCCACACACACACACACACACACACAGGTGTATATGTATATATACATATATGTATGTATATATATCTCTCTCTCTATATGTGTGTGTGTGTGTGTACATGCACGTATATGTATATGTATATATATGTGTGTGTATGTATGCATACACGTGTATATGTATGTGTATATGTATATGTATGTATGTGTGTGTGTATATATATATACACACACACATACATACATATACATATACATAACATATACACACATATATACATATACATATACATATACACATATACATATATGTATACATGTATGTATATATGTATATATATATATACACATATACATATGTATATACATATATATACATATACATATGTATATACATATATATATATATATGTATATGTATACATACATATATTAATATTTATACATATACATTACACATATACGTATGTATGTATGTATATACATATATGCACAAACACATGTATATATATACATACATACATATATATATATACATACATATCTATATATATGTATATATGTATGTATGTATGTATGTACATATATATGTGTGTGTGTGTGTGTAAATACACATACACATACACATACACATACACATATACATATACATATACATATACATACATATTCATATGTATGTGTATATACATACATATTGTATATGGTGAAAATGGATAACAATAATAACAATATTGAAAGGCTAAATGAATTCAACCACAAAACCCTAGCCTAACAATGAACAAAGATCCACCATAACATATGAAGATTACCTAAGACAATGTAAAATAACTCAAAATCACAAAGATTATACCATCACATGTCCAATAGGGTTTTGATCTCCATTCTTCCTATCTCCATTGATCTTGCTTGATATATTTGCTCTCAGATTTTTATATGCACAAGAGCTCAACAAAGAACGGAATGTGGTTGTAAGTGGAATTGTAGTGTAGCCAAGTTGCATGAAAGATCATTAGCATGTGTCATTAGGGTTTGACAATGAAGAAAGCATCTCCTTAAATAGAAGACACAATAAGAAATGGAGGGTTAAGATTGAGAAGTGTAAAAAGAGAGGTCGGCTAGGATTAGAGGGTAGGTATAAGAAATACCAAAATAATGAAAGAGGTATGTAGTGTAGGAATTAAGAGATGAATGACATGTGTCATGTGTAGAAAAAGATAATGAATTAATTAAATAAATAAAGATTTATTTAATTAATAGAAGAATAAGACAATTAAATAAATAAAAATATTTATCTAATTTAGGAAAAGGGGTAATTTAAATAAATAAATGTATTTATTTAAATGAGAAATAAGGCTAGAAGAGGATAAATGAATTAATTAAATAAATAAAGATTTATTTAATTAATAGAAGAATTAGGCTTAGATAATTAAATAAATAAAATATTTATTTAATTAGACTGGACAATTTTGAGTGTCTACATTTTGCCCCTCTTTGAGACAATGCGGCTTGTCGCGTTGTTTCAAAGAAAATAAGATGAACTGATACAGAGTTGCCCCAGTATAGGAATGATATGCCCCCTCGAGAGATTGGATAAAAATGTCTGAAAAGATTGCAGACAATCTCTCAATAAGAAAGAGAGGCTAGAATGGACTGACCGGATAAAGTGACAAAGTCATGGGATGAGAAAGACTGACTCGGGAAATGAAGACGAGGGCTAGGCTAGGCTATAAGATAGACCACGGGCAAAAGACATCCTCATTGTCATCCACATCCTTAGAAGATCACAGTGCAGAGCGAGAAAAGAGCAGCAGCAGTCAGCAGCAATGGCTTTCATTCATAGATTCGACCGTGTTCGCCGATTCCAGCGACCAGCAGATGCAGGAGAGCCGGTAAGTACCCGAAAACCGCCTTGTACTTTCACGCATTTCAAGTTTTGTCATTAATGCATGCTAAGTAGCAATAAATGCGCTAGGAATAGGGTAGTTGAAATATGCAAAAACGCGCAACCGCGTCTGTGTCAGTGCCAGGCACGTCTGTGTCGGACAGGCGCGTCTGTGTCGGGTCCAGGCGCGTCTATGCCTGGAACCGCGTTTGTGCTGAATACGGACGCGTTTGTGAAATGTAGAAGCGTCTGTGCCCTGTAGGGGCGTTTATGTCATGTAGGGACGTCTGTGTTCCTTGGTCGCGTTTGTGCATGGTATAGGCACGTTTGTGTTCAGAAAGCGCGTCTGTGTTGCAGAAGTGCGTTTGTGCAGACTATAAGCGCGTTTAGGAGTTTAAAGCGCGTTTGTGTGTCAAAATGCATAGTTTGAGTCTTCTAGGTCAAATCGGCAGTTCTGTGATGAACATACGCTGTCGATTGGATAAGCTGCTGAGAGGATACACTCAAGCAGGTCCTCTAGGAAGATTAGGATAGATCAAGGCACTTTGTGATGAACAGGGAGCACCAAGATAGGCAGCACTTTGTGATGAACAGGGAATGCGAATGTGAGTAACACTTTGTGATGAACAGGGAATGTCACACACGTAGTACTTTGTGATGAACAGGGAGCACTACTAGAATAGATGGCAACACTTTGTGATGAACAGTGAGTGTCACTAGGATAGGTAAGCGTATGCATTTAGGTAGCAAGTAGCATTTTGTGATGAACAGTGAATGCCACGATAATTGACATGATTGATTGGTTGACTGCAGGAGTATCTGCCTATGTTGGAGTCACGAGAGAGATTCCCATCGACTCAGAGGTTGCGACCAGAGTTGTCGATTCAGGACATGATTTCTATTGAGGAGATGGGTCTCACACATGCTATATGTGCCAGAGTTTCGGGCAAACATGGGTTTGCTGACTGCACTGGCGGAGAGATGGCACTCTGAGACTTGCACGTTTCACTTGCCTATGGGTGAGATGACAGTGACGCTTGAGGACGTCTACAGGATTCTGCATATTCCGATCGATGGAGAGTTGATTCCATATGATCGAGATGGTGACAGGGAGGCACTGAGATGGGTATTTCAGGATCCCGGGTTGGAGATGCGAGCAGGTCACGTGGCATGGGATACCATGACCGCTACAGGTCTAGCTTTACCAGCTGTTATCGGAGGAGTCATCAGTGGGTACTTGTGTCCGGACAGAGCTACACGAGGATTGGCAGTTGGCTGGGGAGGGGCATTGGAGACACTGGTGACTGAGCACACCAGATATGCATGGGGGCCATGTGTCCTGGCCCATTTGTACTATGAGCTGCATCAGTTTGTGTACCACGGATCAGTGGGCTTGGGCTGCGGAGTGACTCTCCTACAGGTGTGGGCATATGAGCACCTGCCGATCACACGACCTATCCACTTCAGAGGCAGAGGGCATGGACGGAGCTTTGTGCATTTATACGATATGATTACATCACAGCCTCGGATTGGTCGACTGGAGCATTGGAGACGCGTCATAGATGACATTGATATGGTTATCTAGAGGCCGTACCTGGGGTGCGAGGAGTGGGACGACGACGCATTGGAGCTACCCTATGCATTCAGGAGCAGGTATCTTATTGGGCGGACGCCCTATATTCTGGAGAGGCAGCTTGTTGACAGGGTATGCAGACAGTTCGACAGGATTCAACGGATGCCACGAGGCTCGGGCATGTATGCCCGTACAGTCAGAGATCAGGTACAGTTCGGGCCGCTGTTATCATATGATCAGGTCGTGACACAACTGACAGAGATGATGCCATTACCATGGGACATGTGGCCGGAGGTAAAGGATGCAGGGATGGACGCAGAGTACTCTGCGTATTGGGCAGAGCATCCCTTTCTGAGATTGACAGATCCGGGAGAGCTGTTGGAGGGAGAGGTGGGAGAGGATGATGATGATGATGGTGGAGGAGATGGAGGCAGGGGTCGACGGAGGCGGAGGGGAGTGGTGGGAGAGAGGCGAGTAGCACCTCGGAGGGAGGGAGGACAGGAGAGAGCAGCTCAGGTGGTGAGGGGTCGAGGTGGATTGCCCCTACAGGTACCAGCAGCACAGGGTCCTAGAGCACAGGGACCTAGACAGGTGCAGGGACAGGGACAGGTACCTATTCAGGCACCTAGACAGGTGCAGGTGGAGGCACAGGTACAGGCACCTGCAGAGGAGGAGCCACAGGCAGAGGCTGAGGGTGGAGATCCTGAGGAGGATGAGCTGTTGGAGCTGCGAGAGATCTGCCAGGGTCAGGCAGACGAGATTGCTGATTTGGTGCGGGAGAGGGATCACCTCAGGATCAGGCTCAGGGACACAGAGTGGGAGAGAGACCAGGCCATCCAGAGATATACTGAGGCCGAGACAGCTCTGAGGGCAGGGAGGCGGGCAGCAGAGGATGCAGGGGCAGGCTACGCATATGTGCTGCGAGCTGGAGAGGAGATTGCCTACTGGAAGGATCTGTACTATGGTGCCGTGCCAGCGGATCAGCAGGCGAGGAGCTTCCATAGATCATCGCGCACAGCGACGGCTACGGGAGGGAGTCGCAGGAGGCAGGCATCCAGCGGTGGGGTCATGGGTCCTCCACCACCACCACCAGACAGGCAGGGGGATCCTGGAGCGGGACCATCTAGAGCTTAGACTCCGTCGAGGCCAGGTGGCTCCGAGGGAGGGAGTTCATCATAGCCATAGAGGGCTCCCCTTTGTATCAGTATATGTACCATTTTTGTATTGTAGACACCTGCGGGTGATTTTGTAGCCATATGATTCTTTTGACATCATTGTATCATGACACTTTTGATTATATATGAGAGATGATCCATTTTTTGCGGCAGCTATATGCATGTGTACCTTATGTGATGAGATGTTCTTATGTGATGCATGTTTTATGATATGGATGCTTATATGATGCAATGCAATATACTTTTGTTCTTTTATGTTGTATATGTGATGCATGATGCAAATGTGAATGTATGTAATGCAAATGAATATGATAATGCAAATGATTATTTACATAATGAAAATGTGAGATGTGCTAACATGTGTTGTATGCAGGATGTGATGCAATTGTGATATCTATATGGATGTATGAAATGCTTATATGTGGTGATGTAGGTGTAACTATATGAAATACAAATGTTTTTGGTGTGTCATTATACTCAGTCATGTGATAGCGGGCTACGCAGACTCGAGAAGGACAATGGAAGTCAATCAAGAAAGGGGGATGGAAGACAGAAGATATGAACGTGAAAGAGCTTCTTGTGCGTTATCATCATTGAGCTTTATTATGGCAGAATAGGTTATGACAATCGAGGCATTTGTTCGGCCCAGAAAGTCATTGTACCTGTTTGCATGGAGATAAGACAGTCACAAACAAGGAATGCCCCAGTTCATACTAGACTCACAGTGTCCTCATATCCTTGGACAAGTCATAGCATTACTAAAAGACAATCGACAGACAGCAAATGCAAATAGGTGACGATACCCCATCCTCGCCTTTCTAGTCAAAGACATCCTGGAGATAGAATCTCTAGTCAAAGACATCCTGGAAAAGCTAAAAGACATGTCACCAAAAAGATAAAATCAAAAGAAAACTAAGACTCGACACTAACATCCACTGTAGTCCTCAAGTTTAGTGTCTCTTGTCACTTGTATAAGTCTTATTTGATTGTGGTCACAATGTTTACTTTCACAAAAAGGATAGATAGCATTGAACCATATGTTGTCTGAGTCTGTTGAAAGATTTGATTTTGTTGAAGCTCATTGTTGCTGCTGTGTCTCATTTGAAACTGACCGAATCTATGAAACTGATACTTTATTGTGGAGAAGATGGAACTTTATTGTGGACTGGCAATGCAGATGTTGCTTTATTGTGGATCTGGCGATGCAGATGTTGCTTTATTGCGGATTGTGCGTGAATAGACTGAAGGAAGTTGGAAGAAACTGTACTCCTCGAAACATGTGATGTTCTGAGTTCCACACCCATTACTAGACGTAGGATTTTGCCTTAGCCACAGATAGGATCTGATTTATTATGGATGGAAAGGGAGTGAAAAGGGAGGGTTATGGATGGCTAACCAATCTTAGGTAGATCAATAACAAGCCATGATGAGAATGGGTAAGTTTATTGTGAACGAATAGGTTATGAGTGTGTGCGAAGTGAAAGGATGAAAGAGAATCCTGAAAGAGGGAGGAGCAAAGTCTCTACGCATGGCGCTGGTGACCCAGTTTTCACCATGGTACTTGCCCAGGGCACCACCGAAGTGGTTTTCACCTTTGGATGAAATTATTTCTCTTTACTTTTTTGAATTTTTCAATTTTTTTGTGTCACAAGGCGCCTGTTTGCCAGGTTTTCACCAAGTAACGATTTTTTTTGTTTTATAATTTTTTTGTATTTTTGAATTGGGATGTTCCGAAGAGCTTATGTGTAGAACCTGCGAAGGTGCATGCTGTTGATAGGATCCTCCAAGGGTTCACCTTCTGTAGTTGAGAGCTGATATGCCCCAGATCCATATACCGCTGTAATGATGTAAGGACCAAGCCAGTTTGGTTCGAACTTGCCCTTCTTATCTCTGTCTTGCTGATTCTTGGGGTTCTCTCTGAGGACTAAGTCACCTACCTCAAATGTGTGAGGCTTGACTTTGTGATTGTAGCTGCGACTCATTCGTTGTTGGTAAGCCTTGAGATGATTAAAAGCAGTGTGCCTTCGTTCCTCCAGCAGTTTTAGTTCTTGTAAGCGAGAGACCCTGTAGTCTTCATCGTTGATTATGTTTCTCAAGGAGACTCGTAAAGAAGGTAGCTCGACCTTAATAGGCAAGATGGCTTCAGAGCCGTAGACAAGTGAGTAGGGTGTAGCTCCTGTAGGTGTGCGGACACTTGTGCGGTAGGCCCAGAGTGCAAGATTGAGTTGGATATGCCAGTTACGGCCAGCGTCGTCGACTGTCTTTTTAAGGATTTTGAGAATTGTTTTATTAGACGCCTCAGCTTGGCCATTACCTTGGGGGTAATATGGTGTGGAAAAACGATGGGAGATATGGAAGCGCTCACAGAGTTCATGAACATCCTGATTTTTGAAGGGACGCCCGTTATCAGTAATAATGGAAGTAGGAATCCCGTATCGGTAAATGATGTAGTTCAAGATGAAGGTAGCAATTTGTTTCCCAGTAACTTGTGTGAGAGGCACGGCTTCAATCCACTTTGTGAAATACTCTGTGGCTGTGATAATGAATTTATGACCATTAGAAGAAGGAGGGTGAATCTTGCCTATGAGATCGAGTCCCCACTGACAAAAGGGCCAAGGAGATGCAAGTGGTTGTAGTTCCTGTGCTGGTGCATGTATGAGGTCTCCATGAATTTGACACTGCTTACACTTCTTGACAAAATGATATGCATCTTTTTCCATAGTAGGCCAGTAGTATCCAGTCCTGATGAGTTTCTTGGCCAAGGTAGGACCACTAGTATGCGGACCACATATCCCTTCATGCACTTCTCGTAACGCAATCTGAGCTTCATCACTCTCTAAACATCTAAGAAGGGTGCCATCTAGACCTCGTTGGTATAGGATATCTGCTAAAATGACGTATCGAGAGGATTGGCGAATGAAAGTGCGGCGTTGATTGTTCGATAGATCGGGAGGTAAGATATTGTCGCGAAGGTATGTGAATATGGGACCATATAATTGGGATTCAGGACCAACAACACATATCATTTCCGTAGGAGTGATCTCATATGACGGAATCAGCAGGTTGTCTACCAGGAATTTATAGCAGGTCTCATTTTGCGGTAGATCAATGAGCGAAACAATTGTAGCCATGGCATCAGCAGCGCGATTCTGTTCTCTTGGTATCTGCTCAAACTCTATCTTTGCAAAGTGCTGTTTCAGATCATCTACCAGTTGTTTGTAGGGCATTAGTTTTTCATCTTTTGTTTGGTAATCATCAGTTGCTTGCCATATGACCAGTTGAGAATCCCCAAAAACACGAAGTTCTTGGATCTTCCATTGAACTGCAATTCTTAACCCAGTTGTTAATGCCTCGTATTCCATTATATTGTTGGTGCAAGGAAATGACAAGCGGTATGATTTTGGTATAAAATCGTCTTGAGGAGTTATAAAGAGTATACCTGCTCCTGCCCCGTGTTGTGTGTATGAGCCGTCAAAATATAATTGCCATGGCTTTGCAGGTGATATTGTTAGAATGGACTCATCTGGAAATTCTGACTGTAGAGGAACATCATCTATCATGGGAGCATCTGCCAATTGGTCTGCAATGGCTTGTCCTTTGATTGCTTTTCTGTCCACGTATTCAATGTCGAATTCACTCAAAATCATTACCCACTTGGCCAGCCGCCCAGTAAGTGTAGCTTTGTTGAGAAGATATTTTAGTGGATCAATTCTGGCAATCAACTTAGTCTTGTGAGTGAGCATATAATGTCGTAATTTTTGTGAAGCAAAGACCACAGCGAGACATGCACGCTCGATTGGTGTGTAGTTTAGCTCATATCCCACCAATGTGCGACTGATATAGTAGACTGCTTTTTCCTTGCCGTCAGGTATTTGCTATGCTAGGAGTGCCCCCAGTACCGTTGGAGTAGCTGATATGTAGAGTAACAAAGGTTGATCTGGAATTGGTGGCATCAAAACTGGCGGGTTCAAAAGATAGTCTTTGAGTGCCTGAAAAGCCTGTTGACAGTTTTCATCCCATTTGAACTTGATGTTTTTGTGTAGCAGGTGCTGGAAAGGATTACACTTATCTGGAAGTTGTGCTATGAATCTTCGTATAGACTGGAGTCTCCCTTGTAAAGATCGAAGTTGACTAATATTCTTGGGTGGCGGCATGTCCAAGATAGCCTTGACTTTTGCTGGATCAGCTTCTATTCCTCTTTTAGACACAATGAATCCTAGGAGCTTCCCGGAGGTTACTCCAAAGACACATTTCTTTGGGTTTAATCTTACCTTGTACTTTTCCAACCGATCAAAAGGAACTGAAAGTATGTCCAAGTGTGTATTTTTGTCTATTGATTTAACCAAAAGGTCGTCAACATAATCTTCCACTATTACATGCATGAGATCATGAAAGATAGTGGTCATCGCTCTTTGATAAGTGGCGCCTGCATTTTTCAGCCCAAAGGGCATGACATTCCAACAGAAGGTTCCCCATGGACAAGTGAATGATGTTTTATGTTGATCTTCAGGTGCAATCCTGATTTGATTATATCCAGAAAATCTGTCCATTAAAGATAACATTTCATAGCCTGCTGTGAGATCAACGATCAAGTCAATGTTTGGTAATGGGAAATTGTCCTTTGGACAAGCCTTGTTGATATCTCTGAAGTCTGTACATATTCGGATGCTGCGATCTGGTTTGCTGAAAGATACTAAATTGGAAATCCATTCAGGATAATCAATTGGGCGTATGAATCCGACATCCAATAATTTCTCCAGCTCTGCCTTGACTAGCAATGCCACCTGTGGATGCATTTTCCTTAATTTCTGCTTTACTGGTTTTGCCCCCAGTTTGACTGTTAAATGATGCATCACCAAATCTGGGTCTAGCCCAGGCATATCCACGTAAGACCATGCGAAGTTGATTTGTCATCCCTTAAGGAAGCTGATGAATTTTGCTTTCTCGGCCTCTGTCAATGATTGAGCCAAAAATATGTTGTGTGGAACCTCTGTTGTACCAATGTTCGTCTTTATAGTCTCCTCTACCAACATGGATGATTTTTCCTCGTATGATGCTGGGAGAATGTCGAGCCTTCCATCTTCGGGCGCCTCAGAGAGGTTTTCACCCTCAGATACGTCCTTTCTTTTTACTTTTTTGGAGTCAGATAGCGCCACAGTGTGGTTTTCGCCATAAGACCCTTGTTTTGTTTTTATTTTCACATTTTTGCGACTAGAAGGCCCGACACCTTCACCAAAGTCCATGAAATGTTATCGTTTATCAAAGAGCGATGACCACTATTTTTCATGATCTCATGCACATAACAGTGGAAGATTATGTTGATGATCTCTTGGGAAAATCAATAGACAGAGATACATACTTGGACATACTTTCAATTGTCTTTGATCGGCTGGAAAAATACAAAGTAAGATTAAATCCAAAGAAATGTGTCTTTGGAGTAACCTCCGGGAAGCTCCTAGGATTCATTGTGTCTAAAAGAGGAATAGAAGCTGATCCAGCAAAAGTCAAGGCTATCTTGGACATGCCGCCACCCAAGAATATTAGTCAACTTCGATCTTTACAAGGGAGACTCCAGTCTAAACGAAGATTCGTAGCACAACTTGCAGATAAGTGTAACCGTTTCCAGCACCTGCTACACAAAAACATCAAGTTCAAATGGGATGAAAACTGTCAACAGGCTTTTCAGGCGCTCAAAGACTATCTTTTGAACCCGCCAGTTTTGATGCCACCAATTCCAGATCAACCTTTGTTACTCTACATATCAGCTACTCCAACGGCACTGGGGGCACTCCTAGCACAGCAAATACCTGACGACAAGGAAAAAGCAGTCTACTATATCAGTCGCACATTGGTGGGATATGAGCTAAACTACACACCAATCGAGCGTGCATGTCTCGCTGTGGTCTTTGCTTCACAAAAATTACGACATTATATGCTCACTCACAAGACTAAGTTGATTGCCAGAATTGATCCACTAAAATATCTTCTCAACAAAGCTACACTTACTGGGGGGCTGGCCAAGTGGGTAATGATTTTGAGTGAATTCGACATTGAATACGTGGATAGAAAAGCAATCAAAGGACAAGCCATTGCAGACCAATTGGCAGATGCTCCCATGATAGATGATGTTCCTCTACAGTCAGAATTTCCAGATGAGTCCATTCTAACAATATCACCTGCAAAGCCATGGCAATTATATTTTGACGGCTCATACACACAACACGGGGCAGGAGCGGGTATACTCTTTATAACTCCTCAAGGCGATTCTATACCAAAATCATACCTCTTGTCATTTCCTTGCACCAACAATATAGCGGAATACGAGGCATTAACAACTGGGTTAAGAATTGCAGTTCAATGGAAGATCCAAGAACTTCGTGTTTTTGGGGATTCTTAACTGGTCATACGGCAAGCAATTGATGATTACCAAACAAAAGATGAAAAACTAATGCCCTACAAACAACTGGTAGATGATCTGAAACAGCACTTTGCAAAGATAGAGTTTGAGCAGATACCAAGAGAACAGAATCGCGCTGCTGATGCCATGGCTACAATTGCTTCGCTCATTGATCTACCGCAAAATGAGACCTGCTATGAATTCCTGGTAGACAACCTGCTGATTCCGTCATATGAGATCACTCCTACGGAAATGATATGTGTTGTTGGTCCTGAATCCCAATTATATGGTCCCATATTCACATACCTTCGCGACAATATCTTACCTCCCGATCTTTCGAACAATCAACGCCGCACTTTCATTCGCCAATCCTCTCGATACGTCATTTTAGCAGATATCCTATACCGACGAGGTCTAGATGGCACCCTTCTTAAATGTTTAGAGAGTGACGAAGCTCAGATTGCGTTACGAGAAGTGCATGAAGGGATATGTGGTCCGCATACTAGTGGTCCTACCTTGGCCAAGAAACTCATCAGGACTGGATACTACTAGCCTACTATGGAAAAAGATGCATATCAGTTTGTCAAGAAGTGTAAGCAGTGTCAAATTCATGGAGACCTCATACATGCACCAGCACAGGAACTACAACCACTTGCATCTCCTTGGCCCTTTTGTCAGTGGGGACTCGATCTCATAGGCAAGATTCACCCTCCTTCTTCTAATGGTCATAAATTCATTATCACAGCCACAGAGTATTTCACAAAGTGGATTGAAGTCGTGCCTCTCACACAAGTTACTGGGAAACAAATTGCTACCTTCATCTTGAACTACATCATTTGCCGATACGGGATTCCTACTTCCATTATTACTGATAACGGGCGTCCCTTCAAAAATCAGGACGTTCGTGAACTCTGTGAGCGCTTCCATATCTCCCATCATTTTTCCACACCATATTACCCCCAAGGTAATGGCCAAGCTGAGGCGTCTAATAAAACAATTCTCAAAATCCTTAAAAAGACAGTCGACGACGCTGGCCGTAACTGGCATATCCAACTCAATCCTGCACTCTGGGCCTACCGCACAAGTGTCCGCACACCTACAGGAGCTACACCCTACTCACTTGTTTGAGTGTTCACCTGGTTCAAGTGGTTCTCCCAATGGAGTGTACTTCCTTCGTGGTCTACAAGTTGTTTGAGTGTTCACCTGATTGTTGGTAGAACTTGATCCAGAAAAGACGAACTTTGGTCTCACTGTATTGGCATCAACAACGCCATCATTAACTGTGTTCTTGTTCTTGTTCCAAAATTTTGGTTTGTCCTTTCCCTTAAAGTCCTCTTTGTTTTCTTTGAATAGTTTAATAACTCCTTGTTCAATTAAGACCTTTTCTGTTGCTAGGCCCTTTTCAATGACATTCCAACAGAAGGTTCCCCATGGACAAGTGAATGATGTTTTATGTTGATCTTCAGGTGCAATCCTGATTTGATTATATCCAGAAAATCCGTCCATTAAAGATAACATTTCATGGCCTGCTGTGAGATCAACGATCAAGTCAATGTTTGGTAATGGGAAATCGTCCTTTGGACAAGCCTTGTTGATATCTCTGAAGTCTGTACATATTCGGATGCTGCGATCCGGTTTGCTGACAGGTACTAAATTGGAAATCCATTCAGGATAATCAATTGGGCGTATGAATCCGACATCCAATAATTTCTCCAGCTCTGCCTTGACTAGCAATGCCACCTGTGGATGCATTTTCCTTAATTTCTGCTTTATTGGTTTTGCCCCCGGTTTGACTGTCAAATGATGCATAACCAAATCCGGATCCAGTCCAGGCATATCAGTGTATGACCATGCAAAGTTGACTTGTCGTTCCTTGAAGAAGCTTATGAATCTTGCCCTCTCAAACTCTGTCAATGATTGCGCCAAGAATATGTTGTGTGGAACCCCTTTTGTACCAATATTTGTCTTTATAGTCTCCTCTACCAACATGGATGATTTTTCCTCATATGATGCTGGGAGAATGTCGAGCCTTCCATCTTCGGGTGCCTCAGAGAGGTTTTTGCCCTCAGATACGTCCTTTCTTTTTACTTTTTTGGAATCAGATAGCACCACAGTGTGGTTTTCGCCATAAGACCCTTGTTTTGTTTTTATTTTCACATTTTTGCGACTAGAAGGCTCGACACCCTCGCCGAAGTATGCCATGTTGTTGAGTTCTATGGTGTATCCTGCTTTGTGGTCTCCAGGGGGAAGATCATCTCGTATGCCCAGATAGTCGACAATAGCTTCGTCATTTTGAAATGTATCAAATTGTGCTGGTCCTTCATGATCCCAGTCAATGAGTTGGGGGTGAACAAGGGGAAGGTCATTAGTGTTTTCAGAGTTTGCTGGACTAATAGTGAAGATGTGGTTATATTCAGGTATGTCAAGGCAATCGTTGAGGTCATCGATGGCACTCTCCTCATCAGTTTCGATCGTGAGCGAATCCAAATTGTCATCACTAGTAGCGCCTTCTGGGACAGGTGTCCTCATCCTATGTGATTTCAACCTAGGACCTTGAAACGAAGACTGTGCGGGATCCTTATGGGTTGGTTCTTGACCAACTCTGAACTTTTTGTAAAATTCCTCCTCCTCTGTGGGTTCATCTGGCTCTCTGAATGTTTCAGTGAGCTCATAGTCACTGGAGGATTTGTCTGAACCCCATTCCCACTCATTGGAGTCTGTGGAATAGTAATCCTCTTGTTGAACCTCGGCAACTTTAATTCGCCATACCTCTTTTGTTCTTTTATTATGTAGTCTGGGATTCAGAAAACCAAGCCCCTTAGAGCGTTCCCTTCTTGTAGTTAGCTCAGGTTGTAAGGGCTCCATGACACCTTCTTTGCGTAGTCCGAGAGGGCTTTTTCCATCATACCCGAATTTTTGCAAAATTTTGAAGCCTTTGCCATAGTTCTCACAGGGTATAATAATTTGATCATGTGTGTCCTCTTCAACGTCCTTATAGAGCATTTTATATAAATTTTCTTCTTCTAGTTCACCCCATTTTTGAAAGATGGTAGGATCCCATTTGAGCATCATGGTAGAGATTTGCTTGTTAGGATGTGGCCTCCCATATTCCTTGGGAGAGGTCATGACTTGTCGTAAAAACATTGTTTGATTCAAAGTGTATTCTCCCATGCCTTTGTCTTGAAACTTGGCTCTAAGTTCACCTTGTTTGGATGTCGAGGGCTTTAATGACTCCGGATCAATATATGTTGAAGAAGGAGTAGCCTCACGATTGTTGGGGAGGATAGTCTCAGTATGTGATCTCAAGTTATTACAATATATGAATGGATTTGGATCACCATTGACCGTTACCTCGACTCCATTGTGAGGAAACTTAATGCACTGATGGTATGTTGATGGGACTGCCCTCATTTCATGAATCCACGGACGTCCTAGCAATATGTTATACGTGAGATCTAGATCTAGGACTTGACAAACCACATCCTTTGTGACTGGCCCTATTCTTAGTGGTAAGGTGACCGTGCCCTTGGACGAGCGCTCTTCATCATCATATGCCTTGATGGTAATTTGATTTGTTGAATTCACAGCTTTGTCAGAATATCCCAATTGTCTGATGGTGCTCAATGTACAAATATTAAGACCTGCTCCTCCATCTATCAGGACTCGCTTTATTCGATGTTTATGTATGAAGGCTTCAACATGTAGAGGTGCATTATGTGGCTGACTTATGGAGGCGTCATCGGCTTCTGTGAATGTGAGGGAGTGTGGAACGGATAGGTATCCCACCATGGCTTGAAACTAGTCCACGTTTAGATCAGTGGGAACAACAGTATCTCTCAAGATTTTATCAAGAATGGCTTTATGTGCGGGAGATATGCGTAAGAGCTCAAGGATGGAGATGAGTGCGGGTGTCTTCCCTAATTGTTCTACAAGGTCGTACTCAGGCTTGGTTGATGAAAGATTGGTATTCTTAGTGGAGGTACCTGGCAACGTGATCTTACCTCGACGGGTTGTAACATGACATTCAGAGGTAGATTCGGACGAAGATCCCACACCTTTTAGGACAATCTTGGGTCTCTGAGAAGGATTCTCAGGATTTTTGTTTTTGATAGTAATGGTAGAGATATGATTGTCCATGGAGATGTGATTAATAGTAGAATCATAATTGTAAGGTGCTCTAGTGTAATTGGCTTGATCATCTGTGACTTTGCCTTTTCCTTTGTCATGTTTTGGGAATGGTTCCTTAAACACCTCATGCTCTTGATTAGATGAATGTCCCTCAATCTCTATATCTCCTCTGTCAATGAGATCTTGCACAATGTTTTTCAATCGATGGCAATTACCTGTCTTGTGACCCTTGCTCTTATGAAACTCACAATACTCATCATCATTCCACCAATTTGGTTTTACCTTTGGTTCATAAGGAGGAAAATCTGGAGCTGTAATTACTTTGTTTGCTACAAGCTTTTTGAATACTGATTCAAGTGGTTCTCCCAATGGAGTGTACTTCCTTCGTGGTCTAGAAGTTGTTTGAGTGTTCACCTGATTGTTGGTAGAACTTGATCCAGAAAAGACGAACTTTGGTTTCACTGTATTGGCATCAACAACGCCATCATTAACTGTGTTCTTGTTCTTGTTCCAAAATTTTGGTTTGTCCTTTCCCTTAAAGTCCTCTTTGTTTTCTTTGAATAGTTTAATAACTCCTTGTTCAATTAAGACCTTTTCTGTTGCTAGGCCCTTTTCAATGACATCCTTGAATGTAGACAAACAAGCTTTTCTGAGATCATAGCCAATAGCCTTATTAACGTTTTGTGTGAACATCTCCACCATTTGTTTTTGCGGGATTTCACAAGAGCATCTGCTAGCTAAGTTTCTCCATCTTTGTAAAAATGTTGCAAAAGATTCTCCTTCCTTTTGTTTAGTATTGCACAAGGTAGTAACTGAGACATCTGTTTCAATGTTGTAGGAGAAATGCTGAATGAATGCCTTTGCTAAGTCGCCCCATGACTTAATACCAGGAGGTAATTGAGAAAACCATTCCATAGCTTGATCGCCTAAGCTCTGTGGGAATAACCTCATCAAGTATGTTTCTTCTGCCGCTACCTCAATGCAAGCTGTGAAGAATTGTCTTATGTGTGCCTTGGGGTCTCCTCTCCCTCTATATTTGTCAAATTTTGGCGTTACAAAGTGTGGAGGAAATGGAGGCATTGGAATGCTCTTATCAAAGGGATAAGGACATATATCTCTCATAGTGTATGTAGGTTTTGGTGTACTCATGTCCTCCATTTTCTTTTGTAGATCTCTAATTTGTTGCTCCAAATTATTCTTGGGAGGAGATTGATTTCTTGTAGCATACCCCATGTTTGAAACACCCATTTGAGGAGGAGCTTGTTGCATGTATGGATGGTACTGATCGTAGACATGTCCATATGGAGGTCTATATTGTTGCGACATGTATGGAGCACTTGGCATAACTTCTTGTTGGGGAACCCCATATCTGTTTTGTGTGTATAAACCATATTCAATAGGCCTTTCATTTTCCATTGTGTTGCCCCCAATTTTGACATGAGGTCTCCTTGTGTCAAAATTTTGAGGATGTCCTTGAGTATCCACTTGTTTTGATTGATTCATACCTTGAGCATGTAATTGAGCATAAGGCCTCCATGATGGTCCTTGAGTGTAAGTATCATATGTTTGAGCTTGTGTATGTGGGATTGCTGGCTTTTGAAGCAAAGCTGATGGTGACTCCGGCATCATATTATTCGGTCCTCTATTTCCTCCACTATTTGGCCTCCTTTGATCCATGTTGGGTTGAATTTGTTGTGAGGGTTGACTTTCCATAAGTTGAGATAAGTCAAAATCATGCGGTATTTTAGCTCCACTTTGTGCCATCATGTTTAAAAATTATTGTCGATCTCTCCTCATTATCTCTTCAACCAATCTATTGAATTGAGGATCCATTATGGACTCTTCTATGTCTGCTGATAGTATTGAAGAATTGTCAACTGTGTCATTGTGTGTAGCATTGTTGTTTATAGTGTTTGCGCTTTCCACATTTGGATTGTGTCTATAAACATTCATGTCTGGTAATGTAGTGTGCTCAGGATTGTAGAATATATCATTGTCATACTCATAAGAACTCATGTTTATGGATTCTTGAGCTTCCTTAGCTATTCTCCTAGATTTTTGAAGGCGGGTTTCAACCATGAACTAGGTGTTAGACCAAGATGTGAGAAACTAGATGAAAAATGACAAGAGTATGGAAGACCAAGAGTTGTATGAAGTGTAAATGAATCTGAGGTGTACTTGCAATGTCCAAAGTGTAAGACCAAGTCTGTAAGTAGTAGAGTAGGTGTGACTTCCAAAGAGAGGATAGTTTCTCTTGATGAGGTAAGCTGACCTTGACTCTAAGTAAGACCAAATGAGACCCAAAGGTAAGAAACCTTGATGAGGGACCACTTAGCAAAGTGTAGTTGTATGTAATGTGTTGAAAGAGTATAATGAGGACAAGCAAGTGACCTTTTGACTCAAGTTTAGACAATTGTGAATGTAAAATGAGATGTGAAGCAATGATGGACTGTGTGAAACCTTAGGACAGGCTGACTGCTAGATGAAACCTGAAGAGACAACCTAAGAAGCTCAAGTATGCCGAAACTGATTTTCTTTGTTTGCTTGACTGTTAAAGTTTTCAAATCCTGACACAGACGCCTCTGTATACTTCACAGACGCGTTTCCCAGTCACAGACGCCCCTCTGTTTGACACAGACGCTAATAAAAACACAGACGCTATTCTGTACTTCACAGACGCGCTTATCTGACGCAGACGCGGTTTGAACAGACACAGACGCGTTTCTGTAACCTTAGTGCAATTTTTTCTATCTGTGAAGTTGTTTTGTTGTGACCAAATCTGATTTTTCGACTGTTTTTCATGACAAGAGGACACAATGTTGATGACTCAATGTTTGCAAACTGTTTAGACTCCAAAAGTGTGTTGTTTGATGTAAAAAGTTTTTGCATACACTTGAAGACACAAAAGACACAATGTTTTGCTGTTTTGTCTTAAATGTTTGAGTGTTTAGCATAAGACAAGCACAAATCTTAGGGCTGGCCAAGACAATAGTTGTTGATCCCACATAGGGTTTTACCCCCGAGGCTACGCTATTCAGAGCGGATACTTAGATGCTTGACCTCACTGGCTCCACCCTCGGCACTCACTTCTCGGGTCAGCCAAGCATCAGTTCCCATGAAAACTCCCCATGGCGAACTTTATATCTCTACTAAGAACCGTATGTGTGTGGGCCGCTACCAGAGGTCCGACCTCCTGCCTCAACAACTAGAAGGATTTGGGCATCTAAAACAAAGAGGTGCTAGTAAGGGCATCCGCTCGTGTGGCCATACATGCGGCACTTTCAGCTCTGTAAATACAGAAGGCTTCCAGCCGGTAGGGGTTACGCCCTACAAATGATCAAATAAATTTGATCAAACGGGTTTATGGGGAGACATAGTGTCGGTATGAACTAATCAGCACACGTTATTCATAGTTTTCACCATGAATACATTTGATTATAGTGGTTTGGATGAGGTGGGTTTTCCTCGCTACCACTTGGGTCATTCTCTTCTCACTAGTAGTCCTAATGACCACACGGGAAGACAGGCCCTCTAAAGATTAAACAAAAAGAGCCTATTGCTTAAGACACAAAAGACAATGATTCAATTTTAGTGCACCAATGGAAGTGTTTGCTAAGCTATGAAAACAAGGCACACAACAAAACTACAAAACCCTAGCCAAGGCCCTGCAACAAAATTGTTAGTAGTTTGGGTTGTTTCAAATGATCACACCTTCCTGCAAGCACACAAGTCAGGTAAATTTTAGAAAACCCAAAAGACTTTGTGAAAAGGGGCCTTCAACAAAAACGTTTTTGCCTCCAAAGCAAGCTGCACAAACCAGGTTAGCTAGATCTGCAAGGGTTAGCTGAAAATAAACCAGATCTGAAACCCTAAGTACAAAATCCGAAGACCCGAATCTCAGAAAAAAATTGAAATTGCAAAACAGAAAGCACAGACGCTTCTATACCAGACACAGACGCGTCTGTATGACACAGACGCGGTTCTGTTATGCACAGACGCGCTCAGAGATCACAGACGCAGTTAAATGACGCAGACGCGATTTGATGCAGCGTAGACGCGGTTAGGAATCACAGACGCACCTTTCGGAAACCTGCAAAATAAAAACTGACAGAAACACAGACGCGATTCCCGGTATCATAGACGCTTCTGAAACACAAAAACGCGATCTGAACACTTGCAGACGCTGAAAAACCTAAAATATCGTCGAAATTGTCCGATCTGTAACTTCAAAAATGCGAAATCTGCAACAAAAATGTTAAATGCAAAAGGGACAAGAGTCCCACCGGGCGTGCCAAAATGTATATGGTGAAAATGGATAACAATAATAACAATATTGAAAGGCTAAATGAATTCAACCACAAAACCCTAGCCTAACAATGAACAAAGATCCACCATAACATATGAAGATTACCTAAGACAATGTAAAATAACTCAAAATCACAAAGATTATACCATCACATGTCCAATAGGGTTTTGATCTCCATTCTTCCTATCTCCATTGATCTTGCTTGATATATTTGCTCTCAGATTTTTATATGCACAAGAGCTCAACAAAGAACAGAATGTGGTTGTAAGTGGAATTATAGTGTAGCCAAGTTGCATGAAAGATCATTAGCATGTGTCATTAGGGTTTGACAATGAAGAAAGCATCTCCTTAAATAGAAGACACAATAAGAAATGGAGGGTTAAGATTGAGAAGTGTAAAAAGAGAGGTCGGCTAGGATTAGAGGGTAGGTATAAGAAATACCAAAATAATGAAAGAGGTATGTAGTGTAGGAATTAAGAGATGAATGACATGTGTCATGTGTAGAAAAAGATAATGAATTAATTAAATAAATAAAGATTATTTAATTAATAGAAGAATAAGACAATTAAATAAATAAAAATATTTATCTAATTTAGGAAAAGGGGTAATTTAAATAAATAAATGTATTTATTTAAATGAGAAATAAGGCTAGAAGAGGATAAATGAATTAATTAAATAAATAAAGATTTATTTAATTAATAGAAGAATTAGGCTTAGATAATTAAATAAATAAAATATTTATTTAATTAGACTGGACAATTTTTAGTGTCTACACATATATATATGTATGTATGTGTACATGTACATACATACATATATACATACATACATATATGTATGTACATGTACATGTATATGTATATGTATACATATGTATAAATGCATGTGTATGCGTATGTGTATATGTACATACGTATACATATACATATACATATACATGTATGCATACATATATATATGTATACATACATATATTAAATTTTTTACATATACATTACATATATACATATGTATGTATGTATATGTATATATATACACATATATGCATATATGCGCACGTATATATACACACATATCATATATATACATATATATAGATATATCTACATATGTATATGTGTATGTGTATATATATACATATACATATACATATGCATATATGTATATATATATGTATACACACATATATGTATGTATATATACATATACATATATGTACATATATGTATATATATACATATACATACATACATACATACATATACATATACACATATACATATGTATATGTATATCTATATATATATACATATACATATGTATATATGTATACATATACATATGTATATATGTATACATATCATATATATACATATATAGATATATCTACATATGTACACACACACATATGCATGTATATATACATATACATATATGTATATATATATACACATACATATATGTATATATATATACACACATATATGTATGTATATATACATATAAGATGATTAACTTTGTTGTTTCCCTCCTTATCTTCACTGAAATATCTCTGAGGTTCAAATAAGTAAGTTTTGGAGCAATGCATATGTATGTATATGTATATCTATATATACGTATGTAGATATATCTTTATGTATCTATGTATATGTATATGTATACATATATACATATACATATACATATACATATACATATAAATATACACATACACATACACATACACATACACATACACATACACATACACATACACATATACATATGTATATGTATATATATATCTCTCTCTATATATATACATATATGTGTGTGTATATATATATATGATATATATGTGTGTGTATATGTATAAATATTAATATATGTATGTATACATATACATGTATATGTATTACTGTATATGTATATGTATGTATGTATATATATGTGTATATATGTATGTATATGTATGTATGTGTATATGTATGTATGTATATATACACATACATACATACATATATACATACATATATACATACATACATACATATATATACATATACATATGTATATATGTACATGTATATGCATATATGTATATGCCGATCTGGAATAGTTGAGTAAGGTGGATCATGCTTATGCGTTGTGGGCTCGGAGAGGAAATGAACATGCCTCCTACCTATAGATGTAGGGTCGATCCGCAACTATCTCCTCTTAATTAATCAACCTACTAGAATAACTTAATGATATGCCCCCCACCCCCAATATACATATACATATACATACATACATACATGTGTGTGTGTGTGTGTACATATACATATATATGTATGTATATGTATATGTATATATACATACAAATATACATATACATACATATAAATATGTATATATACATACAGATATGTGTATGTATATATACATACAGATATGTATTTATATATGTATATGTATATATATCTATGTGTGTGTGTCCATATATATATATACATGCACACACACACACATATATATACATATATATGCATATATACACCTATATATATGTACACACACACACACACACATATAGGCGAAAGGTCAAAGCCTATAATATATTAATAATAAAGAAAGGATTACTATAAAAGATACAAAATCCTAATCTACTAATGTCTGATAGATACAGATCAAAATGGTCACCCACCATGCTTAGATGACCCTTAAAAAACATGTGGAAGGAAGAATACAAAACTCAACATGAACCTAAGGAGAATATAGTGTATCCAAACCCACATAATACAAATATATACAGAGAAATACTTAATGAGGAACAAATACTCCATCTTCAAAACATGAAGTTTGAAAAAGATACTACGCTGACCCCCGATTACTGTCAATTACCCCCGAAAGGAATTTGCCACAAATTGATTACCGAACAGTCCCAGATTCATGAGAGGAAGCTGCCTCAGTACAAAGTGAGAAGGAGGAAGGAAACCCATGAGGGTCAACCAGAGCATACTCCTCAAAACCCACGTTGCTGAAAACTTGGCCACTAATATTGACCCCAACGGCTCTCCAATTAGCAATGCTTTCTGATAAACCCAATGAAGAAATGGTCGAGGAGAAGGGTATCCATACCGACGATGAAGTTGTAGAAAATTGCTCTTGGAATAGAGTCAAACAGGAAATAGTCCCTATTCAAGAAGTCGCCCCACCATATGTCCCCACAAAACAAATCATATTTACTCAGTTGGATATTTAGTTCTTCCCAAGTATAGGCAAAAGAGTGTACAAAACCCCCAACAATCAACTTTGTGTAGTCCCTAGACTGAGTGAGGTCCATAACCATGGTAGCAAGCCTTGAAGCCACTGTGTTTGGAGAAGCCAACAGATTAGATGCTATCCACTCTTCCCCAATGACAGTCCTTATTGCCCACTCAACAATTTCACATGAAATTGCAAAGGTGTCTAACATACATATAGGATTCACATATGTATACTGCACTGGTTCATTGGGTCTCCTCTCTAATTGGATGTGAAGAGCCATTATCAGCCAACCTTCGGATGGGAAGAACTTCGATCTTTCTTTGAGGAAGATACCTACACTTTGGAAACAAAGAATTCTCCAAGCTCTGGAAATGCATAATCTTTGCTTCAGATTCATATTTCAAGGGCTTTCCCATGTGCGAAAACAAATGACAATTCTCAAGATCATGTGAGCAAAATGAGGGTAGGTGTTTGAAATGTCCTTTGATTGCCATGACTGTCCTTCGTGCATGATGCTATCCTGAATCCTTGTCTATTCGAGTACCATTTCTTGAAGTCACAAATAACATAAAGCTTGCGTGGTAGATTATGCTCTGAATTGAATGCTGACAAACCTTAAGCTACGTGCGAACTTTCAAATTTAACATAATTAAACACCACCCAAACATGCAAGGGCTGATAAATTATGACAAACATTTGCCACATAAGTACGTTACCAGAGGCAAATTTAGAGCATGAAGAGAGAACTAATTAAATATTTGTAGGAGGATCTCTGATCTTATCAAAAGACAGATACAAAGGACTCTGGGAATAATTGAAAAGTGACTACTTGAATGCATACATGGATCCCTCCTTACATCGGTCTATGATTCCCCACTCTTAGATGACTAAGAGAATGAAGTGGCTCGTGCAAGCCAGAGGTCACTTGTGCAACAAGATTGTTTTTAATTAAAGCAATGACATATTGTTCGACATGGTATATTTCACGGATAAAACATGTTTGCAAACAACAACAATGTGTTAGCAAAGAAACAAGAAAATGTGTTAGCAAAGAGTTTGTTAATACCAATCCTTTTCCAACTACTCCATTAACAATCTATCTTCATAGAATTCCAATGGTGAGAGAGTTACCTTTTTGGCTACTTGTTCACATTCCATGTTTTCCAAGATGTTTGCGAGTCTGGATTGGCTTCTCTATAACAATGCACAAATTGATAGGAGTCTAGAAAGGAAATTAACTCCCTTGCTTCCTTAATTTTACATATTGAAAAAGGAGAAACCTATATATTAAAAAATAAGAAGTCTATTGATATATTTTTTTAATTTATGATTAAAAAAATTAATTTTTTTTGCTCGGTAATAAGATTATTTATTAATTCGAAACATATTTACATCACAGTCTGATAAAAACTTCCAAACATTCCTCAAAAAAAGCCTCCCCCAAAATACCCCAAAACATAAACATCTGTTTGTACCTGTAGACACCTAAAATTGTCATGTCTAATTAAATAAATATCTTTATTTATTTAATTTCTTTAGCCTAATTCTTCTATTAATTAAATAAATCTTTATTTATTTAATTAATTCATTTATCCTCTTCTAGCCTTATTTCTCCTTTAAATAAATACATTTATTTATTTAAATTATCCTTTTCCTAAATTAAATAAATATCTTATTTATTTAATTGATCCCACTTCTTCTATTAATTAAATAAATCTTTATTTATTTAATTAATTCATTAACCTTTTCTACCCATGACACATGTCATTCATCTCTTAATTCCTACACTACCTACCCTCTTATTATTTTCTTATTTTCTCTACCTACCCTCTAATCATAGCCGACCATTTATCTTTTACACCTCTCAATCTTATCCCTCCATTTCATATAGTGTCTTCTATATAAGGAGATGCTTCCTTCATTATCAACCCTATGCATCCCGACTGATCAATCGACTACACTACGCTTTCAAACTTGCATATGCGATCCTACTTGCAACCACATTTCCGTTCTTTGTTGAGCTCTTGTGCACATATAAAATTCGAGAGTAAATATATCAAGCAAGATCAATGGAGATAGGAAGAATGGAGATCCAAACCCTATTGGACATGTGATGGTATAATCTTTGTGATTTCATTTGATTTGCATTGTCTTAGGTAATCTTCATATGTTATGGTGGATCTTTGTTGTTTTTAGGCTAGGGTTGTGTGGTTGAATCCGTTTAGTCTTTCAACATTGTCGTTATCCATTTTCACCGTATACATTTTGGCATGGCATATTTTGGTGAGGGTGTTAGGCCTTCCAGTCGCAAAAACATAAAAATAAAAACAAATCAAGGGTCTTATGGTGAAAACCACGTTGTGGCGCTGTCTGACCCCAAAAAAGTAAAAAGAAAGGACGTATCTGAGGGCGAAAACCTCTCTGAGGCACCCGAGGATGGAAGGCTCGACATTCTCCCAGCATCATATGAAGAAAAATCATCTATGTTGGTAGAGGAGACCATCAAAACAAACGTTGGTATAGAAGAAAGTCCATATAACATATTCCTAGCACAATCTCTGACGGAGACAGAAAGATCAAAATTCATAAGTTTCTTCATAGAGTGACAAATCAATTTTGCATGGTCATACGATGATATGCCTGGATTGGATCCGGATTTGGTAATGCATCATTTGACAGTTAAATCGGGGGCAAAACCAGTGAAATAGAAATTAAGAAAGATGCATCCACAAGTGGCATTATTAGTCAAGGTAGAGCTTGAAAAATTATTGGATGTCAGATTTATATGCCCAATTGATTATCTTGAATGGATCTCCAACTTAGTGCCTGTCAGTAAATCACATCGTAGCATTAGAATATGTACAAACTTCATAGACATCAACAAAAGCTTGTCCTAAGGATGACTTCCCATTACCAAACATAGATTTGATTGTAGATCTCACAGTAGGTCATGCAATGTTATCTTTGATGGATGGACTCTTTGGTTATAATCAAATAAAAATCACATCCGAGGATCAACACAAAATGGCATTTACTTGTCCTTGGGGAACTTTCTGTTGGAATGTCATGCCCTTTGGGCTAAAAAATGCAGGTGCTACATATCAAAGAGCCATGACTACTATCTTTCATGATCTCATGCACGTTACTGTGGAAGATTATGTTGACGACCTCTTGAGCAAATCAATAGACAGAGATACACATTTGGACATACTTTCAGTCGTCTTTGATTGGTTGGAAAAATATAAAGTAAGATTAAACCCCAAGAAATGTGTCTTTGGAGTAACCTCCGAGAAGCTCCTGGGATTCATTGTCTCAAAAAGAGGAATCGAAGCCAATCCAGCAAAAGTCAAGGCCATCCTAGAGATGAAACAACCATGAAATATCAGTCAACTTCAATCTTTACAAGGGAGACTCCAGTCCATATGAAGATTCATAGCACAACTTGCGGATAAATGTAATCCTTTTCAGCACTTGCTACATAAAAACATCAAATTCAAATGGGATGATAACTGTCAATAGGCTTTCTAGATACTCAAAGATTATCTTCTGAATCCGCCAGTTTTGATGCCACCAGTTCCAGATCAACCTCTATTACCATACATATCAGCTACTTCAACAACACTGGGGGCACTCTTAGCACAACAGGTTGTCGAGGGCAAAGAAAAGGCAGTCTACTACATCAGTCGCACATTGGTGGGATATGAGCTAAACTACACACCAATTGAGCGTGTGTGTCTCACTGTGGTCTTTGCTTCACAGAAATTACGACATTACATGCTAACTCATAAAACTAAGTTGGTCGCAAGGATCGATCCATTGAAATACCTTCTTAATAAGGCAACGCTTACTGGTTGACTAGCCAAATGGGTGATGCTCTTGAGTGAATTCGACATTGAGTATGTGGATAGAAAATAAATAAAAGGACAAGCCATCATAGATCAATTAGCAGATGCTCCCATGATGGATGATGTTCCTCTAACTTCATAATTCCCAGATGAATCCATCTTGATAGTGTCACACGCAAAGCCTTGGCAGCTATACTTTGATAGCTCATACACACAGCATGGGGCAGGAGCTGGTATCCTCTTCATAACTCATCAAGGGGATTCCATACCAAAATAATATCGATTATCATTTCCCTGCACTAATAACATAGCGGAATACGAAGCATTAACAACTAGATTACATATTGCAGTTTAGTGGAAGATCTAAGAACTTCATGTTTTTGGGGACTCTCAACTTGTAATTCATCAAGCAACTGATGACTACCAAACAAAGGATGAGAAATTAATGCCTTACAAAAGAATGGTGGATGACCTGAAACAACATTTCATGAAGTTAGACTTTGAGCAGATACCAAGAGAGCATAATCAAGCCGCAGATGCTATGGGTACAATTGCTTCACTAATCGATCTACCACAAAATGAGACCCGCTATGAGTTCTTGGTGGATAACCTTTTGGTTCCCTCATATGAGATCACTCCTACTGAGATGATATGTGTCGTCGGTCCTGAGTCCTAGTTATATGGTCCCATTTTCACATACCTTCGTGACAATACCCTTCCTCCTGACCTATCTAATAACCAATGTCGCACTTTCATTCACCAATATTCTCGATATGTCATTTTAGCCTATATCCTATACCGTCGAGGTCTAGATGGCACTCTTCTTAGATGTTTAGAAGGGGACAAAGCTCAGATTGCGTTACGTGAAGTTCATGAAGGGATATGTGGTCCACATTCTAGTGGTCCTACCTTAGCCAAGAAACTCATTCGGACTGGATATTACTGGCCCAATATGGAAAAAGACTCATATCAGTTTGTTAAGAAATGTAAGCAGTGTCAAATTCATGGAGACCTCATTCATGTGCCAGCGCAAGAACTTCAACCAATTGTGACTCCTTGGCCCTTTTTCCAATGGGGACTCGATCTCACAGGCAAGATTCACCCTCCTTCCTCCAATGGTCATAAATTCGTCATCACTGCCACATAGTATTTCACAAAATGGATTGAAGTCATGCCTCTTACACAAGTCACTGGAAAAAAAATTGCTACATTTATTCTCAACTATATCATTTGTCGATACAATATTCCTATTTCCATCATCACCGATAACGGGCGTCTCTTCAAAAATTAGGAAGTTCGTGAACTCTGTGACCGCTTCCATATTACCCATCATTTTTCCACACCTTATTACCCCCAAGGTAACGGTCAAGCTGAGGCATCTAATAAAACAATCCTTAAAATCCTAAAAAAGACAGTCGACGACGCTAGCCACAATTGGCATATCCAACTTAATCCTGCACTTTGGGCTTATCGCACAAGCGTCCGCACACCTACAGGATCTACACCCTATTCACTTGTTTACGACACTGAAGCTATCTTGCCTATTGAGGTCGAGTTACCCTCTTTACGAGTATCTTTGCAAAACATTATCAGTGATGAAGACTACAGTGTCTCTCGCTTACAAGAACTTGAACTATTGGATGAACGAAGACAAACTGCTTTTAATCACCTCAATGCTTATCAACAACGAATGAGTCATAGCTACAATCATAAAGTCAAGCCTTGCACATTTGAGGTAGGTGACTTGGTTCTCAGAGAAAATCCTAAAAATCAACAAGACAAAGAGAAGAAGGGCAAGTTCGAACCAAACTAGCTTGGTCCTTAAATCATCACAACAACATATGGATCTGGTGCATATCAGCTCTCAACCACAGAGGGTGAACTTTTGGAGGATCCTATCAATAACATGCACCTTCACAGGTTTTACACATAGCTCTTTAGAGTATCCTAACTCAAAAATACAAAAAAATCATAAAATATCAAAATAACAAAAAAATCATAAAATATAAAAAATACAAAAAAAAAATCAAAAAACACAAAAAGACAAAAAAATCATAAAAAAAAAAAATCGTTACCTGGTGAAAACCTGGCAAACAGGCGCCTTGTGACACAAAAAAATTTGAAAAATAGAAAAATATTTTCGTCCAACGGTGAAAACCACTTCGGTGGCGCCCTGGGCAAGTACCATGGTGAAAACCAGGTCACCGACGCCATGTGTAGAGACATTGCTCCTCCCTCCTTCAGGATTCAATCTCATCTTTCACTTTTGCACACACTCACAACCTATTCATCCATAATAAACTTTACACATTCCCATCATGGCTTGTTATTGATCTACCCAAGATTGGTTCACCATTCATAATAAACTGCCCTTTTCACCCCTTTCCATTCATAATAAATCAGCTCCTATCCGTGGCTAAGGCAAATCCTATGTCTAGTGATGGGTGTGGAACTGAGAGCATCACATGTTTCGAGGAGTATGAGTTTCTTCCAATTTTCTTCAGTCTATCCGTGCACAATCCGCAATAAAGCAACATTTGCATCGCCAGTCGGCAATAAAGTTCCATCTTCTTCGCAATAAAGTATCAGTTTCATGGATTCAGTCAGTTTCAGATGATACACAATAACAACAATGGGCTTCAACAAATCAAATATTTCAATAGACTCAGACAACATTATGGTTCAGTGCTATCTATCCTTTTTGTGAAAGTAAACATTGTGACGACAATCAAATAAGACTTATACAAGTGACAAGAGACACTAAACTTGAGGACTACAGTGGATGTTGGTGTTGAGTCTTGGTTTTCTTTTGATTTTATCTTTCCGGTGACATGTCCTTTAGCTTTTTCGGGATGTCTCTGACTAGAGATTTTTTCTCCAGGATGTCTTTGACTAGAAAGGCGAGGATGGGGTATCGTCACCTATTTTCTTTGTTGTCTACGGATTGTCTCTTAGTAATGCTATGACTTGTCCAAGGATATGAGGACACTGTGAGTCTAGTGTGAACTGGGGCATTCCTTGTTTGCGAATGTCTTATCTCCATGCAAACAGGTACAATGACTTTCTGGGTCGAACATATGCCTCGATTGTCATAACCTACTTTCCATAATAAAGCTCAATGATGATAACGCACAAGAAGCTCTTTCACTTTCATATCTTCTATCTTCCATCCCCCTTTCTTGATTGACTTCCATCATCCTTCTTGAGTCTGTGTAGCCTGCTATCACATGACTGAGTATAATGACATGCCAAAAACATTTGCATTTCATGTAGTTTTGCACTTGCATTACCATATATTAGCATTTCATACATACATACATACATACATATAAATATCACAATTGCATCACATCCTGCACATAACACATCTTAGCTCATTTTACATTTTCATCATGTAAATAGTTCTTTACATTATCATATTCATCTGCATTTCATACATTCACATTTGCATTTGCATAACATATTTAAAAACATAAAAGAATAAAAATATTGCATTTCATCATGTACATATTTGCATCCATATCATAAGCATCATATAGAAGCATGCATCACATAGAAACATCACATAGGTACACATGCATATAGCTGCTGCAAAGATGAATCTCATATATATATATATATATATAATCATAAGTGTCATGATACAATGATGTCAAAATCATATGGCTACAATCACCCGAAGGTGTCATCATACAAAATGGTACAAAAATTGATACATAGGGAGCCCTCTAAGGCTATGATGAACTCCCTCCCTCGGAGCCGCCTGGCCTCAATGGAGTCTGAGCCTTGGAAGGACCCACCCCTAGATCATCTCTCCTATCCCCTCTATCTCGTGGTGGTGGAGGACCCATAACCCCACTGTTGGATGCCTGTCTCCTATCCCTCCCTCCAGTGGTCGTCATTGTCTGCGATGGTCTACGAAAGCTCCTAGCCCACTGCTCTGGTGGCACAACTCCATAGTATAGGTCTCTCTAGTAGCCTATCTCCTCCCCGACTCGCAGAACATAAGCATAACCAACTCTTGTGTCCTTTGTCGCCTACCTCCCTATCCTTAGTGCTGTCTCAGCCTCTATATAACGCTGGATAGCCTGATCTCTCTCCCACTCCATGTCCCTCAGCTATCGCCTGAGCCTAGCTGTCTCCCTCTCTAGATCCTGGATCTCATTTGCTTGTCCCTGGCAGATCTCCCTTAACTCTAATAGCTCATCCTCCTCCTCTCCCCCTGTACCTATGGCTGCTCATGCCCGTGTACTTGTGGTTGCCCCTGCCCCTATCCTCGTCCCTGTCCCTGTACCTGTCTGGGACCCTGTGCTGCTGGCACCTGTAATGGTAAACCACCTCGACCTCTCACCACACGAGCCTGTCTCTCCTCTCCACCCTCTCTCTGCGGAGCCACCCTCCTCTCTCCTATCACACCCTGCCTCCTCCGCCATCTCCATTATCATCCTCATCCCCCCCGCCATCTCCATCTAACTGCTCACCTGGATCTGTCAGTCGAGGAAATGGATGCTCCGCCCAATATGCAGTATACTCTGCATCCATCCCTGCATCCTCTATCTCTGCCCACATATCCCAAGGCATGGGCACCATCTCTACCAGCTGCATCACTGCCTGATCATATGACAATAACGACATGAATTGTGCCTGATCTCTCACTGTTCGAGCATACATCCCGGAACCCCATGGCATCCTCTGAATCCTACCGAACTGCCTGCAAACCCTGTCAACCAACTGCCTCTCCAATACATAGGGCATCTGCCCAATCAGATACCTACTCCTGAAGGTGTATGACAGCTCCACTGCGTCATCCTCCCACTCCTCGCACTCTCGGTATGGTCTCCATACCACAGTGTCAATCTCATCGATGACCTAGCGCTAGTGCTCTAGTCTCTCGATCCGTGACTGAGATGTAATCATATCATATAAGTGAACAAAACTGCGCCCATGGCCCCTGCCTTTGAAATGTATTAGTCGGGTCACTGACAGATGCTCATAAGCCCATACCTATAATAATGTCACTCCGCAGCCCAATCCTACGGATCCATGATAGACAAACTAATGAAGCTCATAATATAAATGCGCTAGCACGCACGGTCCCCATGCATATCTGGTATGTTGTGTCACCAATGTCTCTAATGTACTTCCCTAGCCCACAACCAACCCTCATGTCACCCTATTCGGACACAGGAACCCACTAAGCACTCCTCCCAGCATCGTTGGTAGCGCCAATCCGGTATATGTCATGGTATCCCATGCCACGTGTCTTGCCCTCATCTCCAGTCCGGGATCTTGAAACACTCGTCTCAGGGCATCTTTGTCTCCATCTTGATCATAGGGAATCAACTCCCCACCAATTGGTATCCTCAGTATCCTATATACATCCTCTAAGGTGACTATCATCTCACCCATTGACAAATGGAAAGTGCAAGTCTCTGAGTGCCATCTCTGAGCTAGCGCAGTCAACAACCCCATGTTCGCTCGAAACTGAGGCACATACAGAATAAATCACAAATCCATAACCTCAATCATGGCTCTGTCCTCAAATGTCAGCTTTGGTCGTAACCTCTGAGTCGATGGGAATCTCTCTCGTGACTCCAACATAGGTAGGTACTCCTGCAGTCAAACAAATCAGTTGTGTCAGTCAAAGTGGCATTCCCTGTTCATCACAAAATGTTGCTCTTTATCCTAGTGCTTATGATACTCTATCCTAGTGACACTCACTGTTCATCACAAAGTGTTGCTTCTATCCTAGTGACACTCACTGTTAATGACAAAGTGTTGCTTCTATCCTAGTGACACTCACTGTTCATCACAAAGTGTTGCTTTTTATCCTAGTGGTACTCCCTGTTCATCACAAAGTACTACGTATTTTGCACTCCTTGTTCATCACAAAGTACTATGTCTTGGTACTCCATGTTCATCACAAAGTGCCTCAATCTATCTTATCCTAGGGCCTCTGCTTGAGTGTATCCTCTTGAGTAGTTTCCTAATTGGCAACTTATGTTCTATCATAAAATTGTCAATCCTAGCCCTATCTGCTATTCTAAGTCTTCCCTAGAGGACCTGCTTGAGTGTATCCTCTCAGCAGCTTATCCAATCGACAGCGTATGTTCGTCACAGAACTGCCGATTTGGCCTAGAAGACACAAACACGCCTTCATGAGATAAACGTGCTTACATATTGCACAAACGCACCTGCTTTGCATAGACGCACCTGAAATACACAGACATGCCTATGCTCTGCATAAACGCACTTGCTTTGCACAGACATTCCCACATAGCACAAATGCGCCTGCACAACGCAGACGCGCTCGCATTTGACATAGATGCCTTTTCCTGCACAGACGCACCTGGCATAAACCTAGACGCGCCTAGCTAACCTAGATGCGCTTGGCACCAACACAGACGCACCTCGACGTTTTTTGACCTTGTTTGACATACCTAAAATGCATTTATTGCACTACCTAGCATGCATTAATGACAACATTTATTGCGACAAAGCATAAGGAGGTTTTGCGGTACTTACCAGCTCTCCCGCATCTACTGACCTCTGAAATCGGCGAACGTGATCGAATCTATGCACCAATGCCATCGCTGCTGACTGCTGCTGCTCTATTCTCTCTCTACACTCTGATCTCTTGGATGTGTGGATGACAATGAGGATGTATTCCCCTCGTGGTCTATTTTATAGACTGCCCTAGCCCTAGCCCTAGTTTCCCGAATCAGTCTTCATTATCCTGTGACTCTGTCACTCTATCCTATCCGGTCAATCCATTCTAACCTTTCTTTCTTATTGAGAGATTGTCTGCGATCTTTTTAGACATTTTCATCCAATCTCTCGAGGGGGCATATCATTCCCATCTTGGGGCAACTTTGTATCAGTTCATATTATCTTCTTTGAAACAACGCGACAAGCTGCATTGTCTCAAAGAGGGGCAAAATGTAGACATCTGAAATTGTCATGTCTAATTAAATAAATATCTTTATTTATTTAATTACTTTAGCCTAATTCTTCTATTAATTAAATAAATCTTTATTTATTTAATTAATTCATTTATCCTCTTCTAGCCTTATTTCTCATTTAAATAAATATATTTATTTATTTAAATTATCCTTTTCCTAAATTAAATAAATATCTTGTTTATTTAATTGATTCCACTTCTTCTATTAATTAAATAAATCTTTATTTATTTTATTAATTCATTAACCTTTTCTACCCATGACACATGTCATTCATCTCTTAATTCCTACACTACCTGCCCTCTTATTATTTTCTTATTTTCTCTACCTACCCTCTAATCATAGCCTGTCATTTATCTTTTACACCTCTCAATCTTATCCCTCCATTTTCATATAGTGTCTTCTATATAAGGAGATGCTTCCTTCATTATCAACCCTATGCATCTTGACTAATCAATCGACTACACTACACTTTCGAACTTGCATATGCGATCCTACTTGCAACCACATTTCCGTTCTTTGTTGAGCTCTTGTGCACATATAAAATCTGAGAGCAAATATATCAAGCAAGATCAATGGAGATAGGAAGAATGGAGATCCAAACCCTATTGGACATGTGATGGTATAATCTTTGTGATTTCATTTGATTTGCATTGTCTTAGGTAATCTTTATATGTTATGGTGGATCTTTGTTGTTGTTAGGCTAGGGTTGTGTGGTTGAATCCATTTAGTCTTTCAACATTGTTGTTATCCATTTTCACTATATACAGTACCTACCCATCACCCCCAAAACAACCCCTGTTCAAACCCTATACATCTGTAACAAGCTCAAAAAAATTTAATGGCTAGCAATGGAATTTATGTGCTAATAAATTCATGTTGGTCCACCATTCATTCAAGGGTTACATTTGTCTTATCTCGATTAAATGTACAATCTTTTGGTGGGTTTTTAGTTAGAAAATCGGAATTTCTTGCTTATTATAACCCATGGAAAACAAATAAATAATATTTTTTAATTAATTAAAAAAAATAAAAAAATAAACTATAAGTTTTTTGACTAAACTTTTTAATTATCTATAACGATTGATTGATTTAATTGAAAAATAAAACTAGATGAATGCAATAGTATCTTGCCTTCACAAGAACTAATAATTATTTACAACTCTGAACACAACTTCAACTCCATAAACCTATAGAACAAATAAAATCATCACAATTTTCAATATCATTGACAAAATAAAAGTCAATTGCATCTCACATTGTTTCAATATTTAGATACATTTGTTTTAATATTTTTGGATCAATGCTTAATTGAATTTCTTTAATTAGCATTATATTTAGTTAAAAAATTATGCATTATTACCTACCAAAAAAATAATTTATTTTTAATTTTAATTTAATTATTATAGTAAAAATAAAAAATAATATCTTTTAAATAATATATAACAAGTTTATGAGTGTGTGGATGCTAGAAGCAGGTGTTTGTTCGGGCATCCATGCCTTAGACGTAGTTTTGTCTATTGGTGGTCAAGTTTTGAGCATGCATAGGAGGGTTTTTGATAATTTCCTTACTAAGAATTCTCTATGTGATGAGCTTGGTTTAGCTTTTGTTGTAGGGAGTTAGGATTTTGTAACATAATCATTTCTTCTAACCTGAAAAGTAACTAATTCTTATCCACAAGATAGATTAAAGAATGTATATGTATATGTATGAAATGTATACATATATATACATACATATATATGTATATAGACACACACACATATATGTATGTATGTACGTATGTATACACACACACACACACATATATGTATGTGTATATATATGCACACACATATATGTGTGTGTGTGTGTGCATGTACATACATACATATATACAATACATACATACATACATACATATATACATATATATATGTATACACATAAAAATTGGCTATGAGCGATTAAATAAATATTTTATATTCATTTAATGTTTATTCTTTTATTAAATAGTTAATTTGAAAAGATTAATCTATTTAATTCATTTTGTGTCTTTCTATTAATTAATTTAATTGAAATATTTTATTAATTAATCCATCTATCATATTCCTCTAATTAATTAAATATCTAATATTTAATTATCCTTCTAATCAATTAATTAAATATCTAATATTAAATTATTTCCTCCAATCATTTGAATATCTAATATTTAATGATTATTTTCCTATCCTATAGTCTCAAATATTAAATGATTTCCTAAATTATTTAATTTCATTTCCAACTCACCTTCCATCTCCACTTCATCTTTCCTTTGCCAACTCATCCATCATGTGGCTAAATTAATTCAACAAATTAAAATAAATAAAACATTTATTAGCCACTTATCTTCAACCTCCAAATTTAATGGAATATTATGTACGTACACATATTTCATAACCTTCTTCTATATTCTCTCCAACATCCCTACATCTTAGGAAGGACTTGAGTCCACTTGTCCTCTCATGCCTAAATCTTCTCCAACCATCCATAGATTCTCTCAGTCAACAACCTAGTCAAGGTAAGATGAGTGACACTTGTCTTCTCCTTCCCCATTTCTCTCAACCTTCACCTTTGCTCACAACCATCCAAATCTATAGATCTGATCATGACCGTTGATCTGGGCCACATCATCTTATCCTCTCAAGATCTATAAAATCAAGAGTTTGAGATGAGAGAGAGTTAGTCTTCAAGTGAATTTGCAAGCTAATCATTTGTGAAAACTCATGCATTCGTGAGTTTTAATCTTGAAGCAAATAGCATAATCATTTAACATTGCATATCATAGTATTAGTTAACTATCAGTTATCAGTCCATTCTTCATATGCCATCTTGGAAGCTATCAATGCTTGTCTGAGAGCACACCATCTGCAACTAGGAACAGTGGAGTTAGGACACAATGAGACATAAACCATGAAGGTAATAATAGTATTTTTATTTAATATGTATTTCATGTAGTTTCATTAGTTGAGTTTGGATTTCGTGTAGCATTTCTATTGGTATTTGGTGAAATTAACATGTTGCAGGTAGCATTTTGATGATGAAATTCAAGTCGACACATTTTGGTGCCCACCGTGGGGCTACAGGACCTCTCATATACTTTTAATATTCTTGAAAAAACAAATTTAACGCATTTGTAATGCAGATTCACGCTTGTGTAAATTCTGACAATGCTTTTGTTTGATAGGTTAGCTCATCTGTCATGTAGGTTAGCATTTTTGTCCGAGAATCCACACAGTTAATCTTTAGGTTGGTGCTTTTGTCCTTTAGGTTAGTGTTTTTGTCCTATAGGTTAGCGCATTTGTTAGTTCGATTAACACTTTTGTTAGAAAATTCTCACTTCTTAGTCCACAGAGCAACACTTTTGTAGTGCAGGTTAGCGCTTTTGCTATGAAGATTAGCACTTTTGAGGTGAAAGATAACGCATTTGTTAAGACAATACTTTTATTTGTAACTGACAAAATTTTCTTGCAGGTCCGAATGTCCCAGAGCTTAAATTTTTCAAACTACTGACGTTCATGTGTAGGATTGTGTTTAAAGCAAATTTTATGCATTTCCTCACCTAGTTAATTAAGAGCTCTATTTTGGAAAGGAAAACATCATGTCTTGCTCATTTAGTTTAACTAAGGGTATAAATTGACAGCATGCAACTTGCATTTTGAGTGACTTCTTTAAGATAGTTGCACATATACTTTAAAAGGTTAAAATAAACTTGTGTTTTTCATGCTTGATGAAGTAGTAGGTAAGTATGCTCTCACCATCATACGGTGATCAGAAAACAAGACCTAATTTCTTTTATGTATAACCTTTAGAGGGACTTCCCTCCCGAGCTTCCTTGAGGGGACCAGTGAGAGGGGAAAGACCTAAAGTGGAAATGGGCTAATATCGAGTCCTTCCAATCCACTCTAAATAAATCGTATTTTTGACAAAAGTCCCAAACAATATGTGCTAATAAGTTCATACTGACACTATGTTTCTCCATAAACCCTATGGAGCATAACCTCTATAGGCTGGGAACCTTTTGTATTTACATAGCTGAAAGTGCCACATGTATGGCCACATGACCGAAAGCCTTTATTGAAAACCACTTGTACTAGTTGCCAAAATCCTTCTAGTTGTTGGCATAGGAGGTCGGACCTCTGAAGCGACTCACACACATACGGTTCTTAGTAGAGATATAAAGTTTGCCATGGGGAGTTTTCATGGAAACTAGTGCTTGGCTGCCCTGGAGAAGTGAGTGCCGAGGGTGGAGCAAGTGGGGTCAAGCATCTAAATATCCGCTTTGAATAGCGTAGCCTCGGGAGAAACCCCTTGTGAGATTCAACAATTATTACCTTAGCCTGCCATAAGATTTGTACCTACTTGTGCATTTTTGTTTCTTAAAACATTATGTCTTCTATGTTTGTAACATGTTCCAAATGGTCAAAAATTGAAGAAAATCATTATCTAAGAGTGAGAAAAAATCCAATCAATTACCCAAAAAATTGATCAAAAGGGTAGTACAAAGGCTTTCCAACATTTGAATACCAAATCAAACTAAAGTGTCAAAACATCAATATCAAAACACTTCTTGAGTAGATTTGTCTTTAAACCATGATGCATTTTCAAACTAGTTCAACAACTGGGTCACTAATCCAACAGGCTATTCTCGAAAGGGTTCTATAAGCATAAACATTCAACAAGCTATCAATTCAAACATCTTAAGTGCAAAAGATCAACATCATTGTCAAGTGTCTCATCAGGATAATCAAATCCTCTATCATGAAGCTTGATCAATTTATCCTATGTTCATAATCTTGGATATATCTTTCCTATTTTGAACCTAGGTTATATCGAAATCAGAATTGCACCAACATTGGAATCAAACAAACTTGTAAACTATCAAATGCTTATATGAATTTTAAGTATCGCCTTAAGAAAAGAAAACCTAGTTACAAAGCTACTCGGAAAAGAATAAGATTCTTGTATATCAATCGCAAGATCTTATTAAAACATAGGACATTCCTACACCATTTTTATTACTACTTACGTGGTTGCAGTACAGAGTTTGACGGAGAAATTTTTCAAAGACGTGCTTTTCAACAAAGGGACGTTTTATCACAACGAACAAACAATAGTGGTAAAATCAACAAAGAATATCTTCCTAAACCAATAATCACCTATTGACTTTGTCCTTTGGAAATTTCAATTTTTTTGAAATAATCACATGCCAGTTTGGACTAGAGCTCAATACGAACAACTTAGAAAACAACAAAAACAAATGGAGGAAGAAGATAATCCTGTATTCCAAACTTTTGGGTATACCATTGTTGACGAAGAAGCAGTCAATAGCACCATTAGAGACCTTGAGCAAGATTTCAAATTTGATAGGCTAATGGAAAAATTGTTGGCAAAACAAAAAGAGAAATATCTCTTGATGTCGGCAAAATCTGGAGCTAAATTACCACAAGATTTTAACATACAAAGCTTAAAACAAGATGTGGAGACAAATAACACCCAAAACACAGATGATTCAAACAATGAAGATCTAAACAAAGAATGTCATGAAGAGACGAGAAAAGAATGTGATGATACAAGAAAAGAGCGTAGTGATAAAAGAACTTACGAAGAAATAAAGAGAAATTATATGGATAATTTGTTATTAAACCTTACTCAACAAATGCAAACTCTACAACAAAAAATGCAAGATATGCAAAATGGAACAAGCTCCAAGAAGTATTCATTGGAAGATATATGCCCATATCCTTTCGATAAAAAATTGAATATGGTACCATTTTCACAACGTTGTGAGATCTCTAAATATGACAAATACGATGGAAAATTCGATCCTCGAGATCACATTAGGGAGTTTTGTACTATGAGTATGGAATTTGCCCATGATGAAACTTAGCTGATGCGTCTTTTTCCTAGGAGTTTAAATGGACAATCAATGGAGTGGTTTTCAAGATTACTATCCGAAATCAAATCTTTTGAAGAATTTGTGAATAGATTTATTTCACAATACTCCTACAATGTAAGGAATGAGATAACAATGCTGGATTTATGCAATGTTAAACAAAATAATGGAGAATCTTTATGATCTTCTTACAATGATGGAAACACATGTTTAATAGGTATCCAAGAGATGTGTCTGATCAAGAAAAAATGGACATATTCATCGATAATCTTATCAGTGAAATGAGTTATTGACTAAGAATGCAATGTCCTCCCTCCTTTGCTAAGATGATTGAGAATGGTCTAGAAATAGAGAATGCGATGGTAAAGAAAGAAGAGATAAAACTTTACAATAATTCTTACATCAACAACAATGACAAACCCAAGTTCTGGTCAAAGAATAGGAATGTCAGTAATGGAGGAAATGATGATAATAGTGCTACAAAACAACAACCATTTTTTAATCTATTAAGTCAAATCCCAAGCAATAACAATCAAGAAAACACTAAGATCAAGTCCTTCTTCTCCAATCCTCGACAGAAATTCACAAACATTGGAGAACCATTGGAATCAACTTTAAAAACTCTTCTTGCCAATAAATTGATTGTGTTACCAGAAGAAAGAAGTTATGAACCACTAGTCAAGCCTAATTGGTGGAATGACAATCATTTTTATAATTACAATAAGAATAAAGGACACCAAACAAATGATTGTCAAAGATTGAAACACCTTATTCAAGATCTAATCGATAATGGAACTATCACAATGGATAGCCACAAGACAAATGAATCACACCTAGCTTTCAAAACTCCGCTTCCGACTTATGGCAAAGGTGAACCATCACAATTAAAAGATGACAAAGGAAAAGCCAAAGTGAACTACACTTATAAATATGACGATGTGGTAAATTTTATCATCGTTAAAGATAATCCACCTTCAGAGCCAATCAATGTTATTACAAGAAGCAAAGAAAATGTTACCATTCCAGGTATAACAAAAGACCCAACATCCACTTCACAACAATACAATTTAGTAGAGCAATTACAAAGAATACCCACTCAAATATCAATTTTGGAACTTCTCAAAGTTTCACCTATGCATAAGGAAATTTTGGAAAAAGCTTTAGTGGAAACAACAGTGTCAAAAGACTTGGATATAGATTAGTTCCAAAACATGGTGGGACACCTTATAGCCCCTCATTGCTTATCATTTTCTGAAAATGATGACGCATCCTTACAACATCCTCACAATGCTCCTTTATATGTTGAAGTCACCATTAATAAAACACGTGTCAAACACGTACTCATAGATGGTGGAGTCGGCTTAAACATTTATGCATTGAGTTTGATAAAAGCTTTGACATATTCAAAAAATGCAGTGGATCCAAAGAAGAAAATAACCATTAAGGCTTATGATGAAGCATAACATTCTTCTAAAGGAACTATGGTTTTACCAATCAAAATAGGACCTATGGAAAGGAATACACCATGTCAGGTTTTAGATTTGAACCTCTCTTACAACATTCTTCTAGGAAGGCCATGGATTCACAATATGAAAGCAGTTCCTTCTACATATCATCAATGTGTAAAATTTCCTCATGAAGGATAAGATATCACTATAATTTCATATTCTAGTCAAAATTGCAATAGTTTGAAGCCAACACAAGATACAAGAGTTCCACATAACAGAGAATCAATATAGCCTACCAAAGAAATTCAAGAAAAGTTATGGGAAACCTTTGAGAAAAAGCTCAAATTAAATGATGAAGGAATGGGAAAATATTCTTTGCATAATTTTCCACTTTCCCCTAAGTCATATGGAAAGCCTACAAATATCCAATCAAAGACCTCAGAGAAATCAAAAGATATGTTTAATGGAACATTTATTAGATCTGGAACTCTTGATGAAGAAACTAAAGACAAAGACATTCTTGGTTGGTTGTAAAAGGATGAAAATGAAACTATAGCGACAACTGCAGAAGTTAATATTCCCATAAAACTGTAGCGTCGTAAATTGTACGCACTTGCTAGGGTGGTACAATTTCACACCTAGTTTAGCACCCGCCTTGGCGCATTTTTCATTTTGCATTGCATTTCCCCTTTAGCACTTAATTAATTAAATTAATTAGGTCTAAGGTCCTATTTTATCATCTTCCATATCATAAAGTTGGGCCCTTTTTATTAAAGCGTGCCCCTTTCATTTTATTCCTCTAATACATCATTTAATCAAAAACCCTAATTAGGTCCTATTTTGAACTTGGGGGCTTGATTTTGGGGGTCAAAACATCTCAAAATCAGCTGTAACTTCGGGATTCTCTCTAAAATCATCATATCTGATGGCCCTGAAAATTTGGTGAAAAGTTGTTAGGACCATGGCGCCCGGAGTGCACACAGTCCCGGACATTTTTCCCGAAATTTTAGGAGTGCGACCCAATCATAAAATAAAGCTTAACCCCAAGAAATTGGTGGGAGATTCAATCTCTAGGTCGGCCAAAAGTTGAAATTAAGACCTAGGGTTTCATATATAAGAGCTCTCTTTCTTCATTTGAAGGGATGGGGGGATTTTAGGTTTTCAGGGACCTTCTATGCAACGAAAGAGCAGATCTTTGAAGACTACAACAACATTCAACATCCATCCATCAAGCATTCATCAATTTCATTCATCCATTTAGGGCTTTGAAGGCATTGAAGAGCAATAGGGGATTACCGACTGAAGATTGGCTTGTACCCCTCCCTTGGGGTTGGGTATGATTTCATGTTGTTTTCATGTCTTTTCATAAGCCTCATTATATCATTTGTATTCATGCTTTAGATCACTTTGCATCTTGATTTGGAGCATTTACATTATCATTTACAAGCAATTAGGGTTTACTTTCTAGATTGCTCTAGTTTGCTTACTTGCATTTTAGGATCTTGCACACACACAAGGTTTGCACACACACTACTTTTACAATACAACTTGGCTATTCGTGGAGGTGGAAATCACCAAAGCGGGGGTTTGACTAAGGCAAAACCCTATATAGCCACCTACAACCCCTTTTCAGATATAAGTGCAGATTTCTGAATTCGAAGGACGCCGCAAGTTGCAGATCTGACGGAAGCAGACTGAGACGGGACAACACACCAAATTGTAGAGCAGAAACCTAGGACAGGGCCATGGGGCACCCTGGTCCCTAGGACAGGGGCGCTGGGCGCCCTGGTCCCTCAGACAACAACAGTTTTCAGCACTTTTCGATAGCTTTCAGGTTGCCAAAAGGAGCAGTTTCAGGTGCAAAATCAGGTCAGTGGCGCATGCGCCCCCGTCCCAAACATTTCCACTCAGATTTTAACCCCAGGTACACATTTACATTTCTCCTCTTATCCTTACAATTGTTCGTCATTAAATCTCAATTCTACAATCTTGTGCTCAAAGTTACTAGTTCATACTTACACTTTAGGGTTAATAGTTGAACTTGCATCATTCTATCTATCATTTGCAACAAAGGAATAGAAATCCTAATAGGTAGCCCATGGCTCTCTCTTCCACAAAAAGAAGTAGCCAATTGTGTGATACCTCTAGGCTCTTTCGTATTCCACAAGTGTGTGATTGAAAGTGAGATTAGGGCATGTTTGCTTAGTGTCACTTTTTCCCTCACACATTTTGGTGAACCCGACGTGAATCTTATTATTGCTTTCTCTTACATTACATTTGTTAGATCTAAATCTAGATTTAGCGTGTTTTATTTAAGTTTCATAAAAAAAAAAGAAAAAAAAAAGAAGGAAAAGAAAGAGTGTGTTTTGTTTCTTTGCATTGTGTGTTTAAGTTTTATGCAATTTCTTATTTCAAAATGTCAGATTTTTATTTACAAGATGTTCATATTTGTGATGATGTATGCAATTATGTTGATTATGAGTTAGATGAAGCTTTAGATGAGTTTTTGAACCCTAAAGATACCAAACCTTCATTTTACCAAAAACTCATAAACATTGTTACTATGCCATTTCGTTGTGATGAGAAAGATAAGTCGAATGATTCCTCTCTAGGGTACATTCCTATCAACTCTTCCACTAAATCTAGTAACATGGTTGTTTTCAATGATCCCCTCTATGAAGAGATATCTCCTTTTGAATCAAAAGATAAACCTTTTAATAAATATGATCATGCTTTGTTGGATGATGCCCTTGATGACCTTGTGGCTCCTAAAAAATGCTCCCTTCATGAGGATCCTTTTGTGCAAGAAGATGACATTATCCCTACATTTCCTAGTGATGGCATTTCCTTTTCCAACAAAATTCCCACTAGAGATGATGAATTAATGATAAATGCTTACCCTTCTCCTAAAGTTTGTCTTACCCATAAGCATCCCTTAGAGAAAGAAGATGAAATAAAAAGCAATTTCCTTAATTCTCTCTCCCCTAAAGATCATATTGAACATATTTTGAGGAAAGAGGATGAGTTTAACACATCTATTGATGCTCTCCCTCCTAAGGATGAGGAATTAATAAACAATGTTATCTCCTCTCCCGAAATTGACAATACTTCAAACACTCCTTTCAACAACCTCACTATTTGGGATGAACCATTAGAAGAAGGTGTAGATTATTCTCTTCCCCATGAGAGAACCCTAGCCAAAGGGGATGAAATCAAGATTGAAAACTCCCTTGATAGTTTCTCACCTTCCTTTAATCCCAATTATTCTCCCTCTAAAAATAAAGCATCTCCCTCTCCTCAACTTGGTTCTACTCATAAGGAAACCCTAGTTCAAAGCAAGATGGTTAACATCTCTTTCAAAGATCTCCCTCTCAAAAGTGAGACTTTAGAGAGTAATGTTGATTCTTCTCCTAGAGAGTTTATTCCCCATGTAGATCCTTTGATGATAGAGGATGATATGACCTTTCCTAGTATTACTCTTCCTATTGGAACATCAATGCCTACCCCTTGTCTCTCTCCTAAAATTGATTTAATCCGTGATAAGATTTTAGTGCAAGAGAAGATTATCAATAATTCTTCCAACACTTTTGTTCATTCCTCTAAACCATCCTCAATTAATTTGATACGTGTGAATGAAACACCTAACAAACCTCTCTTCATTGTCCAAGGTGCTTGTCCTTCTCAAAATTCTCAGCCTTTAAATAAGCCTATCTTAGTGGTTCAAGGTGGTTATGCTAATGATTCTTTTTGCACTCCTAAGAAACCTATTATTACTGTGCAAGGAGGTTATTCTACTAAGAGCCCTTATGAGTATGCTAAGCAACTGACTAGAGAGAGTTATAATGCGGTTGCTCATACCTATAATACAAGAAACAATAGGCAACCTAATCCTCCTCCAGTTATCCCAACTTCACTTCCTCCTTCCCAACCTATTCTTCCTCAAGCTCCTCATATTTCACAAATGCTTAGTAAGGACTATGATCTCATAGAACAACTTAAAACTACCCCTGCTAAGATATCCCTTTGGGATTTGATCCAAACTTCTTCTGCTCATCATGGAATGTTACAAGATGCCTTGAAAGATTTGAATGTTCCTCCTCCTAATACATCTAGTAATATAGTGTCTTTGGTTAACTCTGTGATGAATCCTAAAGCTCAAATTGTGTTTACTCAAGATGAGTTGCCTACTAGTGAAATTCAACATCAATATGATCCCTTGATGATTGTGGTTATCATAAATGACACTGCTATAAGACGAACACTGGTAGATAATGGTTCTGGCCTTAATGTGTGTAGCATTAATCTATTGCATCAGATGAATGTGGATACATCCCTTATTGAGCCTAACTCTCATCCCATTCGAGGCTTTGATAATGTGGCTAAGTCTTCATTAGGTATTATCACCTTACCCATCACAGTGGGACCTGTTACTTTGCCTACTCCTATCCATGTTATGTCAGGAAATCTAACATACAACTTCTTATTAGGGAGACCTTGAATTCACAGTATGCAAGCTGTCCCCTCTACATTGCATAGACAAGTTAAATTTATTTGTAATAATAAGACATATACCTTGATAGGTGATACTAATTTTCAAGCTTGTTTTCAAACATCTACTTCCAAAGGGAGTTCTTCTAAGCCTTCCTCTTCTGGTGATGACTCATTAAACAAGATACCTATGGATGAATCATCACCCTCTGATAATCAAAATTCTTTGGATGAGTCTGAAGTTCCTGAAGAAGATTCTTCTCGACTTGAATCTACACATGAAAAGGCTTTTGATCCTGAGAAGGTTCTCGCAGAAGACGATTGGGGATCTCTTGATTTCAATCCCACCTTTGTAGGTGAGTATAGGGTTCCTCCTAGAGAGCTTAAAGTTAAAAAGAAGGAAGAAACTAGAGATCAATCAGTCTTACCTGAACCTATGAGCAATAATTTTGTGGCTGCTTCTCAAACTTCTTCTCCTCACACCTATAATTCTGAAGGATTTGATTCTTTGTCTTATGAAAAACCACTTTTTCTTTCTGAAATGGCTAATCGTTATGGTCGTGGTTTCCATATTTTGGCTAAGAGTGGCTATAGTGGAAATGGTTGTGGCGCAAATGAACAAGGAATTAAAGTTCCTTTAGAACATAACATGCATGAATATTCATTTGGACTTGGATATAATCTTTCTAAGCCCACCAAAGCATCTAAAAGACCATCTCTCAGTGTGAATGCTATATTTAGTAGTGATGATGATCTCACTTCAACTAAATCATCTTCTACTTCTATCAACCCTCATTCCCCTCATAAGGAAATCTTGGCGATGAACAAATCTCTTTATGACTCCCCTCAAATTTCTAAATCCACTTATGAATCTTTATCTCCTATTCATAATAAAGTCCTTTCCTCCAGGGATAAGGCTCTAATAAATTACATTCATCCCTCTTCTAAGATGTCTTGTGACTTTTCTTCTTCAATTTTTATCATTTTATACATGTTTTTGATCTCACTTATAGTTGAGCGTTCAGCATGTCATATTCAAATACCTCATTTAGTCTATCATGTCTTTAAATAACATTAATGGCTATTATGTTGCTCATCATTATGTGACATTGGTAGCTCATTTACTGGGGGCTCATTGTCATTCATGATGGTACAATTTCAAGTGCAATCATATTTTTGAAGCAACATAATAGCCTAATTTTTCTATGTTATCTCTTGTTCCTATGGGGTAATAATGTGGAAATATTGATCATCTTTTCTTTAGAATCCTCTTTTCCTAGATATGGGAGAAGATGTGTATTCTCTTTCTTACCTTACCCACTTCTTGTGAGGAGCATTTTACATACACTAATGTCTTGCTTGCATGAACTCATGTGAGTATGTAGTACATTTTGCTTATGTCTAAATCTCCCTAGAAGATTGTGTAAGTCCTTCTCATTGTCCTTATCCTTGGGAGGCAATGATCTTTCCTTATTTTTTTTCTAAGGATCCACTTTTTCCTATTTTGTGGATGGTGTGAACTTTATTACTTGATGTTATTCCTTGTATGCATTTGTTGTTGTTTGTTCAAGGATTCTCTCTTACAAGAGGTGTAAGTCCTTGACTACAACCTCTTTTGCACTTGGTAAAATACATCCATAATGAATTCACTCTCCCAATTGGGTTAAAAAGAGCGTCATCCTTCATTAAGAACCACTTTCACCTCGCAAAAGAAGGAAGTATTGCATCCTTATTCTCTTCTTTGTCTTATTCTAGAAGATGTTATATTTGTCTAAGACAATTCCTCTCAGGGATAGGTGTCTTTTGTACAAAGATCTCTTCTCCTCTAAGGATCTCCTTTACACATACTACAAGATATCCCTTTTCAACTATCTTATCCTTGCTTAAAGAGTGCAAAACTCTCTTGCTTGGATCTATGACATTGTTGCATTTTTGGGGTATCTTCTTTTGTGATGAAGGTAGGTATCCTTGTTCTACTTTACTCATGATATAAACATTACACTTTTTGAGCAATGGGTCATTCTCAGAACCAGAGCACAGACTCTTAGAGCGAGATGTCTCCATTTTTCTTTTATGCAAGGTGATTATTCTCGGAACTAGAGCATAGACTCTTAGAGTGAGATGTCACGCTTTTGTACTATACATATACAGGTTGTAGCATACTCAGGCATAGACTCCTATGAGGTGCTTCTAACCTCACTTACACACACATGCACAAGGTTGAGTGGAACTAGCGGCATAAGGCTAGACTTTCTCACTCTCCTCCCTTACATGGATCACCTAGACAAGATCTAGGGGCAAGAAGTCCATGTTTTCTCTCTCACTATTCTTCTCATGGATCACCAATGTGTGTATTCATGCTTTTTTTTTTCTTTCTTTTCTTCTCTTTGCATTTTGTTTCCATTTACATCCTTCATCTTGTGTTAGAGAACTCTCAAATCCTCACACTCTTTGTTGTGTTGGAATTGAGATTTAGTCCTCTTTCTTACCAAATGATTCTCCATTAGTTTTTGATCTCATATCCAATCTTCTTGTGAACATTTGTCATCAATATTCTTTAACAATTCGAAGTGGTAAACATGATACCCTGTTTCAACTCACTAAAATTAGCAAGCCGAAATAGGGGGGGGCATATAGCTACCCTCGAATTTTCATCACCTTCCTTAGTAAGAATTAGGTGATTTTGTGATCTAACATGTGGTTTTGTAGGTTGTGGTTCTTAACTGAGTACTGCAGATGCCGCTGGGGGCTTCATCCGACAACTTATGGATATATCCTTTTTCAAATAATGTTTACTTTTATGTACTTTAGCTTGCATATGCACGTAGTGTTCATATGACCGCTAAAGTGGGGGCTAAATTAGCGTCGTAAATTGTACGCACTTGCTAGGGTGGTACAATTTCATACCTAGTTTAGCACCCGCCTTGGCGTATTTTTCATTTTGCATTGCATTTCCCCTTTAGCACTTAATTAATTAAATTAATTAGGTCTAAGGTCCTATTTTATCATCTTCCATATCATAAAGTTGGGCCCTTTTTATTAAAGCGTGCCCCTTTCATTTTATTCCTCTAATACATCATTTAATCAAAAACCCTAATTAGGTCCTATTTTGAACTTGGGGGCTTGATTTCGGGGGTCAAAACATCTCGAAATCAGCTGTAACTTCAGGATTCTCTCTAAAATCATCATATCCGACGACCCTGAAAATTTGGTGAAAAGTTGTCAGGACCATGGCGCCCGGAGAGGACCATGGCGCCCGGAGTGCACACGGTCCCAGACATTTTTCCCGAAATTTTAGGAGCGTGACCCAATCATAAAATAAAGCTTAACCCCAAGAAATTGGTGGGAGATTCAATCTCTAGGTCGGCCAAAAGTTGAAATTAAGACCTAGGGTTTCATATATAAGAGCTCTCTTTCTTCATTTGAAGGGATGGGGGGATTTTAGGTTTTCAGGGACCTTCTATGCAACGAAAGAGCAGATCTTTGAAGACTTCAACAACATTCAACATCCATCCATCAAGCATTCATCAATTTCATTCATCCATTTAGGGCTTTGAAGGCATTGAAGAGCAATAGGGGATTACCAACTGAAGATTGGCTTGTACCCCTCCCTTGGGGTTGGGTATGATTTCATGTTGTTTTCATGTCTTTTCATAAGCCTCATTATATCATTTGTATTCATGCTTTAGATCACTTTGCATCTTGATTTGGAGCATTTACATTATCATTTACAAGCAATTAGGGTTTACTTTCTAGATTGCTCTAGTTTGCTTACTTGCATTTTAGGATCTTGCACACACACAAGGTCTGCACACACACTACTTTTACAATACAACTTGGCTATTCCTGGAGGTGGAAATCACCAAAGCGGGGGTTTGACTAAGGCAAAACCCTATATAGCCACCTACAACCCCTTTTCAGATATAAGTGCAGATTTCCGAATTCGAAGGACGCCGCAAGTTGCAGATCCGACGGAAGCAGACTGAGACGGGACAACACACCAAATTGTAGAGCAGAAACCTAGGACAGGGCCGTGGGGTGCCCTGGTCCTGATAGGACAAGGGCGCTAGGCACCCTGGTCCCTAGGACAGGGGCGCTGGGCGCCCTGGTCCCACAGACAACAACAGTTTTCAGCACTTTTCGACAGCTTTCAGGTTGCCAAAAGGAGCAGTTTCAGGTGCAAAATCAGGTCAGTGGTGCATGCGCCCCCGTCCCAAACATTTCCACTCAGATTTTAACCCCAGGTACACATTTACATTTCTCCTCTTATCCTTACAATTGTTCGTCATTAAATCTCAATTCTACAATCTTGTGCTCAAAGTTACTAGTTCATACTTACACTTTAGGGTTAATAGTTGAACTTGCATCATTCTATCTATCATTTGCAACAAAGGAATAGAAATCCTAATAGGTAGCCTGTGGCTCTCTCTTCCACAAAAAGAAGTAGCCAATTGTGTGATACCTCTAGGCTCTTTCGTATTCCACAAGTGTGTGATTGAAAGTGAGATTAGGGCATGTTTGCTTAGTGTCACTTTTTCCCTCACACAAAAACAATATGGCAAAGGTTATGAAATCATGCAAAAAATGGGATATGAAGGAAAAGGACCAATTGGTAAATGACATCGAGGTATTTCAAAACCAATTTGTCCCCACTCACAATCTAAAGAAGATAAGTTAGGACTTGGATATCTAAAGTCAAATCAAAAGCACCATAATTATCAAGAATCAAAGTGGAGAAAGAAATCAATCTCTAAAGAAGAAAATTGGCAATAAAAGCTACATCAAGCAGCATAAATAGTAACCAATGAATAAAAGAAACAAAAGCAAGAAGAAGAGATTACCATCAAAGGAAAAGAAGAATCTTGTCAACAAGTTCAAGAAATACAAGCAAATGCAGAATCTGAACAAGATATTCCTGAAGCAGTGAAAATAGAGATGATAGAAATCAGGGAACTTTTTGCACCATGTAACATTCATGTATGGTATAGTGGGGTAGTCCTAGACCATGATTCAGAGACAGATTCAAACGAGTATGAATGGTGTCCAAATGTCTTATCTAGTACATCAAGTAAAGAAAACAATGAAGAGCAAACAACTATTATAGAGGAAGACTTGTCTATTACAAAATAAAAGATGGAGTTAGAAAGAAGATGAGAAGAACTTAGAATTCAGAGAAAAGAGGCATATACAAAACAACAAAGGAAAGGGAATGACAAAGACAAAGAAGTAATGCCACAAGAAGTACAAATAGAGATAGATCAAGTATCTAGAAATATCAGATTTTTATCAGATAAGGAACAAGATATATCAAGATGTGGCAGAACCATAAAAGAATTAAGAAATAGTCAAGTAGGATTGACTATTAGTCAAGAAGAAGTTGAGTTTGAAAGGAGACAAAATCTAGCAAAAGAATTCTCTTTATCAAGTACACAAGTATGTCAACTTCAAAATGCAAACAAAGTCATTGAAAATAATCAAGAAGGAATTTGTAGTATTAAAGATGTGTGTGTTGATATAATCCATTCATTTAAGGGACAAACATTAGCTGAAGAACCATTTGAGTGTGAGCTACAAAATACTAATACTGACTTTGTTAGAACTAATTGGAAGACACTTGGGAGAGACAATTCTCAAAATCATTCGATCTATGACATTAATTGCTCTATGCCAAATTATGATCATTATGTCATGAACTTTGACACACCTAACGATGACAATGATTATGACTTACCCCTTCTTCATCCTGAACTAATTGATTGGGATAATTTAGAAAAACCCTGAATTAGATGTCTTTTCCAATGATCATGACTTAGTTGTGTACCTTAATGTTATCGAACCCATAACACCTAAGATATCTTCCATTGTAGAATCAAGTAACATTTCTTGTAGTTAGGAGAATGCCAAACTTTCCAGTCACAAAATTGAAATAAAACAAGGAAAGAGACCTACTGTTGAAAACCATTTCATGGCAACACTAGATCAATCAAAAGGGAAAATAAAGGACACATTTGATGGTGAAAACCTCTTTGAGGCGCCAGAAGATGGAAAGTTTGACATTCTTCCTGCATATTTTCAGGAGAGATCTGCTATCCTAATAGAACCAATAGAAGTAGTAAACATTGGTACATCAAAGGACCCTAAGATACTTCATTATGCTACCTCATTATCAGATGAAGAGAGGAAAGAATACATGGAATTCTTTAAACAAAGACAAATAAATTTTGCTTAGTCCTATACAGACATGCCAAGACTTAATCCAAATCTTATCATGCATCATCTTAATGTGGATTTAAAAGCAAAACCAGTTAAGCAAAAGCTAAGAAAGATGTATCCACACATTGCTCTTGTAAAAACCGAGCTAAATAAACTATTAGATGTGGGTTTTATAAGACCTGTTGGTTATCCAGAATGGGTTTCAAGTATTGTACCAGTGTCAAAGCTAGATAAAAACATAAGAGTCTGTACAGATTTCAGAGATCTAAATAAAGCATGTCCCAAAGATGATTTCCCGCTACCAAACATTGATATAATTATAGACTTATCAATAGGACATGAGATATTTTCATTAATGGTTGGCTTTTCGAGATATAATCAAATAAGAATTGGACCTGAAGATCAAGAAAAGACAACATTCACCTATGCATGGGGAACATATTGCTGGAATGATGCCATTTGGGATTAAGAATGTAGGAGCAACTTATCAAAGGGCTATGACGACAATTTTCCATGAATGATGCATACATTTATGGAAGATAATGTAGATGATATACTTGCAAAATCTCATACAAGACAAGAACATTTGAACATCTTAAGCAATATTTTTGACAGGCTGGAAAGATATAAGTTGAGATTAAATCCAAAGAAACATGCATTTGGAGTAACCTCTGGAAAAATTCTTGGGTACATTATATCAGCTTGTGGAATTGAAGTAGATCCTGAAAAAGGTCAGAGCCATCATGGAAATGGAGTCACCTAGGAACATAAGTCAATTGAGATCTTTACAAGGAAGATTGCAATCAATCAAGAGATCTGTCTCTCAGTTAGCAAATAGATGTTGTCCATTCACCCATCTTCTAAATAAGAATATTCCATTCAAATGGGATCAAAGATGTGAAGAAGGTTTTTTGCAAATAAAAGAATATCTTATGAATCCTCCAGTACTGGTATCACCAACCAAAGGGAAACCATTGTTGCTCTATATCTCAGTGACAAATGTATCATTAGGAGCTCTCTTAGCTCAACATGATGAAGAAGGAAAAGAAAGAGCAGTGTATTATATTAGTAGAACACTTGTTGGCTATGAACTGAATTATTCCTCAATAGAGAAGACATGTCTAGTGGTTGTGTTTGCAACTCAGAAGCTGCAACATTATATGTTGATTCATTCTGTGAAACTAATAGAAAAGATAGATCCACTAAATTATTTATTGAACAAGTCAACCTTGATAGGAAGACTAGCCAAATGGGTTATGATACTGAGTGAATTTGATATAGAGTATGTTGACTGGAAAGCTATCAAGGGACAGGTCATTGCTGATCAATTGGCTGAAGCTCCTTTACAAAATAACATACCATTGCACATTTAATTTCCTAATGCAGACATTCTGACAGTAAGTACAAAATTTTGGGAATTGTACTTTTATGGTTCTTATACACAATATGGATCAGGTGCAGGAATCTTTTTCATCACACCTCAGGGACACACAATTCCAAAATCATATAGACTGCGATTTCCATGCACAAACAATACTACATAATATGAAGCATTGGCTATTGGGCTCAAAATGACCATTGAATGGAATGTCAAAGAATTACATGTCTATGGTGATTCATAACTTATCATCAACCAAATAAATGATGATTATCAAACTAAGGATGATAAGATCATGCCATACAAACAGCTGGTAGAGGAGTTTAAAGAACACTTTAAAGAAATATCATTCACCTAGATTCCAAGAAACGAGAATAAAGCAGCAGATGCAATGGCTACAATAGCATCTCTCTTGCAAAATAAGGAGAATCAACATCATTAAGAATTTCTTGTGGAAGATATCTTAACCCCTACCATTTAATCCTAGCATATCTACCAAATTTACCATATATCAGGAACTAGTCAATCCCTATATGGTCAAACTTATCAGTACTTAAAAGAGAATATCCTTCCTCTTGACCTATCTCGCAATCAGAAAAAGAATTTTATCCGTTAGTCCTCTCGCTATACTATTATTGTAGATATCCTATATAGGTGAGGTCTAGATGGTACTTTGTTGAGATGTCTTGAACAAGAAGAATCTGAGAAATTTCTTAATGTAGTTCATGCAGGTATTTGTGACACACACTCAAGTGGCTTAACACTGGCTAAGAAACTTCTTCGTATGGGTTACTATTGGCATACTATGGAGAGAGATTCATTCACATATGATAGGAAATGCAAACAATGTCAGATCCATGGGAATCTCATTCATGCATCAGCACAAGAATTATATCCTATGACAAGATCATGGCCATTTTCTCAATGGGGCCTTGATTTGGTAGGAAAGATAAATCCCTCATCTTCTAATGGACATAAGTTCATTCTGACTACTACTGAATATTTCATTAAATGGATTGAAGCAGTACCTCTAACAACAGTGACAAGAAAACAAATATCATCATTCATTTTGAATTATATAATCTATCGCTATGGAGTTCCTATGACCATTATCACTGATAATGGAAGACCATTTAAGAATCAAGATGTGAAAGAGCTATGTGAACAATTTCATATCCAACATAGGTTTTCTACTCCATATTATCCTCAGGGAAATGGTCAAGCTGAGGCATCAAACAAAACTATCTTGAAAATTTTAAAGAAAATAGTCAATGAAGCTGGAAAAGACTGGCACATTCAGCTAAATCCTGCTCTGTGGGCATACCAAACTAGCATCTACACTCCAACGGGGGCAACTCCATATTGTTTGGTCTATGGATCAGAATCCATGTTACCTATAGAAGTAGAGATACCTTCTCTACGAGTATCCTTGAAAGGTCTTATACCAAAAGAAGAGCAACGAGTCTCTCGACTCCAAGAACTTGAATTAATTCAGGAATGTTGCCAAAATGCAACATATCATTTGAAAGTCTATCAACAAAGAATGGCAAGAAGTTATAACCACAAAGTCAAGCCACACATTTTTAAGATTGGAGATATAGTTCTAAGGGAGAATCCAAGAAATCAACAAGACTGAGAAAAGAAGGGAAAATTTGAAGCAAATTGGCTAGGACCTTTTGTCATAGTGGCATCATATGGATCAAGAGCATACAAGTGATCTACCCCTGAAGGTGATTGGTTTGATGAACCTATCAATTCTATTCATCTCAAGAAATTCTATGCTTGAGATATAAAATCCTAAAAAAAAAATCAATAAAAAGCATATAAAGTCCTGAAGAAATCAGTAAAAATCAGAAAAGCTAAAAATCCCTAAAAAGCATATAACAGTTAAAAGAAATTAAAAAAAAGGAGAGAGAAAAAGAGAGAGAGAGAGAAATGTAATAAATTTAGATGGTGAAAACTTGCTAAATAAATAGGCGCTATCTAAAAAGTGATTTCCTCCATCTATGAGATCGCTTTGTGCACCTATTTATTCCATCCTATCCACTTCTATTGCATTTATCGCTTCCATCTATCTTAGCTTATCCGTTCCATTTTTCACGTCTGTTGCTTTGAACCATTTAATATGCAACTTACCAACAATTATCAATATTTGACATACTTGTCGTAGTCACTGTTTTAGATCTTATCAAAATCAATCAATTTGCTTTCATATCCTGCCATGGTTTAGATCTTGATCAATTCTTATATCCATAATAAATTTTTGTTTCCATTGGGGGCAAAATCCTAATTATTTTTGCTAAGGTGATCTTTTGAATCTTTGAAAATCCAAAACATTCGGAAAATTTAGAAAAACCAAAAATACCTAGGGTTTTGAAACAGATAACGAGCAACAAAGCAATGAAGATCAAGGCGTCTTATAAACAACTGAATCATGAAACTCAAAAAAGGAAGAATCAACCAACAAGTAATAAAGGATTGCCAAAGATCATTCATCAAGATAATTATACTAGTTAAAGACCATGAGAACATGTGAATGACATACAAGATTCAGTGTTTATATCTTGATTTTATTGCTAATCATGTACTCTATGCGACTCAACGATGTCCATGACTAGAGAAGATATGATGAGGCATGATCATTTTTCTTTGATTGTTGTATGTGGTTTATCTCTTATTAAGGTATGTACTTGTCTCAGGATATGATCGGCAAAAGATCAAGGAGGACATTCCAAGTCATGCATGAAAGGAGATAATCCTTGTCTGTTCTACAAAAAATACTCAGGTCAACTTGATTCATTATATCAAGTTGCTTGTATTAACTTGCTATATCAAAATCCATGAAAGAAATACTCAGGTCATCTTGGATCATTATGTCAAGTTGCTTGTATTTTCTTACAACATTTTAAAGCTCAATGATGAAATCAAGCACTGTTACAAGGCAAGCATATGAAGAATGGCAGTATAATTTTTAGTTGGATCATTGTAGATTAGCTCATTATTCATTTGCATTATAAGAATTCATTGTCAGTTGCATTATATGAATTTAATTTCATTCACAAATCAACGATCATGAACAAAGATTGAGTATACTTGGACAAACAAAAAAACAATCTGCGTTTGATCATTGTAGGTGCATTCATCATTTTAATCATCATCCATTTCATTTAGTTACATTTCAAAAATTGCATTAGTTTGCATTCAATTAAGGGCATTTCATTAATCATGTAGTGTATCATCATTATTTGCATTATCATTAAAAATTCATTAAAGATCATTTAGTTACATCTTTGCACTTAGATTCATAATCATTATAAGCATTACATATAAAAATCAATCATTGCATTTGCATTTTCACATCATTTTCAATTGCATCCATGTGCATCAAAAACAAATCAATCATTCAAATTGCATTCCCATTTAGATCATTGCATTTGCATCATTTATGTTAGTAATCATTTTCAATTGCATCAAAAATTAAAAAACAAATCAATCAATCATTTATTTGCATTTTCATATAGATCATAATCATAAGGAAAAGAAAGAAAAAGATCATAACATCATCGATCTAATCACTACGTCCATATAACATGCATATAGAACATCATCATATAGAATAACATGCATAATAAAAGATCATCATCATATAAAGTCATGTCTGCATATAGATCATCATAAAAATAATAAAAGTCCAAGTATACAATGATATCAGATAAAAAATATACAAGTGCCTCATCAATACAAAGTCAAGTCAAGGTTGTCCTGTACCACTACTACCTGACTCTGTTTGTCTCTATGACTGTGGGCGAGAAGATCCTCCAAATGCCTGTCTCCCATGATCACCACTCCTCTGAGGAGGTCCCATGACTCCACCATTGCTAGTATCCATCAACACGGTGGTATGATAACTACCTGCTCTCTAGCTCTTTGTAACTAAATCCTCATATAGTCGTTGCCAATGGGAAGTTTCCTTCCCTACTCGAACTAGTGCTCTAACAGTATCAGTTGAGAGAGTGCCCGATCCAAACTGCTGGATATGATCAAGAAGGCCCTGAGTATCCTGTTGTCTCCTAACAACTGTGTCTCTCTTTGTCATAAGTGTCTATATCTGTGCTCTAAGTTGATCTCTCTATTCTCTGAGACTATCAATGGTCTCCTTCTCTGGCATATCGTGCTCTGGTGCATCATGCTCTGGCACATCTTGTTGTGGCACATGAACCCCAATCCCCTCATCTCCACCTCCCTATCCACCTGCTAGAATCTTAGTCTGAGTAGCTCTCAGAACCCGTCATCTAATAAGTGGAACATGATCCTCTGGATCCTCATCCTCTCCAGCATGAGCTGCAATAACCTTAGGGTCTGGCTGAATTTGACCAAAATCAATGCCTCTCTCGCAACCCCCATCCAGTCCAGTCATCCTGCCTCCTCCTGTCAACGACAACCCTCTCAGTGATTTCATCCCTGCCCTGCCAATATCCCTCCCAATCCATCCACCATCTCTCCCACCCATAGGACATGGTCTCCCAATCTTGCCAACTGCTCCAAACAGTCCTCCACAAACTCTCAATCAACCTCCCCTCCGTTCGAGTTTCCTACCGCCACCACCACCACCTCCATCCCCACCCTCATCTCCACCTCCCTCGACCTCCTGAGTAGCTCTAAGCTCTCATTTCCATCTCCGTCTCCTAACACCTGGATCATCTGAATTGTCATCCTCATCTCCTGAGCTAGGAGGAGGATCTGCTAGATCAGTAATAGGAGGAAATGGATGTGCTAGTATGTACTGAGCATAAACTGCAGTAACCCCAGGATCTAGAATGTGCAATCTCATATTATAAGCCACCCTAGGAGTAGCAAGAAACTCTATGCAAGGAATCTCAAATGACAAAGAAGGTCCCCAATCTCACCTATCTTTGTATCGTCGAGCATATATCGTGACACCAATAGGAATAGGCTGAATGATACCAAACTATCTAAGAATGTGACTCATCAATAGTCTCTCAACAATGTAAGGAGTCTGACCAATAAGATATCTACTCTGCATAATAAATGGTAATGTTCGTGCATCATGCATCCATGACTCACAATAAACATATGGTCTCTAAGTAACACTATCCAAAGAATCAAGAACCAAACGCCAATACTCCATCTTACCCAGCTTATGCTGAGTAAGGATACCTGCATATAGATAAACATATTGCTTCCTCTCTCCATGAACTCTATGATGGATAGGCCGAGTGATAGAAATGTGCTCCTAGCACCAGATTTGCAAAAGTGTACATCCTATCCATAGACTAGCACTCTCATCATAAACAACCTGATGAAGATCATGATATAAATGAGCAAGCATACAAACACCCAACACATATCAAGTCTGATGCTGCATCATGCTCTGAACAATCTCACCCCAACCAACTGTAAAACCTTGAGATCTCTTATCTGGATAAATAAATCCCCCAATCAAACCTGCAAGAATCACAGGGAGAGTCTCGTAATACATAATCATATCCTCCCATCGGATCTCTCCTCTCGAGATTCTCTCATCGCCAAATACGGCTCTGGAAGCCTCTGTCCCTACACGATCCTGAAAATCATACTAAACTAGCTCGCCAGTCACTGGGATATGAAGAATCCTATACACATCCTCAAGGGTAACACTAATCTCACCCGTGGGTAGGTGGAAAGTGTTATGCTCGCTATGCCATCTCTCGGCTAACGTTGTCAACAATCCCCTATTATTGGTAATATCAGGCATGTATAACAGATGGCATAATCTACAAGCATCTATATGTCTCACCTTTGCCTGAGTAAGCTCTGGCACTAAGTGTCGCATCGCTGGGAATTTCTCCTAACACTGGAGAACATCAAGTTT